>NW_021940379.1:5358966-5937728 GCF_001715985.3 Manacus vitellinus
GTTAGCACCGTGTCCCCTGTGCCATGGGGAGCGGGGCTGTGTTAGCACCGTGTCCCCTGTGCCATGGGGAGCGGGGCTGTGTTATCACCGTGTCCCCTGTGCCACTGGGAGCGGGGCTGTGTTAGCACCGCGGAGCCGAGGGGTTCCCGCAAACCCCGTGAATAAGCCGCTCCGCTCGGGGCCGGTTGCTGGCGGAGGGGCTGCGGCACTCGCGGTGTCACCCCGGTCCCCTCGCCGGCCGCCCCTCGCAGCCCCCGCCCAGCCCGTGTCGGTCAGTGGGTTTCCCGAGGATGGCCGCACTGGGAAATGCTCGGGATGAGGTGAGATGAGACAGTGCGAAGGGCAGCGGGGAGCTCGGCAGTGAGTGTCTGTACAGGAGCCATCCCGGAGCAGCATCTGTGCAGGAGCCGCTCCTGTTGCTGCCCTGGCAATCCTGGGGATTCGACACGCGGCTCTCGGGGGGTGACGGACACGGGGCTGCAGCGCTGTGACAGAGCCCCATGGATATCCTTAATGCCCCCATTTAACTCCTTCTGTGACGTGGGAAAAGGATGTGGCTGACAGCGTTGCTATGCGTGTGAGCTTTGTTTTAAAAAAAAAAAAAAAAGTCGCCTTAAAAAGAAATAAATTTCCCAATGGTTTTGACCTCTTGAGGCCTGAGATAAGGATTTGGTTGCATCTTATCTAAAACTCATCTGCAGTTTAGTTGTTTTGCTTAGCATGAATCCCTTGGGATAGCCTTCTGCTATTGCTAGTTTTCCCTGACCTTGATCCGTGTATTATCACATGTGGAATGTTATGCATGGAAATAGTCCTCTGACATTAAGTTTTCACACTGGTTGTGTCACCCCAAGTTCGGTCTTGGATTTGTGCAGGATTGTATAAGGTAGTGGTAGAACAGACCTGCCTCCTGCCAGTCACTCAGATGTTGAAGATATAAGAAAATGGAGCATAAAGACCAGAGAAAGCTGAAGTTTTTGGTATTTTAAAACAATAATTGTTAATAAAATGTTGAGATTAAACAAAATTCATTCTTATGTTTATAACACACATTTTTATACCTGTATGTGTCAGCACAGTTCCTGTGTGGTGGTTTCTGTGGTATTCTCATTTCCTTTGCTCTCACTGGATAATGCAAAACTAGTTATTCTTTAGGATGCCAGTGCTCATTCTTCCTCAATAAGATTATTTATTCTACCTTTACAAATTAAATATTCACTTACCCACTTCTTCCAATTCAATTTTGAAGAAAGTCAGACAAACATTTAGACTGTGGAGCCATTCAGAGCTAATCTAGTGGAAAGCAGGTTTTGCATTATTTCTGGTTAAAATAAGTCTGAATAAAGCAGACAAACAAACATCCACCAAACTGTCTTTTAATTACATAATTGTGAATATGTGAGCATCCTGTGTCAAGGTACAGTGGCTTGGCAAGGTGCCTTTAGGTGAGTCATGGCAAACAGCAATTTTGGTAGCCTTCTCCAGCTGTGACTTGTGATGGTGGACTAAAAGAATGTGTTTTAGTAGGAAAGGGTATAGATTTGGTGAGCTACAGCAGCTCTGCTGACAGATGGTTTACCATATTACTGTACTAATGCAGTCATTTGCAGCTGTATGGACACATCTGCAGTGACCTGTGTAGGGTACATCGATTGTTGATCCTGTTGCTTCCCAGGAGTACCTTACACAAAGTGTAGGAATACCTTACACAAAGTGGATGCTGCTTTCTCATGCGCAGAGACCTTGAAGTGGGAAGAAAATGAGTGAAAGATTAATTTAATTCATGTTCACGATAAAGCTGGATAAAGGATTCTAACAGGAATAGTGCTTGAGAGTGAGTAATGTCATGTTCAGTTCCTATCATAACCTACCATAACTGTTATTTATAGTAATAATATAAATGAGCCTGTTCAGGGGAAAAAAAAAACCTCTGATCAGGGGAAAAAATGGAGTATTAGCTATCAATTAAGTCCATCATCCTCACTAAAAGGCTAGTCAGGTGACAGCTATCTCTAAAACCATCCTGTGCAGATACTTCCATTTAGTATTGGTTTTCTTAAGACTTCATGCCATTATAAAATGAATAAATCTACATGTATGGCCAAAGGCTTGGGCATGACACTTCTCACACTAATCTGCCACACCCGAGGTTGTGGCCACGTGGTAAACTTTGTAATACATATGTTAATGCACATAAAATGCATGTGTACCCAGTAAACATTTGGCCTCAGTTGTATCTGCATACATGCTTATGAATTTATTTGTTCATTCTTTTTTGTCATATTGGACCATGGTAACTTTTGTTTGAGTGTAAATGAAACAGTGACATTGTCTCCGGGTTGGACACTTGCCAGATGAATTTTATGGCTTAATAACACTGCATATCCTATGTTTGTGATATTACAGCTGTTCCCATAACTGCCTCATCTTTTCATAAATAAGATACTCATTTCCTGAGTCTCAAGTAACTGGTGATAAAGGTACCAGAATCTAATTTGGCTAGAAATCAACTTGCTAAAACAAGTGGTATAATGTATGTGCTGTGGGTCTTATTCATATTACTGTGGTATCATCTTTAATCACCTTTAAAAATATGAGCAATGAGTAGAAGATACGCCACCAAGTAAAAGTCTTTGCATAGGCTGCCATTCTTCAGCCTTAGAAAAGAGATCAAAGAGGGTGTCAGGAAAGAAAAGAAATTAATCTTCTCTTCCCCTTGAAATGTTCTGTTCTTCTTTTATTACTTAGTAAGGAGGAATAGATATCTTGAATTAATTGGTTAATTAGAAAGATTTAGATGAAGTATTTTGTCAATATGTAAATATCCTTTGGAGAGGGAGAACTTGTGATTCTCATTAAATGGCCAGTTGAGATAGCCATTCTCTAAATCTTCAGGTAATCAACTGCAGGAGAATTAAACACACAAATTCAATGCTGCTTATCATTCCTCTTTACAATTGTTTTTTTTAGCTTAGACATTTACTGGAGTAATTCTGAGCCCAAATGTTTCTTCCATTCAGTCCCACCCTGTCTGGCACCGTTCCAATCCTACAGGAGAGCACTGGTACAGCAGGGGATCCTCTTCTCTTCATGGCAGGTCAGAAGGGCTCTTTTTCCTCCCTGGTTGATGCAGGTGCTGGGAGATTCCTGGTGCTCTTTGTGTGGCCATTCCCAGAGCAGGATGCTGCTCATCCTCCACCTTTGGGACTGAGATGCAATCGTTTACATGACCTACGTTGTTGCTGCTTCCCAAAATTGTTTGAGTGGCAGGACCTACTTATAAGACAGCATTAAACTTTGCAGAGTTATTTTGTCCTTCCAAAGCTCCGTTACTTCAGAACACAGAGACAGAAGGATTTGCTCCCCATCTTCCCTCACTTTTTAACTTTCTGATCTAACTCACAGTGAATTTTATTCATACTCCATTCATGCCAACATGATTTGTCTATGCTGTTTAAAGGAGAAGCTTGAGAGAGAAATAAAATTAAGAACACGTTGCTTTAACAAGTATGAAAAGAAAAATTACAAAGAAAACAGAGAGGATCAGGCAGGGTTTCAACTCCTGTAATTTGACCAGCTTCAGTGGGAATTGTGAGCCCTCAGGTCTGGCTGAGTTTCAGAAGAGGCAGTGGAATGGCTCTGCTCACTTAATAGGCTTTAAATTGGGCCATATACATTTAACAGTAGTTGATACACAACTGCTTTACAGAACAGACAGCCAAGGGAAAGAGATAATTAATATTTTTGGATGAAGCCTATTTTGTGCCATTCAAGAAGTGTCAGTGTGTCTACCTACCAGGAACTTTTTGGAAATCAAACATTCTTTTCTGCAAGTAACTCCATTGAAACATCAGTGGAAATTTAGAACGTAAATGTTTCTAAAAGGAAGACATCACAGAAAATATAGCAAGTTTCACAACCATAATATTTTAAAAGTAATCATACTTTTAACTTGCTGTGCTTTAACCTCAACCAAGATGTGTTTGGAGCTATAAAACTGTTTCCTTCTGTGAAAACCTGTTGAAGGAGGGAAGACTGCTGGCTAGGAAAAGTGAGAAGTAGTGATCAATACTGTAGGAAATAAAAAATGAAACAGTGTAAAACATCATTTGGTATTTCATAGTTGTGTTAGAGAAAAATGTTTTTCTATAGAAATCTTAAATGAAGTGAAAACATGTCTGAAAATGGTTGTACCTTTGTAGCAATCTCTCTCTGCATACAGATATGGAGAAGACACAAATTTCACTTATAAGCTTCATGATTTCCAAAGAGTATAAAAAATACAACAACAACAACAACAAAATTATTTCCTGAATACTAAAATAAGCGGGACTGGAAAAATATTTTGTCCAATATTCAGATGTGTATAAATATCACAGTGTAAGCAGTGGCCAATGTAATGGACTTTGATAAATGATCTTTCACACTTACTGAATGCCTAAAGTTTTCCCTGAGAGTTTCTTCCTACAAAAACACCCAAAAGCTGGAATCTGACAGCCCAAATCCATTTTAGAAATATTATTCTCCCCAGGTCATGGCATTGGATTCCATGAGATTTTCAGCAGAAGGGAAAAATATGGCAAAGCAAGGCAAATTCTGGATCCAAGCAATAATCACTGTTTGTTAAGACACTTACTTGGAAATTTATCTACTGCATAAAAAATTGTGATAGAAAATGTAGCCTTGTGATTTAGCATTTCCAGTGCTGTCTTTGATTCCCAGACAGCAGGAGATGTGTTCATTTTTATTTTTCATTCAGAAAGTTTATGGAGTGGCAAAATAATGTGAATACACAGTTGCCAGGAGGAGAGAAGATATGGGTAATGTATCTCTTCTGTCTTGGCTTCATTCAGGGACATCTGTGACTTCATAGACAGATCAGTCTTCAAAAAAAAAAAATCTCCTGCAATAACTGTGCAGCACCCTCTTATCATGTTCCTTGATAAGAGCATATGTGTGAAAACCATAATCTGCTTTTTTGGTTGTAAAGATGAAAAGTAGTTTAGAAAATATGAAAATATGGCTAAATTTCGGTACTTAAATAGTAGCCAATAACTCTGCTTCTACACATATATATTTCCATATATGCATAATTTGAAGCTTGTGACTAATGATACTGAGCTCAATGGAATCTTTATGGGATTAAGGCCTCTTTAAATCTGGGAGTTTGAATTATTCTGGGAATAATTTGGTAATTTTTCCTTCATAAGATGTATGCAAATTCTTTACGTGCTCCTGAGTAGAATAAAAATGTGTAAAAAAAAAAAAAAGAAAGTGAAGTAATAGAGGTAATCCACAATTTCTGAGCCTTGGAACATTCAAGGGACTCCCTCTCTATTTACTGCAGAAACAACTGTTATTCCACTGTGAGATTTGAAGCTGTGGAAATTGTAGAGGAAAAGTATTCATTCCTAATATATTTAAAAAAAAAAAAAACAAACAACAAAAAGACACTTTCAATTGAAAATCCTAGCTGAGTTTCTTCATTCCTGATGTCCTGAGGGAGTTATTTTCAAATTAATTGTAATATGCAAACATATTGCTTGTACATGATAGTGATTTATGGTAATTGCAATACTGGTGGGAAAAAATCCTTTTAGACTGGTTAATGAGCACCTGTGAAATTATGGAATGCACACACGAGCATCCCGAGTATTTGCCCGAGAGATTTTCTTTCCACAGCTGTGAGATTTGGGCATCATTATTTAGATATAAATTGAGAGCCTCTTTCCAAAGGGAAGCAGGTACTCGGAGCCAGTTCGTGGGACAGCTGATGGAAATAATTGCTCGACAGTGTAAATAAGGAGTTTACAATCTGGCTGCATTTTATTATTTATTAGTACTTATTAGAATTTATTGGTCTCGCTTCAAACAGCCAAGTTAAAAGTAAAAGGAGTTTCTTTTTTAGGATAAGGAAGAAATACAGCACCATATGTTGTGCCAGTGGAGCTCTGTCTGATGTAGTGCTAATACATTCCTTCCAAGGCCTCAAGACATTTTACAGCATTTTTAGCACCAATTTCTGCAGTAATGACTAACTTGTGCAGGACAGAAAATTACATTCCTTGGGAGGATATGAAATAATCAGGAAAGGAAAGAGCCCCATTATCCAGGAAGCCGTTGAGTTTGCAGGATTTTAATGCCAGAACGATAAATACACGACGAGAAATAAATCAACTGGAATAATATGTGATGGGCAGAAAACATTCTTGTGGTCTTTTTATAATGTAGAAAGTGGAAACACTGCATGTCAGGAGAGGCAGTGTGCTAGTTTCTATCAAAACATGGATTTTCTCCTGTATGTTTTTTGGCTGATGTCCTTGGAAACATTGATAACTGATTGTGGTTTCAGTGGGAGGAATAAAGCTGTCTGTAATCAATCAGGTTCTTGTCTTTGGCAGTCTTTGAATCAACGTTTTACTATGAAGAACCATTGTATATAAAGATGAATGTGTAAGCTGACACTGAGGGGGTTTTGTTGTTGGTTTGGATTGGTTGTTTTTTTTTTCTTTTTAGCAACTGAGATTTTTCAAACAGGCTGTGAAGGTGTTTGTGTAATTACTTTTGTGTAGTTTTTTGCTTATACTTCAATTATCCATTTGTTTTACAAATGGGTGAGAGAAGACAAGAAGCAATTAAACCCACAATCAAACAGAGAGGGAATACAATTCAGCTCTCTGGTTTTCTTCATGTATTCATTTTTTTTTTTTTTGGATGTTCTGTAGTTTTAGTAGCATTGATTAGCTGGATGTATTTGTGCTTTCTTCACTTGGTGGCCTCTCTCCAGAACAAGGATCTGATAATCTCTAAGAACAAGGTCTAACACTCAATTCAAAAGGAGACTTTTCAACATAATAAGTTGAAGCTCAATCAGGAAAGATCCTGGTCATACTTAATTTCTGCTGATTTTCAAAGGTTATGTTGATGGGGCTTTGGCCTTGAAATGGATGCAAATTATGTTGCTTGGAAGTGTGCCTAAGGCTTTACAATGGTGAAGGTAAGAAACACTTTCCAGGAAAAAAATAAACAACTTTTTAAATTGCTCCATCATTGCTTGAACAAACCTAGCATGAAGTTGAATGTCAGAGCAAAAATTATTAAGGAGAAAGGTTTTGATTAAGCTTACTTGATATACTGCCATGCCTACAACATTGCTAAGTATAATTTTTATTCTTTTTCTCTTTGTTCCAATAATGAAGGAGTCATCTACATGCTGCAGGTCATATCTGTGTTCTTAAAAATGCTTTCCTGTATGAAAGTCCAGCTGAAATTGCCGATCTCACCTCCACAGACAAGTTTGATGCAGCCCTGGCCATTCATCTTTATAAAGGAGGCAGACTTCTGCAAGGTAATCCTCTTTCTATTTTCCAATAAAAATGCCTCTTAAAAAAGTACTGCAGGAGAAGAGAATGAATAGGAACATTTATAAGTGGCTGTAAATGTATAAACCCACACACAATGTCGTTATTCTGTTTATCCACTTCAGCAAATGTTCAGAAATGCTGAACATCTTTCTCTGTGGGAGATCTGATCCAGAGAGGAGAGAACTAAATAGATGTACTTTAAAAGCACATAATGCATTTCGTAATTAAGTGCTTTAACTACACCAAGATAAGAGTGTTATATTAACATTAGGATACTCTCAGCAAGTGTGTTCTTTCAGAGGACAGTGGCTTGGCTAAGTATAGCTGAGGTCAAATGGAAGAAAGCAGAGAGGCTAATTTGATTTTTCTGCTCAAAAGTGAGTCAGGGTTTTAACTTTGCAGTATTGTCCCTGTCAGCCAACCCATGGGAGTCAAAATGTTATCAGACAAATAACAAAAGTTTCTGTCTGGCCACCTACAACCAAATTTAGCCTGCCATTAATGATACACTAGAAACACCAGCTTTCAAAATTACACACTGTCACCTACTGAAATTGCAAATGTGTATCAATTTCTGAGATCACCTTTGTATTATATCAATCTATTCACTTGAATAAAGGCTCATAATTTCATACTTTCATCAGATCTCAGTGCAAGTTCTGTTGTTAGTTTTCACCCTCCAGAAGTGCCCCTGCAGTTTGTGCTGGTGGGTTTTCAGAAAGCCTGAATTATCATGTCTGGCATGTTTCTGTTTCTTTTGTTACAATGGAGCTCTGATTTCAGATGGGACCCTACAATCCAAGATGATCTCTGCTAACATATGTATTAAGAGTTCTCTTACTGGAATAAAGAGATTTTTGACAAGACCTAGAATTATTTTGGAAGAGGCTTATGGAAAGTCTGAGAACTTCCTATTTTTTTTCCTTTCTTTTGCTAAGGAACAAAAAATAAGGTTGAATTTTAAATGTTTATTGCAAAAGTGTATTGGAGTTTGACTTGCATAGCAGTACCTGAATGCTGTTGCTGTTTGCCTTTCAAAATCCCAAGTGACCTGCAAAGCCCAGTACTCAAATGATTTACAAAAACTCAGTAATTTAAATAAATCAGTCACACTGTTCCCAAAAGCATCTGCAGTAACTGTGAGAAAAATAAACCAGAAACCCGTGAAAGGCAAGACAGTAAGTAGTAAGGGTGCTGGGATGATCATGGTCAAAATGTAAAAGTTATGGAGGAAAAAAAGTGATTCAGGGGCCACTCCTGGTTCCTGTAACATTTAGAAATTTAGTCATACTACCACTGCTGCCACACTACCAATCTTTTGGGCCTCATCCTGGAAACTTTGTTTAAATGAGTGGGGATGTATGATCAACACATGTAATAGATGACATAGTAATTATTTGCTTTTTAAATTTATTAGAAAGGTAATACATATTTTATATTATATTACAGAAATTCAGCCTCTTGAAGATTAGTGCTGTGGGGCTTTGATAGTGCACATTAATTCTCTTCACCTGCAAACATTAGAGTACAATATCTAAAAATGCCAAGGAAATTCTCTAAGTAGCCAGAATGGTAATTAGTCTTTCATTTGTTATGTTTGTTGTTTCATTTAGTAATGAGGAAATTAGCAATGCTAATAAATCCTCATCTTACAGCTCACTTAATTTTCAAATATAAATGTGAAACATAGACTACACTTTCAATCTTCATCAGCATATTTATTTTGTTTCCTTTTTTTTGGAAGATTTCCTTATTTGCTTGTTTTTAACCATGGATTTTAATCAGGAGAGTTCCCTGAATTAACCACCCCCACACCCCTAAGGAACTGTGGGTGTTTATAGGACCTGTCACCAAGAGTTTTTGCAGCCATGAACATTGAAGGTTGGTCATGTCTCAAAAGGAAGAACCTCCCTCAGCACAGGAACCTCTTCTTGGTCCAGTGACAGCAAATGAGAGAAAGCAAAGGACATTTTCTGCCTTTCTTGATACCCAGAGTGGGGTGTCAGTACAGATTAATTTATTCTGATGCCATGTGTCAAAACTAGGCTTTACCAAATGCAGACACCACTGGGATATATATGATTTTGTTGATGCTCTAAGGTTTGAGTGTTGATACAGTCTTGTGCACAGACTGCCACAGGCAGACACACCTTCCTCTACTTGTAGTGTTCTGAGCACTGTGAGGCTTCCTAAAACAACCTCCACAAATTGGGTGATCACAGGAGGTCTTGGTACCAATTATAAACACAGATCCATCTCTTTGGGACAGTGGTTTTGTTACAGGTTCACAATATGGTGCCTTGTTTAATTTGGTGGCATTTTCCAATGGTGTGGCTCCATCTCTACCTCTTGTAGCAGTAAAATCAGCTTAAGAAGTCAATATTTAAAAAAATAATAATAATTTCGGTAACCAACTTTCCAAGGAGAGTTACCCAGACCACAGTATTGGTATGCTTGAGGGCACAGTGGCTGGGACTGGATACCTGGGACCAAACTTTGCAATCCTACATCTTTTTAACATGTGAATAACATTTGAAATATATATGCTGTTTGGTAGGCTGCTAAGTTTAGAATCTAATTGATTGCTTTTAATAAGCATGGAAAAGGGAAATAAAATCTCATAGCTATACAACAGACTGTGAAAGTGCATAGATATTGTATGGGGGGGTTTCAGTGCCAAACCCATAAAAATTCAAGTTTCTCCAGGTTTCCTTTTCAAACAGTTTTGCTTAAATACATGGTACAATATTATTAATGTACTTTTGCACTCTTACTATCCACTCCTACTCATTACCTTGACACGTGGGCCAGCTTCTCATTGTAGTCATTGCTTTGCAGGGAGCAGAATTCCTTTTGGAATCATCTTTGGTGGGACAGATGTAAATGAAGACGTCAAAAGTGAAGAGAAACATCGGGTAATGGGAGCAGTGCTAGAGGAAGCCAGGTAAGAGCATGTGTGGAAGACTGAGGAAAGGAAACTACATTTTTGTAGTGGCAGACCTTTTAGGAAGTGTTCCCTGAGTGCTTGGAATCACTGGGAGATGTGTAGGCCAGCAGACAAAGGCTAGACTGCTTGAAATCCCTATGATCTCTACATATTATGATTCAGTGATCAAAGTAGAACAGTTTCTTCATGAAATACAGTCTGTGTGTAGTCTATCATTTAATCCTTTCATCATATTTGTCCATGGAAGACTTGGCAGAAGTAGGGCTAAAACTTGATCTCTTGGGTTGTAAATTTTCAAAAAGACTGAAATCCCATTAAAAGCTAATGAAATCTGGGCTAACTAATCCTCTGCTTTGTGTACTGAATCATAACTGTTGTCTAGAATAATAGAACTATGTGTGTGATGAGGATATAAAATTCTGAGGCAGGTGAAGGAAATGAGATGAATAGGAGCAAGAATACTCAACCTGGGATTTGGCAGCACATTGCTCTGTAAAATAATCTACCCTATGGGTAGACTCCTTAAAAAAATACACATCTAAGTATCTCCAACAATATCCATACAGTTCCCATTTGGACAGAACTATTCTGGCCATGACATAACTCATATTTGGTATCTAAATAGTGAAGTTTTAGTAGTGGAGGTGCTTAATGGTGAATTAGTGGTAGAGGTATGATTTTTTAAATAATAAACACTTGCTAGTGATGGAGGTAAGAATATTCTCATTAATTCTTACTGTAGTAATATCAGGAGCCTAAACAAGGTTGGACCCTGTTTCCAGAAGTGCTGAATGCTGCTCCAAGTTGCTTTTTTTAAAAACATCTGTTTCTTAGTAAATTCTGGGTTAAGTTACATATATTCAAACATATAAAATATTCTATATTGGAACTAAACTAACATATATTAGGCATTAAGTGCTGTCTGCACATACAGACCAGAGTTCTCAGCAGTTTGACTTAAGTGAGGTGACAACTAAAAATAACTGGCATTGTGCTGTTGCATCACAGAATCAAACCTGTTCTCAGAGCCCTCCCTCACACTTAGCTTATTGACAGAGCTTGATTGAAAAGGGGATCACTCAAGTATAAGGAGCTTTTGTTCTTTTTTTACCCCTGCTAATGCCATCCTTTCCCTGGATACTTTAAGCAAGTTCTCTCAATTTTTAGGTGAATTGACAAGGGAATATTTTCAGGGTGTTTTAAATCTGAAAAAGTTCTAGTGACATGTCACTGTAGTCACGAAATGTAGTTCTGGAAGTGATGAGAAATCAGAGGAAAGGTCTAAAAACTAAAAAGGCTTTCAAGCATTTGTCATTGTTTCAACATCCCCAGAAAAGAAGTTTCCTTCTGCTTGATCTAGAGGTCTGTTGGCTTCAGCAGTGTTTGATCATGCCCATGGTGGGCGAGTAAGCCCTTTTCTTCTTGGAAACTAAAGCATTTAATGTATGTAAAGCTTCCTTCAATAGTTAGCTTAAGTGTTATTAAGATGCAGGTTGAGGTTGTCACTGCATGTGTAGCCAGAGCAGTAGCTCACTGATGGCAGAGGTGACTCTGCTGCTCCCTGTCTTCCTCTCCTCCTCCTTTCTCTTGCTTGTGGCTGTGTGATCCACTCTTCCCTGTGCCAGGACTGGGCTGCTTTCTGAGCAGGTTTAGCTCACTAGATGACATCAAATTGGCTTTTTGTTTCCTGGGTTATTTTTCCACCCTTTTAATAAGAAAAGTCACCCTGTGGAAGGAAGCGAGAAGGGCGTGTGTTTGATGGCACTTGAGTTGCACAAGGTGAGATAAAATTGAAGCCTCTGGATGTCTTATCATACCCAGTGGTACTGCTGGCACACTTTCCCAAAGAGAGCTTAAACACCTGGCTGAACAGACGAGGGTACTCCCCGTTTATTCAGCACAGTACTCGAGCTAACACAGAGAGCTGCAGCAGTTGAGTTCAGGGTGGATTTGGGTTCAGGCAGAACCTGCAGCAGGCTTTCATCTCCTCATTTTATCTTTGCTAATACCACTCTATGTTCTGGCTGTTATTAGCTCACTTAACGCTGGCATGGATGTGCTGTTCTGTCTGTAGTGCCCTATAAAATGTGGTAAGTAAACAGACTTTTAAAGACAGCACTTAATCACACTCATGGAAAAATCATTAGGGCATGTTCTTACTTAGCGTGACTTGCAGTTGAAAGCAACTTAAGGTCCTGTTCAAGGGAAATTTATATACTTGTTTACTTTTGTTATCAGTCAATCAGAAGTTAATCTTTAAACAGGTCTGAAGGAACAGAGAAAGATATCTAATGTGTCAACTAAATTTCAGCACTGCACAAAATGAAAAATGTATAAAACCAGAGTCTCTGAGCGTGTCCATTTGATCCAGTTCTGTATTTAAAATACTGTCTGTCACAAATACAGCTAATACAGCTTATGGAAAAACTGTGCTTTACTGAAGGTTTTTTAATGATAATTAAGTTAGGAACCTGCAGTATGCTAATATCTTGAATTTCCTATGATGTTTCAAAATATATTACTGCATCGTTATGCAGTTTACAATATTTTCTCTGCTATAGAAAAAGTAATTCAGTTTTCTAGAAGTTATTCTAAATGTGTCTCTTCTCCAGTCTCATCACTGGTATTATTCATTGCATAGTTATTAAAAGAAACATTGATTTTTTTCTTTCTTTATTGATTGCAGGGTTCTAAGCAGAAAGTATCATGAATTGTAGATTACTTGTCCAGTACAATACACCACCACATTCCATAAAACAAAGTATTGAATACTGTCTAGCTTTATGAGTGTTTCATTTTTAATCAAATTCCTCTAAATGGTGGTTGTACCCCTCTAGGGTATTTTTTCTATTGAACAGTGTTTTGTAGACTTAGGAGCAACATCTTTTTATGCTTGTTAATGTGATGTATTGAAAGTATAATTGCAAAATCTGGGAAGGGAGCACGTGCAACTTGACAAAACAAGCATTTGCAAAGGCTTTAATAACCTTAAAGCTGTCAAGTTGCATATGAGAAATTCATTGTAGTATCATAAAGCAGATACTGCAAAAAGAAAGTATGGGAAGAAGGTTTGTCTTGACAAACAAAAGTAGGAGTTATAGTTCAGCATTTATGTGACATCTAATGAATGACTGTGATTTCATGTCCTCAGATTATAATATAACATCTCCAATGGAAAAGCACTGTTCTGGTTGGGACTTTGTGTTGTGCTTTATTTCTAACCATTGAGGTGTTGGCTCAGGACAGAAACATTCATAAATTACATGAAAAAGAAATGCTGAGTCATAAGTTCAATATGTGATGACCTCTGTTTTATATTCAACATCTATACAAGTAATTAAAAACAGGAATTTTGCTAAGCAGACACACAGTTTCTCATATGAAGGAGGCATTCAAACATTCTGTCCCACAGGACTGATAATCTTCAGAAATGGCCCCATTTGTGGGTCCAGTCAACACTAAAGTTCCATTTAAGAACATTCAAAGCATGTGTTTATGTTTCATTGCAACTTAAAAGCTACATTAAAGCCCAGCATGATCTTAAGATCTCTTCTGAACAGGGATTCTTTATTGACTCTGACTCCATTCAAATATCTCCTTCGACTTGTTGGCATTACAACAGGGTCCCAGTAATAACTGGGATAACTTGTTTATCTGGTATGCTTAGAAATCAGCCTTCTGTTGGCTGCAATGAGACACCTAATAATGAAAAGTGTTCCCATCAATGCTGCTCTTAAACGTTCTCTGACAGAACTCCTCTTATGTGGAATGATAGCCCACTGCACACATTTCTCAAAGACACCTAAGTTTGTTACTCATTGACAGCTTTGACTACTTAGAAATAAGGAGAGAACATTGGGGAAGGGTTTAAAAAAATCCCTCTGCTCATTTGAATTAAAGTCAGCTGCAGTGAGTTGGCCCTGGGTATTGTCCAACACCAGTTTGAAACAAGCTGCAGTTTGGCTCCCTCCTTATTTTGTGTTCTGGTTGTGAAGAGGGTTCCTGCACCTGCAGTGATGTAGGAACAGGAAATGCCAACTTCCTTCTGCAGCTCTGTACTCCATGTATTAAACTAGATAATCTGGGGGATGTCCCCATTATTTGGGTTTTCTCTTACTTTGAGGAAACCTCACTTTACCTTCCCAAGAGCTCTGAGCTGTAAAGCCTGAAGAGCCATTTGTTTAACCACTATTTTCTGCTGAAACAAATTCAAAGCCTGCTTTCTGTCTTTCCATCTATGATAATGTTTATAAGCCTCTGATCTTTGTTCTTATAAAGATTTTTTTCTGAAGTACTTTTCTGTTTTTTTGTTTAAACACTTTAAGCAGATGATCCCAACTATTTTTTTCCATTTAACTAGGTTTGCAGTGGCTTTCACAGTGGAAATGAAGGAACTGGCAGCAGCAGAGTGGGTATGTTTACATGATGATGGTAATGCTTAGGGTATCAGCAGCTATGCATTCTGCTAAAATGTTTTCTAAATAATGCTAAAGAATTGCAGTAATCTTCATATTTGCTATTCCTGTTTTTCCTTTCAGAGAAAGCATTTCATATTTATGTGCTTCGACAGGTCAAACAGATCTGGCATTTAAAAGCTGTTTATTATTTGAAAAGAGTATAGAGCATTTTAGCAAGTGCTTCTCTGTAACATTTGGAACTAATCATTACTGTTGTTATTGAGTTTCTCCTGATGCCATATTGCTTCTTTTGGTATAATTTAATAAACTTTCTGTTGCCAAAATTCCTCTAGACGGCATTAGTTATAATATAGAATTTTGAAGAATAATTTGAAAATACTTGTTTTGTCAACCCTGGAAATAGAATGAACTTCTTCAGGTGGGTGAACTGCAGGGGTGAATTTGAAGATGTGTTTTAGTAGGTCCCATCATTGCATCTGCTGCACTGCAAGTCCTCCTCAGACATTCAGTGTGATTATTTTTAGTATCTGTTTATTATTATCTGATTATTTATTATCTGATTATATTTAGCTCTTGTTTGAAAATAGATGGTCAACATTTCCACCTTTACCTGGTTGAGTTGATGGCAGGCTGCCAGTGGAGAAAATTGAGACAAATCCTTGAAGAAGTAGAAACTAAGTGCTTGGTATCCCTTCAGTTCTAATTTGCATCATAATATAATCATTAATGCACCTTTGCCTACAAAATAATCACTTAGGGTGGAGCTTGCACAGCACAACAATTAAATATATAATGCTGTGTTTCAGCATTAATTGATTTTTAAAATCTATCTGCATTAAAAGGATACATGAGCAGACATAGGGTTTGGTATTTTATATTACAAATATAACTTGATTTTAATAGTTACTGCAATGAACTTCATGATGGGTAAATGTGAAAGGGCACAGCTTCTGTCATGGATCTTAAGCAAGAAAAGGACAAAAGTAACAGGGTGTAAGAAGGAGAAACAAAACTGAAGTTTGAAATCCTTTCAAAATCAGCACCTCAGATGTTTCTAGCACCAAACTTTGATTTTACCCAAACACCTTTATGCTCTGGGCCTGTGAGACTCATTCAGTGTTTTGGAGGTCTGAGGCAGACAAGGACTTGGAGGCAAGTCTGTCAAGTCCTAAACTGAAATCCCACCTGCTGACCTGTATCTTAAATGCTGGGGGTTTGAGTTTCTGTTCCAGCTGCATCTTCATGTAAAGGGTGAGAGCAAAGGCCACATGTTTCCTTTCAAGCAGTGAAGAATAGGAATACATTTTTCCATACCTAGGTCATGGAATATTAACACTTTTTCCATATTAACTCACACTGCATTATTCCTCTAATGTGTGCCTTGCTAGTTAAGAGAGTCAATTAAGAATTTTAATTACAAACATGTAAGCAGTTGCACTGTGCTCAAGGGCTGTATCTCCCACCAAATTCTTTTCTGTTACATTGGATGAATTACCTTTAATTATGAAGTACAGCATTCGTAATAATCTGTACTCCAGGTGAGTCTGAGATACTGTAAAAGATCTTGTGCTTATGGTCAGTGTTTTATTTCAACAGCATAAAACTGGTGCATGAGAATTACCTAAGCCAGTTTTAGTAGCGTCCAATTTCATTTTCCATCCTCCTCAAGACCATTTAAACTGAAGAACAGAACAGAAAATTGATCTGTAAAGTGTGACTGCATCTCTACACCCTGGTACCCAGCATTCCTGCTATTTTCTTCCTGCTCATCCAAGCCCTGGCAGGGTTATATTTACTCACCATAAGCCATTTGGGGTCCAGCAGAGCATGAAACAAGACGCTTAACTTAAACTTATTTTTGAAACTTGGTGGTTTTAAGGAACTAAAGGCCTGCCTTCACCCACCTGAGTGTGAGGCAGAGCTGTGCAGTGTGCCAGCAGTGGGGGCAAGGCTGGCTCCAGCTGCCCTCTGCTCTTCCCACCTTCCATTTTGCTGGGTCCAAGTGCTGAATTTCAGCTCTCCCACTGCAAATTTAAATTCTGAAATTGCCCTCCAGCTTGCTGTTTGCAAGGGGTTTCTTTTTATGACTGGAAGATCCAATATAATTTAAAATGTTACTTATTCATAAGGGAGGGAAGGTCTAATGTTAAGTAATAATTACAATTATGTAATAATGTATTAAACTCTTTTTATTATTTTTAAATCCTTTGAACACAAAAGCTAACATAGGTTCTGACAGATGAAGTCCATAGAACATCCTCAATCTCCCACTGTAGCATGAAGTGTTTTTTTCCCCCCCATTTCATTTTCATGTGTATTTTTCATGTAGTTTTTGTGACAAAGTTCACTCTGATTCTCAGAAACCACCTCCTTCCCATCTGTGAGCCTCTTGCTGGTCACTATTCACTTTTTAAATGATCTCTTTTCTTTCAATTCCTTTTTCCAGTTCATTTCCAGTAACTGTTATGACGGGGTAGGGACTGAAGGGGAGTCTCATAGGAGTGACAGGGGAAACCCAAAATGTTTGCAAGTTAAAAAAAATTGCTTCTGTGGCTTCCTATTTTCTGAACTGACTGATCAAGGAATGGGTTGCTTAGCAGTTTGTTTCTGAATTAATTCTGTTTTCATTAAAAAAATACATTCCACGAATCCACAGTTGGAGTTATAGAAAGATATTAAAATAGGAAATTGCTTCTTTAATCACCTAAATTAAATAACTAGCAGAGTAACACTTCAGGAGTGACTTTGGAAGTGTAGTAATTACCTCTTTTACTATAGCTATTTTAAAGTAATTTATTTTGCAATTTCTGTTTGTGAATGTTCTGCAATAACTACTAGTTGCCAGTTTTCCTGTATAGGCAAGTCTACATATATTTGACAGCAGTTTCTGAAACTGATAGCTTTAAAAATTTTATTGTGGATAAATGAAGACTGTGTTTTCAAAACCAGTCTTTCAAGACTGATATTTTTTGAGGAGAACTAGGGCTGATTTTCAACTAGTTGAAAATCGTTTTATTCTGTATTTCAATTTTCTATGCAATAAGCAGGATAATGATCATAAGAAAGGATACAGGGATAAACTAAAAATATATATTTGTACTAACTCGGTCCTTGTGTTAATTGCAAAATTGATTCTGTAAATGTTCATAGTAAATATAAGTTACATTGCTTGACTTAGCTTTTGATTTTACATAAATGTATCTTCCTAATAGTCTGGTTTGAGTTTTGGCAGTCAAAAGAAAATCACACTGACCTGTATTTGTTATACTAGTCGGGTCTTTTGAAGTTTGAACAGATATTTTATGTTGAACTGTGAAAGTTACTTTTCTTCTCCTTCTCTTTAAAGCCAGAGGCGAGGAAGAAAATATATGTCCAGACTCAAGGTGAGAGTTTTGAAATGCTCAGTAAGGCATTCAATGGATTGGAATCGTGTTTAGTACCTGTATGTTTATGTGTCTGCCTTCTTTGCCCCAGAAATATTTTGCTGAAGTGGGTGTGGGGTTTGAAGTCCTGACTCCTCTGGAGTTGAGCTTTTTGCCGTTGATATTCAGGCAGTATTTGGGGCTCAGCCTAAATTTTCAACTCAGTGCTTTTAAAAAAAACTTTCCCAGATGCCTTACAGCAGGAATTGAAAAATTAGGTGACACCTAAGGTAACACTGAGCTATTTCCAAAGTCTACAGGAGTTTTTATGCTGAATAATTATTCTCTGAAACTCCAAATTCCTTTAAATGCTTTGAATTTCCCACATAATGACACCCCACAAATGTCTAATCCAAAGTGTATTAATTCAGTGATTAGTCTAGGGAACAGTCAACTCAGTATTTTAGGTGTGATTACTTAAGCTGCAGCTTCTAATTTTATTTATCTAAAAATAACTCTCTGTGGATTCCAAAATTCATTCCATTTTGCATATTTCACTTTCAAAGAAAAGAAAATTCTTTTCAAAACTCTAATGTTGAAATAATTCATTGTGAAGCCTATTTAGCCCATGTTTAGTCTGTATTTAAGCCTCCTGTGAGGTAATAATTAACCTAGAGATTAAATCTTTTATGTTAAGGACTTTGGGTCTCAGCCTGCCCTGTGTCTGTTTGGGAGTAATGTGCTCCCTCTGATGATGTTGTCTCACATGTAGATTTTAAAAGGCCAAATTTAGCATGGTTGGGTTGCTAAAGAAGTTCATGTACTGTGTGATTGTGCAAAAATTCCAGCTGAATTTCAGTCTGATGCCCATGGAAGGATTGTACAGGCAACCTGGCAAGGTTGGGATGAGAAAAGCTCGGGATGGGAACAGCTGTGTATGGAATTCAGTGTGCTTGACAGAAATACTGTTTTCTTAGACCTGAAGGCTTCAAGAACCACAGTTCAGCCACCCAGGGGTCATCAAATATATGACTTGTCTTTTTTTGTAACACAGGAATTAAGACAACCCCCAGTGAAACATTTGACTGGTACAGATTTCTAGAACGTGCAGGTAAAATTCACTTTTTTCTGTGTCCACTGTATTTATTCTTAGTAGGTGTCAAGGATGACAGAAACTTAGAATGTAAAGTTTAACTAATTTTGTAATAGAATGGACTTAATCATATGAAAAATGGCAGAATATCAATCAGGATTAATCTGGTCAGTAAACTGCCCAGACTACCTCCAAATTTCTGGTCTGGCCAGGGTTAAACTGCACCAAAAATGGTCACAACATATGGGTCAGTGTCCCTTAAAGGTTAACTTAAACCAAAGCATCAATACCTGAGCATGAGGTGCTTTATCTGTGGGATAGAAACTGGGGATACCACTTGCAGAAGAGAGGGTGAGGTGACAAACTGCTGAAAAAGGGAAGTGTGTGTTGATGTTTTATAATTTGGTCTTGGTCTAGAGCCTGTCTCTGTTCTCACCAAAGTAATGGTGTGTAAAGCACATGTCCTAATTTAAACCACCTGATCTGGGCAATTCTTTAATTGCTTCAGCTGCCTTTCCCCCAAAAGAATAATTTATAGGCATTTTCCTGTGGTAAAAATGTTTCAATATTATATTCATCACTCTGATCTCTGATAGTACAGCTGTTCCCTCTGTTACAAATGAATCCTCACCAGTCAATGGCATTATCACACCAGTAACTGGGTGCCATTAGTCAAAGCCAGTGTCAATTTTAAATTGAGCAGTGTGAGGGTATTTTGTTCTCAGTAAATCACAGCACACAAGCACAGTGCCACTAAGATTAATAATTTTCTGAAGTGAAATGATTTGTCACTTTCTAGCTCAGCCTTAGTGTTGATTTGATCTCTTGTCCAACCGTTTTATGATTAAATGAGCAGTCAACAGATTGAGGAGGGGGAAGCTCCCCCTGAAGTGAATTTCTAATATATTAGAGACAGTTTTTTGCCTAATGTGTACTAATGCAAAAGTGCAAAATAATTCATAAAGTACATGAAAAGCAAACTAAAATGTGACTCTAACATCTGTGCCTCTTAAATAATAACTTGAAAACTGGCATCAGATTATTCAGTATTGGTTTTATGGACTGTTTCATCTCATTTATCTTCTCAGCCTTGTCTCTGTGTCCATCTCTGGTGGCAGCCTCCACTTTCCACTTCTTTTAATATTGCACATGGAAGCAAGTTTTTTTTTTTTTTGGCTGTACCTTTGCACTTTCCATGGACTAATTAGGATTTCCCACTGAATTGCTTTTCTGGGGATTTGCAGTTTCAAAGGGTTTAAAATTCTACTAAACTTGGAGCAATCAGTAGAAAACTATCAAAAATAGAAGGCAGTTTTGCTCAGAAGAATGTGATGTTGATAGTGTGGGCTTGCACAATGAAGTGCATTTGAGAACATCTCGAGCTTTTATGCAGATAAAACTGTCCAATCTTGTTCAACTCATGGCATTTATGATCTCTTTTTTAAGACTTTTTTCATGAAGTTCTATTCCATACCTGAAGGCACTTAATGATTTTTTGGGGGGGAGATATTTCTCCTGATAACTCCTGCCTGTATCTTTAGCAGTATCCTCCAAGATCTGTCAAATTCAGGATTCCCAGGCCTGAATGTAAAGAAAGAGCACATGCCCTACAGTGGAAATTATAATCCATTTGAGGCATCACTGTTAAACATCCTTGGTGTTCAGGCCATATATTGTCAAGTTACTCCTTCAAATGGAACAGGCTCTTCAGAATCCTTCGAGGCTTTTTTCCATAGGACACACTTCTTATGAATATTTTTTGTACTGATTTTTTTTCAGTCATAGGAAACATATGCTCGTGTCAAATATAACACCAGTACATAAACAGATTTAAGTGAGTGGCAGAATGCATCACATACATTTTACAATGGGACACTTCCAGCCCCCAAATGTGGCTGGTACTGAACCAAAATCTAAGGAATCCCAGATTTTTGTACATTCCCTTTGATAGTTTGGGTATAACATAAAGAGCAGTTGCCTCACACAAATGGAAACAGTGCTGTTGGAAGGGGTTTTTTTTCACGTTATTACAGGTGCAGAACAATCTCAGTACAAAAATCATAGGATTAGTATTATTTTCATAATCTCAGCAGTAGAGCTGCAGAGGTGATGCTGGTGTTGTGTTAGTTTCTATCTGTTAGCTGCAGTATTTTCAGTGGCTGGTTACTAACATTTATTGGCTAAACCTACAAAAAATAAAGGCTTTTAAATTTAATTGGCACTCTGGTTAGTGGTCAGTGTCGCAGCTTATGTTGAGGAGAGACTGCAAGCAGCAGTAGTCAAACCAAAAAGCTGCACCAAGTGCAGACTTCAACACAGACTTCAAGAAAACAACATTTTCAGTATATTTAGTACCTCAGACTATTTAAGGAAGTATTACTGCCTGTGTCAGTCTGGAGATCAGACCAGATGATCAAAATGTTTTTCTCTGACCTTACAATACAGGAATCTCTATGCAGCATAATCAGGTTGATGGCAATTTTAGAAGCCTATCTATAGACTTGAGAGAGCCAGTGAAATTTCAGGCTTTTGCTGTAAATTGATTGACAGAAAATGACAGGAGAGTCTAAGAAAATGTGAAACCTGAGGCTGATCTTCTCTAACAGCTCAGCTCAAGGATGGAGCAGAGCTGCCTGAGATCAGAGACAGGCTTGATGGCATCATCCTGGGATGAAAAGCTCCTTTTGATTTCAGTGGAATGTGGCTGAAGCTTGGAAGATGTAGACCCTAATAAACACTTAGGCATCATGTGATTAGATGTGGATAACTAAGAATTCCAAACTAATGAACTGAGAAAACCCATTTACCCAATAGATAAGACTTAAAACTGGTTTCATGGAAGGTGACATAGTATGATGGAATCACATGCTGATTGCAGCATCAAATACAATATGCAACATGCTCTTGTAGTTTGATTTTTCTGCTCTCTTGTAATTTCTGTTTCATAGCACAGCTATTTTCAGAGCTGGAAAAGTTTACATAACCTGCCATGACCAGACAGAGGCATTATATTTTCCTAAAGCTGTGCTGGAAAGAAAGACCCACATAAGAAAAACTACATAGTAAAAGTTTGTGCAGATATGTAGCTGACCATAGTAAAAAATTGTATGATAGCAGCCATGAACTGGGTTCCCTAACTGATCTGAAACCATAGGGCTTTTTTGTTGTCTGATCTCTTAGAAATAATGAGAAACAGGAAAAAAAGGATTGATTTGAGAATTTTGCAGTCTAATTTTTCTGGGTTAGTAGCTTGCCCCTGGAAGTTTACAGGTTCATTTAATTTCTCCTGTCTTCACAAACATATCAGCAACTCTAGCAATTATTCACTATTGACTGTGAATAGCAGTGTAAACACTTCAGATAAAGTTATTGCCTCCGCTTCCCCTTAGTTTCTGAGAAACAAATTGCTTTGTAAAATAAAAGCTCAACTTCATGACACGGTAATAAATGTTTGAGATCTGCAGGTGGTAAAGTATGTTGCTGAAATAAGGACTAATTGGGCTAATAATTGTCAAACCTCTGTGCCATCAGTGGCTTCAATTAAGCTTCAGAGTCAATATAAAGCAAGAGAGCCTGTCAAAGCTGAACTGCAGTGGGACAGCACCATGTCAAACAAGCTGGAAAACTTGGCTTGGTTCTAATATTTGACTCATGAAAGAGATACAAAATCAAACTCTTGGTGCCAAGAGACTAAAAGAGCTAATACGTGGTATTTCTGCTGTGTGTAGGGAGATGAACTTCAGAAAAAGCTATCAATGGAAAGATTTAGAGTATCAAAGATTCATGCCAGAGTTGGACAAGTTTATCCATGTTTCAAACTCAAGAAAATAAAATCACCATCTTAGAGACTGAAATTTCAGCAATAAACCTGTGGATTTCCTTTTCTAGGAGATCAGTCAATACTTTCAGATGCTCAGGAGGTGGATAAATGAAATATTTTCAAGAGGAGTAAGAGACCTGCTGGGGTTCAAAGTGAACAGACAGCAAAATGAGAAAGGGTGTTTACCCTCACCATCTCATCATGGCTTAGATTTTGTTTCTGCCCAAAACCAAAAATGGATGACTAAGCCCAAATAATATGGACTTAATGTTGCTCTCTGAAGGTCTGTAGAACACAACAGTGGACTGAAATCAGGGGTTGGAAAATTAATTTTTAAATCTGCTTCTTTACCTCTCAGCAAGATAATACTTGATATTATTCATTCACTTAGAGGCCTGCAGCTTTCAGTAAGATTAAAGATTTGCAGGAAGACATTTATTTTTATTGCACATCTGTGACTACTACATTTTTTTCCCGATGGGACCTAAAGGGATGGAGTTAAATGAATCTACTCTTGCAAAATCTGTTTGGATAACACTTGTACTTATTCTTGCCTTTCTTAGGAAAACAGTGTTCTTACTAATGCTTCAGAAATTATTTAGGCTTTTGTGTTAGCTGTCTGTGTTCATGTTTTGCTATCCTGGCATCTAAGTGCAAGTGTTTAAAATGGCCAAAGTGTAAACTATCATAGAGTGTTATAATTCTCTTCTCCCAAGTAACAAGCGATAGGACAAGAGGAAATGGCCTCAAGTTGTGCCAGGGGAGGTTTAGGTTGGATACAAGGAAAAACTTCTTCACCTAAAGGGCTGTCAAGCCCTGAAACAGGCTGCCCAGGGCAGTGATGGAGTGACCATCCCTGGAGGTATTTAAAAGATGTGTAGATGTGGCTCTTGAGGACAGGGTTTGGGGGTGGGCTTGGCAGTGCTGGGGTAATGGTTGGACTCAGTGGTCTTAGAGGGCTTTTCCAACCTAAATGATTCCATGATTCTGTGTAAAATAGTTGCTAAGACAAACAGTTGGATTATGAAAATGTTTTCCTGTTTTCCACTTTTGATGTACTCCGTTCTCTCACTGTCTTGCATCAGAACAGCTTCCCAAGAGTTAAACCCAGTCTCACTGCTTTATGTCAAGCAATTATTAAACCTGCTTGCAGGTGAATGGGTAAGTCTGGATGGATAAGTCTAGATTTGACAAACTTTCTCTAGGCCACACTGTGACTCAGAATCAGTGTCAGCAGGAGAACATGAATCCTGAGCATTAATCACATTTCATCTACCAACCAATATATTTTGTGTGCTGTCAACAAACCCACTGGCACAGCAGTTGGACACCCTTTGGTCATGCAATTGCACTCTGAAATTTTCAGAGCCAGGGCTGGGTTGCTGTGTTTCAATTTTGAGCAGCAGGACACCACCTCTGGCCCCCATGGGGCAGGAGCTGCCTGACCGTGGGAGCTCCACGTTGATCGCTGTCCTTTCGTCTCCCGCGGTTCCTCTGGGACATCCCTGTGGTCCTGTGGGACAAACTGGGACAGCACAGGAGAGGAATGGGGCTGCACACTCCTATCAGTCACTGTCCTTTTTTGACCTCTCACATCTGGTGACCTGCTAAGCAGGCTCAAGGCTTGCTGTGGCTGGTTTTTAGAGCTGAAGCCGATGTAAGAAATCAGACTGCAGACAAACACTGACAACACGTTTAAAGGAGCATCTCCTACTGACTTTAAACAGCTATTTTTGACACTGACAGAGATGTTGATTAGGGTGGCAGGGTTTTACTTGCACTTAGTGTAGAGTGATTCTGAAGGATGGCTGGAAAACATCCACCATGCAGTCTTTTTGCCTTTTTTTTTCTTTTTTTTTTTAAACCAGGGATTATGCAGAAATCTTTCCGTTTTGTGTTTCTTTGTTAAGCAAACAGAAAGGTACATGAGGGAAGAGGTAATGAAACACAGTGTGCTGTTGGAAATCTTGGCTTCTGTATCACTAACAGAAACGGGGAGAAACAGACACAAAGATCTGTTTGTTTTTTGGGTGTTCACCTGTCAGTCAAACAAGGCAGTGACACGGTGGATGTATCAGAAGAGCACATCAGTAGATTGTGCCATATTGATGTGCTTCCATGTCAGAATCACACAAGGTGGTAGTATTTTGTTCCAGATTAAGCAGCAAAAGGCAGAATGATAGCAAAAAGTCACATAGTGAAAGGCTTGTCCGAGCTCAAGGAAGAAATAAAAATGTCTTGTTTCAAAAACCAGTTTTCGCCCAGCTGATGGCTATAGCTGGTAAAGGCACCTATTGCACTTCTTCTCTTCATATGTTCCCCTGTTCAGCATTTTTGAGAGGACAAAGTGTACTGAAGTGATTTCAGACTTGTACAAATGGCTGTTTGTTGGGGTGTTTTTCCCAGCAGGGTTGGGAGCAAGGATTGAGAAAGCCACAGGTGGGGAAAAAACACCGATGCAGGGGCAGCTTGATGTGAGAATTTAACCAGAAAGCAAACAAGTTACACAAGTGCTGCTGAGGTTTGATCTTAAGTAGGCAGAGAATGAGCAAACTCCCAGCACTGTAAGCAGGTAATGCAGCCTTCTCAGGGATGGTTTATGTGCTTTGAGTGGACTGAGTGGGGAAAGTCTGCCTGCAAAAATGGATTAGGTGATGGCTAAGACCTACAGCAGACAATGAAATAAAACTACAGCAGGTTCTCCCTTCTCTACATCGAGTGGCAGAGGCAAATCCTTTTTGACTAACCCTTTTATGACAATTTTTAGAAATGCCTTGTAGGATCCAGTCTGGAGTCCAGTGTACCCAAGAGATGCTGTTTCAGAGAAAAGTGCATAACATTTCCTGGTAGACAAGTAAGGCTTGTAAAATTGCATCATGAAGGGGATACTCTGCTGTGAGAGTGGTGAATGCCTTTTCAAAATAATAGAGGTCAACTGAGTGAGCTACTTGCATTAATAAATATTATTTTAGGTAATATCACACGTGAAATTAGACTGTTATTGATGAGGAGTACCTTTGAATGGCACAGGAATGGAATGGAAAAATCTGAATGCCTGTGGGGCCAGTGTCCTGTTTCTCTTTTGGGTGAAGGTTTTCATACAGGGCAGAATGGCAGTCAGGACTGCACAGAACTGGTCTATTAGGGCTTTTAACCTTTATCTCATAAAATTAAAAGGCTGAAAGCTTTAAGACAGAAACAAAAAGATGTTAAGAGATAAAAAGAAGCAGTTAGTTGGAGAGTAAAATCCCACAGTCTCTATGTGACAACAGGAAGATCGGATTTCTCACTCCTGTCTGACTGAGCTTCCAGCATTAACTTTAAGTTTTATTCCTAAATAACCAGAGTTCAACATCAGCAGATGGGAGTTCATAATTTAAAATGAAGATTTGTGCCTTATGGATAGTTAAAATGCAGTCTGAATTTTGCTAACACTTTTTAGTAATTTGTTTTGTGTGAGTTTATGTCATAAATTG
This sequence comes from Manacus vitellinus, assembly GCF_001715985.3. Lineage (NCBI taxonomy): Eukaryota > Metazoa > Chordata > Aves > Passeriformes > Pipridae > Manacus > Manacus vitellinus. The sequence goes on from NW_021940379.1 coordinate 5,385,447, forward strand.
AAAACACTGCTGCATGTCTTAAAACCAAACAGTATTAATGGCCCATTGCACCAGAAGAATGGCTTTTTCAATCCAAATGTTTATGTATTATAAATTACAAATTATTTCTTGGTCCAATAACCTGTAAAATGTTATTTACTATGTCTGCTGCAGACACTTTTGACAATTCAAGTTATTTAAGTTGAATGAAGCAGACTCAGTAATGAACAGGACTGTGACAGGGAGAATTTAAACGTTCCTAAACTGGATTTTAAATTTAAAAGCAGTAGCTTTCTGACCATGCAAACAGAGCCTTGATGTCCCACAAACTGCCTGCTGCTGAAGAGCAGCAGTTTGATGCTCCTTGAAGAACTGCCTGTGTTGGGTAATACAAGTCTCCCATCCTTGCCACGAGCTCAGTGAGTAGGTGAACTGAAGGACAGCAAACTGATTTGTTCAGTACAATAAATCAAATATGAACATTTCAGCCCCTCTAGTGTTCATTAAATTATGTCGTGGTTATTTCTGTTCATTCAGCAATTTTTGAATTATGTTGTTTTATCATAAACACATTTTACCAAAGTTCATCACCTAGTGACCCTTCTCCAGAAGCAGCTTCTAAATTAATTGTGCTGTCATAGAGCCAGTGGCAACTGCAATGTCATACATCAGATCTTCTTTTTTTAATATAGCCTACACAATTATTTTGTGGGTTGTTGCTGTGTATTTGCAAGGGAGATTTTTCAATGTTAAAAGCTCCCGTGTTGAGGGTTTTTTCCCCCCCCAAGTTATCTTTTCATTTTTGTCTTAGCAATTAGTTAAAAATAAATGCTTTGCAATAATTTAACTTCTAGTTAACTATTCTGTAGCAATGCTGACATACTGGGGATGGAGAACTATGGGACATTACCTGCTCTTTAACAACAAAAAGTGCAGGATCCAGAGCTCTAAGCCCTGCAGCCATTGATTACCTAAACCTCACAATCTCCTTGAAATAGGAGGTGAGTTATTATATGGATGCACATTTATTTTACTTATGGGTAGAAATATTGATAAACACAGAGAGTTGTTTAGTTGCCAGGTCAGTCAAAGCTGGAATTTGGTGTCCAGGAATACCAGCCAGCAGATTTTTCTCCAAGTTCTGCACATTCCTTGCCTCTGGCAATAAACTCCCTATAAAATTATGTTCTCCATTGGGATGATCTGAGGATTGATGCAAGAGCAAGAACCAGAGGGAACAATAATGGCAATTTTTCAGAATCCACCCCGTTTCTGCTCATTCTCTGTTGTGTGCTCATTCATGGAACAGTTTGGAGTGTTCAGCTTTTTTATCTGCATTCAGACTTTTAAAATTATTTGTTGCAGACATTCCTGCAGATACAGACCGTTTACATCTGTTTCTTTTGATATGTGGACTTCGAAGAGTAAAAGACCCTCTCTATTTAGTAGAAGTTTTTTCTGGTAAGTTCTGGCTATTTGAATACCCAGTTTTGTTTTGTCACTGCATTCAGACACATTTCTTTTATGTTTGTAAGTTTGGGCTGGTTTATTCGTTGCAGAAAACTTCATGATATATTTACATTTGAAAAAAAAAGAAATTCTTACGTAACCATTGATCTGTCCAACACATTATTTCTGTGCTGCTGTCTTTTCCATCCTGCTGGGAATAACAGAGCATTGAAATCAAAGCAATATCTACTGTTTTTATTTGCTGAGAAAACTGTTTTGCTGTTACGTGCAATATTGATGGGAGACAAAAGAAAAGATCACCTGCTCTTCAAAATAACTTTTTTTATCTTGCTGTCCTGTGGCTGTTACATTGATTTGCATGTGTGCTAATTAATGTTATTGAAGTTGCAAACAAATTGTACCACCCATTGTTCTGGCTCATCACTGTAAACTGGGCTGAATTTTTCTCAGACTCACATAAGGGAAAGTTTTGCCAGGTTCTGTTTGTGTCTGTAACAGTTCAAGTGTTCCAAGTTGGAAATTTAACCTGCATTATTCAACTTAATTTTATAAACCTTTAAAATCTTGTGATGCTGAGTAACTGATGTAGTTTATTCAAGTAATTGGTGTTGAAAGGGCAGCAGATTTCTCTTGTTCATATATAATTGAGTAGCCATTGTGATGGTTGCAGTTACTTCCACTTGTTCCTTTACATAGGAAAAAATTCAAATAAGTTTGGCTTAGTGGTCAGAATCACTGCATTATACGGAGCATTGTTCTCTTGAGTGATTCAAAATTAATATCTGACTTTAGTTAAATAACCCTTGAGTTTATAAGAGATCACATACAGCAGAAAGGCTAAATAGTATCTTTCAGATATGCTAATATTTGAATTATGAGGAGTGTGTGAGGGCTGAGCATGAAATCTGGTGCATGTTCAGTCTTTTCAGTAGTAATACAATATTTGCCCAATTCTTCTTTATTCATGCAGCTATTTACAGTGATTGCAGAGAAATAATTAAATTAAAGAAGTAATAATTTGGATTGATAAAAAAGTTGTTGCTCTTCTCTTTTAGATTGGCACAGAAAGGATCCCAGTGTCCATCTGGGCATTATTGGACCTGCAGTAAGTTGTCATTGTAATTTTTGTTTTGCTTGTATGCTTATTTCTAAATACTTCCATTTACTTGCATCTGAGATATCCTAATAATTCTTTAGAAAGTGAACCTAAGGCAGAGGACTTGTAACTTTCATGGAGATAAGAAGGTGCAAATTTAGCAGCTCACAAAAGGTCTAAACTCTGGAAGGGGAAGCAATTCCAGTGCCCGGATGACTTGATAGTGGCAGTAATCTATTATGGTCTCTGAGACTGTTGGAACAAAACATTCAGTGTTTAATTTGATTACAGAAAGAAGTTCTGAAAATAGAGAGCATCAAAATATTTGGATTCTAACATTGGCTTCTGTTTTCATACCTGTGGGATTTCAGACCATCACAAACCACTAAAAATGCGTACTTCTGCAAATAAAATATTAGAAATGCCTATTTCAGTGTCAGTAATTAATAAATGAGCCTATCAAATAATTTGAAAGGCAGTAGTTGCTACCTAGATGACTTTTTTTCACAGGTATTGCTAATGAGGGGGTTTATTTCTGTGCAGGTGATTCAGGTGCTCGTTATCCCTGTTCTTACATCTTTCCTTCACGTGGAGAATTGGTCTTTGGGCCATTCCATCTAGACTTTGATGCCATTTCTGGCAGCCTCGATTCAAACACAATTAACAGTTGTCAGCAGGTGCAAAGTGATGTTTGGGTTCTGTCTGACACCCAACAGCGAGGACAGAGCTGACAAATAAAACTGGTGGAATCGCAGTGCACTAAAGACTGGGATGAACTGAGCTGTTCTTATACATCCACATAGAATAATCTCAAAGTTGGTGTCTCTGTCCTGCTTCTTCTGCTTCTGGTATGTTGCCTGTGTCAAGGGCAACAAATTTGCTTTATGCCAAACTTACAAAACTAATTGCAGGACCTTTGATAAGGAAATCAGTGCTTGAAAAGGCAGCCTGTAGCCATCGTTTAACCAGTGGAAAAGGTCTGAGGAAGCATCTGTGTCACATGAAACAAACTCTCACTGATGCTCCAAGGGTACTAAAAGCTTCACTGTTTCATCTGGGTAATGTGTTCTCTCTGTATAAGTCTCATCTCTGATTTACATGAGCCTGGAAACTTGCTAGCTGTTTGTTTTATAAGAAAATAAATAGACTTTGAATAGTTGAATAAGGACTGTTTTTCTGTTTTCTCATCCAATTTTATTCTTTGTAAATTTTGGGACTCAGGATTTTATTCTTAAAAGATATTTTTACCTTTTTATTCTCTCTGCCTTTTTTTCCACGCTAATACACAAAATGATTTGGAAGTGAACTGGTGTGGAAGGCAAATCCAGAGCAGGTGTAATGAAGCTGTGCTTTAGAATCCAAAGATGCACTTGCTGCCTCCAGTGAGGAATTTAAACATTTTAGTCGTCTTTTTAAATTTGCTTCACTTTTTCATAAGCTGATTTCTTTACAGGAAGCTACCAGAAATAACCCTGTGGCAGTGCACAGGCAAGGACTGAACCTCCTTAAAACATTTTAAAACATATTTCTCCCATAGTGCTAAAATATTGCTAAAGGATGAAAATAGTTCTCAGCTCTATTGGTGTTTAGCTGTACTTTTCCTATTCATGTTACTTCTCAAACCACAAAAACCTTAAGAAAATCAGTGCCATTATCTATGAAGCATATAATCTTTATTGTGAATATTAAAAAACCACACATTAAGATTATATTAATTAAGAATAGAAAGAACAAAGGCCCACATACTATTTTCTGCCTGGCTTCCATAAGATTATATATTTGCTTCCATAAGATTATATATTATTTCCTGCATTTTCTATGCAGGATTGTCTCCAATAGTGCAATCCAGGTAATGTTGTAGGGTTGGGTCCTGTGTAATGTAAAATTTTTAGCATTTGTCTTCACTTCCAGTTTTCCTTTTGTTCGTTTCTGTACTGAATTTTGGAACAGTAGTTAATTTTCAGCAGCTCTGTATTCCAAAAATAGGAGCTTATGAAACTTTAAAGAAAGTTAAGGCCACAAAACTTGTGTTCAGCTGCTGGGTGACCCCTCAGAGCCCTCTCTGCCTATTTCTTAGCTATCCTTGTAGATATACAGAACATTGCTGTGTTTGCAATGATACTCTTTTCCACTGATAGCTATTTTTCTTCTGTCCAACTTGTTTCCATGCCTGTTGTGGCAGTTTTAGGTGAATAAGTGCCTCCACAGATGGAGGGATGTAGCCCGTCTCAACCTACTGTATGTTCTCTGGGCTGGTTTTAAAATAAAACAGTTGTTAACTAAACTAAGCCACTAGAGAAAGTCTAATTCCCTGCTCCAGAATATCCTAGAGCACAGTAATTAGGAAGATCAGACAGGAGACAAAGTTATAATTTCAAATTCCTTATCCTGCTGAGGAATATGAAATTCTGCCAGCTCCATCCTGAATAAGTGTCCTACTCACTGAGACATTTTTTAACAGGTAAGAGCTAATGCTACCATTTAGCTGCCAACTCCTCTAACCCTTTGTTAGAAATAGTAAAATGAGCTGTTCCAGTATTTCTTAAAAAGGTTATTTATTTTTCTTTTAGACCTGAAGTTTTGTTAATTTAAGTCCTAGTTGCTGAATTGTTTCGGCTGAACTAAAACTCTGGTTTTTTTGTTGTCAATTGTTCCAAATTGCAAAATACACATTAAGCCAGAAGACACTGAATTTCCTGAAGCATTTAGTATAGGGAAAAGGTGATGTAGAATGGCTGTGTTTAGGGTGTTGACAAGGATGTGCTGTTTTTGAAGGTGCATTTGCTGCAGGCAGGTTGTGTTTGCAGTTCTAGGGGAAGCTTGGTCTTGTTGAGCCTTTTCAACAATCAATCAGATAAACATTGTAGTGTGGGGTCACCTGCTGCTGTGAGAAAAGGTGATTCCTTGCCCAGTGATGTTGCCAAAACCTCACAATCCCAAGAAACTGAGCAAATCCTTCCTCTCTGTCTTGAACATGTTACAGGTTCCTCAAGCTCTTCACTCTTACTTCTCTGGGCAATATTCTGACAGAACTTTCAGTGTACTAAGACCTGGTTTTGCCTTCAAAGTCTGGAGTCCCAGCATTACAAAGAAGATGTTCCTGGTCCATTATTTCTGTCTGAGCTAATTTTTATATGGCAGCATTTGAATGCTGTGTATTTATAAAAGATTTGCTAGGTTTTGATCATGGGAGGCTCTGTGCTTAAGAGGCCCCTTCATCTTCGTGCAGCCTTTGATCTGGGACTTCCTGCACTGTCAAACACACCTCAGATGTTTCTTTGCCTGTCAGCAGAGTAAAACTTCCTTACTGGCATATCTGGACCTGTTCAGTGTGGTTTCCTGCTGTGTGCCCACTCCCTTTCCATGTGTCATCTTATCTCAGCTGTTCTGATGGGAACTGCTCATACAAGGGGAGCTGCTTTCCTCTGATCTCTGATAAACTGATGAAATTTGCAGCTCTTTGAAGGCTGTGCCTCTGGATTGATGATGTTTTAACAAATGCTATAGGTAACTGATGATCATGTTTGCCTGCTAACAAAATAAAATGTGGCAACAAACGCTCCCTGTAGAAAAAGTGGATGACGGAGACAAACTGGGTGGAAATAAAATTCTTTTCAGTAGCTTTTTCAGAGCCTGTGCTGAGTTCCTCGGCATCCTGCCATAGCCACTTGGCTTTGGAAAGTGTTCACATCTTCTGAGTGCTTTTCCAACTTGCTGAACAGCTTATGTTGTATCTAATTGCTGTTATATTGAGCCTGTGGTTAGGTAACTGTGCCCCCTCAAATTCCTAAATGCAGCTCAGGGGGATCACTTCTCCAAGTCGTCGCTACACCCGTCCTGAAAGTCATATTTTAACTGAATTCTCATACTCTGGCCAGGATTCTTGGAATATTTACCAGTAGAAGAATACAGCTTAAAGGATTGCTCTGTCTGTGAGGCAGATGGCAACTTCTTGGCTTCCACTGAAGGAGACAGAATAGGAATTAATGTCATACAAATTTTATGAGTCACAGGCTGTAGTTTTTCTGATCCTTCTAAAGGTACAAGAACAAAAGACCAAATTCCACTGCTCCTCAAATCACTTGCAAGTGCTCCATCGATTTTAATGGAAATAGAGTGGAGTTCCTCATGAGAGGAACTCAGCATCAAAATGGAACTTTGGGGGAAAAGCTGAAAATATATTTAGACAGAAATAGCAATTGTGAAGTTCACTATGAAATATCCAAGGAACCTGTGGCAGGACATACTGGTTTATTCTGTGCATCTATAGATCCATACTCTGCTGCCAGGATCAGGTAGTGCTTCAGGAAAGGGCACCTGAGTTTTTTCCCCTGCTGTTACCAAAAATACTTTTTGAAGCTGTTATGCAAGCCTTTTATTTTTTTGTATTCAGTGGGAAATCATTCCTTAGTGCAAGTGATTCACTTGAATCTTTTAATTTAGGAAGCCCCGTTTTCTTGAAATAATTAATCTCATGTTCAAAATACACAATCGTAGTTATAAAATAAATTCTGGCTTTTTACCAAAAGAGTTTTCTAAAATGCTTTGTGAGTGCTGTCTGTCTCATAATCTGGAAAAAAAAGCCAACCAAACCCAAAATATTAACATATATTTAAAAAAAAGTCGTTCCCAGTCTTACAACTGCTGCAAGCTAACATATATTACTCTAATGTAATCAGTCAGCGTTAATAAAGTCTAGTTTCCTTCTTCACGTCTACTTAAGGATTTTCAAGTTCTGTTTGTTTCTTTTAATCATGTTAAATGAAAATAGCAGATGTAGTTAAGCTTTGTAAATAAACCTACTGGAGTTAATTGCCCAGCTTAGACAACTTTTTAATGTTTTACTGTGTTTTAGAATTCAGGGTTTATTAGTTTCCAAACAACTGTTTCTGTCAGGGCGTAGCATTTATTGTTATAACATTGTCTCAGTTTACATCCAGATTGCTTCCTGAGTTAACTAAAGCCTGGAAGGTTCCTTCCCTTCCTCTCATTTCTTACTCCTTGCACAGTGGGACAGTCACTTGGCACATCAGTGAGTTGTCAGAGTCATCTGAGAACAGTCATGTTAAATAGATCCAGCTCTGCTTGGAACAGCAGCCAGAGGGATGTCAGGGGAGACAGACAGACAGACAGACAGACAGACAGACTCTCCCTGCCAGCAGCAGCCCAAAGCTGAGCTGAGGAGTCACCCAAAGGTGCAGAGGGAGGTGTCAATCCACACTGGGCTGGGCTGGGCATTCCACGTGTCACTCACTCACCAGAGGGTTGGTTTGAAGACTCAAACGTAACCACCCAGTTACAGGTCCGTGGTGCGGTTTTAAACCTCGGCACATCCACCCCTTTAAATATCTGAGTTAAAAGATGTGCTAGAATTTATTTTCCTTTTCCGGGTATTTCAAACACCGTCCTTAAAATGGTGCCGTGTTCCTCCCTGTGTGCTCCTTTCTAGGTGGATCCGCTTTTCACAAGGGAAGTTAAGGAAAAAGTTAAAAGGTAAGAAGTTAATATTAAACCTTCTGTTTGTTGAAGGGAAGCAGTTGGCTGCCCAGCTTTTAAAATCGTGTCTGTCCAAATGAACACACACGCCCAGCTCGCTGTGTGAGAACCAGACTGTCAGAGCCCCTTCTCAGGAGGGGTCCTGCCCCTGTGCATTTGGTTTCCAGGGCACCTGGAGTCCATTTGTTACAGGAGCTGCCACAGGATGATCTCCACGCTGCTGTGAAGAGGTGCTTTGCCCTGGTGAACAGCTCCACTTCAGAAGGGATGTCTGCTGCAATTCTGGAGGTAACTGCACCTTAGTTGTGAGCTTATTCATGAGGTTACAGTGAATCTGAAATCTTCTTTTGTCACTGGAAATGTGTGTCAACATTTTATGCCCGTTTCAAAGGTAGTGAAGACAAAACTAAAATATTTCTTTTTGCAAGTGTTAGCAATTAACATTTTCTTCCCTTTGAATGACAGTTTTTTATGCTTTGTCTATTTGTTTTTAAAGGGCAGAATGTAATTTTATCAATCCTGTTAAATTAACAATACAGACCTGAGATGTAGAAATCATTCTGATTTACTGGGGTTGTCACTATGCTTGATTCAACATCCACTTCCTTATAATGTTGCTAGAATGGACTTCCATTTATTTTTCCATCCTTTCAAAAAGCAATCTAAGAACTGTATTTGGTTTTTAATTCCAAAATGATTAATGAATGAATGACACGCTCGGTTAATTTTTTTGCCATCAGTATTGAAAATTAATAACCGGTTTTATTTCATACCTGTCAAAGTAGGGCACTACTTAGTGTTAAATGTTTTCTCAGAAAATAATAAGTGTGCTTAAAGTGGAAGTTCTTTGGGCCTTTTACTATTCCATGTATTTTGGTGAATGCTGAACGTTGGTTCATCATAATCTCAGAAGATCACAGAAACAATTCCATCGCTTGTATTAATGAATCTCCTGTTTCTGTTTCTAAGTTGCATTTCCAGCATGCTTTTCTTCCACACAGCTGAAAGTCTTCCTAAGTAGGAACTAAGTGAGCACTGTAAGAATTAGGAAAGCCAGAGGATGGTAAGATAGCAAGTCTGTATTTCCTTTCTGAAATGCCAGTGGCTCAGAGCTGGAAGCAGCTGCTCTTTCACAGCAACAGGACTCTATAACAGCAATTTCTAGACTGTGACATTTCCAAATTTCCCAGCATGGCAGGTGAGACAAACTTTGTGTGTTTGGTAGTTGAGGTGAAATGGAGTTACCAACACAGGGCATGACTGAGCCAGTGACTCGGAGAAGAAGTAGTTAAGGAATTGTCACCTCGTCCTCCCCAGTTACCTGTTCCCCTCAGGAATTCTCACAGAACACCAAAAATCAACCTGATTTGTTTCCAGTGAGTTAAAGAGGGGGAATAAAGCAAACCAGAAAGCCTGAAGAGATGCAGCATCTGCAGCAGAAGTGCAAATGTGCTGGGTCTGATACAAATTGTTATGCAAACTCAGGGCTGACAGGACAATTGGTATAGTTTTTCCTCCAAATTTTCCCATCAGATCTGAGCAGTTAAAAGGCACTTTTCTTAGCTTTTATCAGGAGAGGGAGCAATTTTGTAAGTTCAGTGTCTTAACAATAGGTGGTAACTCAGAGCCAAAAGATAATGCCAGTTTACCTCATAAGTGATGCTGAGCTGCTTCAGGAATCATCAGTTTTTGCTCTCCTCTTTTGCAGTTGCAATTCTTCCAACTTTGGAGTCTGATAACTATAAGACTAAATCAGCAAGGGAACTTTTATTGGGGCCCTCCTCTCTGTGGCTGAACTATTCAGTTATCCCATGAGGGCTATTCAATAGTCAGATACCATCACTGGTGGGAAAGCTGTTCCTTTAAGGTTCCACCTCACAGTTACCTTGAGTCATTTATTCCCCAATTCATACCCAGACCTATCAAAAAGAAAAACAAACAAACAAAAGCACCCCCCAAACCAAACCAACCAAACAAAGCACCCCAAAAAACAACAGAAAATTACTACACAGACAGAATACTAAGCACTTCATGTTATATTTGTCTTCTCTCTCTTGGAATGACAAAACTGTTTTAGCAAAAGGCATCCTCTGCAGGATGCCTTTATATACATTTGCAGTTAGCTTTCTGCATTTTTAATGTTTTTCTTACATTAGAAAAAAGTGTTTATTAGGATGAATCATCAAGAAGTATTACTTTTATTTTTTCATGCTGAATTTATTTATATTATTTATAGGTATTTTATGTGTATATAATAGATTACTTGGGTTTTTATCTCACGTGTAGCTGTGCATTTCACCTCCTAGGCTAGTCTTATTATTAATAGATTTAATTCTGCTGAAGAAACTACCTTTACTAAATACAAAGTTAATCTCTGAGCTGTTAACTCCTAACTGGGAGTTCATCCTGGAAGTCATGGAACAGGGATAACAAAAGCTGGCAAATAAATGAGTTACAGGGGCAGACTGGTACCTTCCATTTTAGGAAGGAAAGTCCAACAGTCATGGCACAGATTTGGTGAGACAGCAGCCCCAGTTCCAGCTGAGTCAGATCTTCTCCAAGCAGAATTAACTCTTTAGTTATCTCTTGAGAAAATACTTGGAGCTTTTTAGCCCCTCAGCCCTGCTAAAGTTATAAGGGTTTGGGATTTGTGTGTCTGTTCACTAGGCAGTGGGACAGTGGGATTTGATGCCGTGCTTATAAAACACCCTGATGTAAAAATCTCTCTCTCAGAGGAAAGTGTCAATCTAATAAAGTGAAGTTTTTTTCTTGAGATGCCCAGCAACAGAAAGGGCCATCTGCTAAGATCTTGTTAAATAATGAGGCAGAAAACTATGTATAAAAATCTCCTGGTCCTAGGCTGGAGATAAAAGGCTTGGCTTTGGAAATGCAACTTTCATTCTCTTCAAAACTCAACATTTAACAAGGTCATGAATCTGTAAACAGTATTTTAGTATGAGATAAATATAAAATAGATAAATTAGATAAATATATAATCATATCTATTTCAACCTGCCTTAAGGTATGAAAGAACTAAAAGCCATAACTAATTATTTTGTCAGCTCGTACTGATATGTCAGAGATTTTGCCATAACTGATCTATTTTCTGTTTGGCATTGGAAGAAGAGAAAACAAACATTATAGCAAACATTAAAAATACATCCCTTCCTCAGAGAGCTCAGGAGTTTTGCACGTTTCTGGGCACATGGTGGTGAAAAGGGAAAGATTTATATGTTCTCTATGTAGCTGGGTAGAAAAAGGTTTAGATTCCAGCACCATTTCACTGGAGCACTTCTTCTGTGCTCTCAAGAGTATTGCAACTGCTGTAACAATCATTAGATTGTTATGCTTTTACCAAAAAGAAACTAATTAAAGAAAAAATTCTACTCTGAGGCAAAAATCCAGTCTTGGAGAACATGTGAAGTACAGACCTAGTAGTTTGGAATAAAAGCCATAGCAAATTATAAAAATAAAAATATAAAAATGAAGGCACGTTGTAAAGCAGTAAAATTGAAGAGCCAACAAAAAGGTGCAGAGGCCAGAAGGAAGAAAATGAGGGCCAATCCAGAAGACAAAGTAGTAAATAAACCCTGTCTTTACTCTCTAAGCCTTATTCTGCTGCCTGGATGTGCTTATTGGGTAACAAGCTTCCCCAGCTAAAATTTACACCCTGCATCCTTCTGCAAGAGCAGTAAAACACATTTGCAGTCAGAATAATGGAACAAAACAGATGGGCAATGGACTGAAATGTTATTTTATGCTATTATTTCTGGAACTTAGGTCAGTAAATTATACATATTTTCAACAATGCAAATGATTCTTTTTACTGCTTAAAAATAGTCTAAGTATCTAAATTAAATTCTAAGCCACTTCATGCAGTAATTATTTACAACCCAATCCATTTGTTTAAGGCTAGCTGGTGTAAAGGCAGCCCAGCATCCAAAGTATTTGGCCATCTGTTCTGTCTTTCAGTAGCTGTAATTCATTGGTACCTGTGTGTTTTGGGACCTGAAAGTTTTCTCGTGTAGCAGTTACTACCCTGCAAGTCCATGAGACAGAAGAAATGTCTTTCCTTTTAGAGTTCAGAAATTACAGAAAATGAAATATAAATTTACTGTTCAACTTCAATCAATCATCAGCAGTGTAGCTTTCAAAACCAGAAGCAAGTGAATATATCTTGAGACAATTTTTAACTGTGTGCTACAGCCCAATCTAACCTGCAGTACAGCAATGCTGTACCAGCAACCTCACCTTTAGGTACAGTTCCCCTTCCTCTTCCCCTTCCCCCTGTATTTCCTCTCACCAAAATGACATTTTAATTTTTTTTTTTTAAAAAGTTGTATCTCAACAACTTCAGTCAGATAAATGCAGAATTTAGTCTGTAGGTTTTTTTTATTTCTAATTTATTCTGCTTTACGTTCACTTCATGAATCTCTCTGAATTACCTCCAGCTAATCCAGTAGTTTCTGATACAAAGTGTAGAACAGGTTATATCATTAAGGATTATTATTATTTTTAGAGCTAACTGCTGCAAAGCAGATGTTTGTGCCAGAAGGACTGTAGAATTGCTATGTCCAGAGTAAATACATCTGAAGTGGTGATTTAAACAGTGTTTTTCTTGGATATTTTAAGTTACTAAAATATGCTGCTACGTCCCAGCAGCCCCTCCCTGTTCAAAACGTAATTGGTCCTGTCCATTATCAGCCAGGATATTTTTGTCTTCAGGTTTGTCCAAGCTATACAAAAGCATCATTTTCTCCTTGGAATTTTGTTTTCTTGCTCTGTAGACTGAAGCAAAATTGCTCTTTATCCAGGAGTGTAATGACAGCAATTAAAAATGCATTCACTCTGGAGTGACATGGAATCAGTATGAGACAGATTGAAGATTTGGGGGAGTGAATTTCTTTCTCATTTGACACTGTGATAATTGTACAATAAGAATATTTCTGCTTTTACAGTCAGTGCATCTCAAGACTTCCCAATTCATCAATAGTAATTAAAGCTTCACATCAGGATATGCATGAGTAACAAGAACTGAGGGGCCAGGGTTTGCACACGAGGTACTTCAAAATCTCAGCTGTATTTTCTCAAGTGGCCAGGCATTAGGTCTCTTGGGAATGGTTCCCTGGCCTGGAATGGATGCTGATTCTGCAGGCAGCTTGAAATGCTGCATGTTGAGACCCCACACTTCCTTTCCTTTCTTTATCCATGCACACATACAAGTACTTTCCTCAGGTGTATTCCCTGGTCTTTGAGGAGTCCCACACCAGTGGCTTTGTAGATCATAAAGCATAAAGTGTTCTGAAAGCATAACCTGTCCTCTCCTCAGTGCAGTTCACTCGGCTGCTGCACCTCTGCGTCCTTCCCTGCAGTCCCTGAGTGCTCGAAGTCCAAGGAAGGTTGTAGTGACAGATGATCTCAAAAGAAAAGCTTTTTCCAGAGCCCTGTATGACCCACAGGAATCAGAATGGAGAAGAAAGTGCAAAGTGACTTCCAGGATCCCCTTCACTGTTGGTGAACTGCCCACATCTCTGGAATTCTGCGTGTTCTAGAAAATCTGTGAAAAATGTGTTTTAATGGAACAAGATAACAGATACTTCGCTTGTTTTTGTGCTATGAAGTAATCTTCTCATCCATGCTCAATAAGGGAAGGAGTTACACTGACAATCTTTGAGCTGAACTTTAATTTTATCTTCCTCAAGCATGCCATATGTTCATGGCTTCCAGTGGGAAACAAACGGCATATTTTGAGGTGGAAAAGAATACCTGAAGAAGCAGCTATGCATTGACTTCCTGCATTGATTGCTTCTGATTATATGTTCAAAGCTACAAGACTGACATAAACAAAATGTTTCAAAGAAGTTCTATATAGGAGATCACCTTAGACGTGGTACTTTTCAGTTAAAAAATTGGAGAGATGGGAATTCGATTTGTTGTTTCTACTTTTCATTTTAAAATTGCTTCCATTAGCACCTCAAAATCCCTGAATCCTTACAAACTCTTGTTTCTTTCTTTTATATTCCCCTAGGCAATGGATTTAGACGTTCCAGTGCTGGCAAGGAACATTCCAGGGAATGCAGCAATAATAAAACATAAGGAAACAGGCCTGCTCTTTTCAAATCCCCAGGTAAGAAAGCAAAGAATCCTTAGACCTCGCCCTTCCAAAGGTGAGGTTTATTTTCTGTCTGTCTGGACACTTGACTTTTCCTCTCAGCAGTTTTTCCTCAGATTCTCTCCCAAATCCTGGATGTCAGTCTGCCTTTCTGAAGCTCTGCTGCCTCTCCTTCATTTGCAGTTCAGTGAACTCGGACTAGGTGTCAGCCTTGCTGAAGGTTTGTGCTGCTCAGACCTGCCAGCAACTTGTTGCACTGGAGCTTGAAGGTTCCATAACCAAACCTCTGGAAGAGATGCTCTGGGTTTGTTGTTTTTTTCCTTTCAAGTAATAAATGAAATGCAGACTCGTGTCAGACAAGCTGTAGCTCACCAGAAGAGACCGAGGAGCCTGAAGTTTTAGATAATATTTTTTCTATAATTTCTAGCCGTTAATATAATGCATCCTTAGGTGCAAGATATTGCTCAGTCAGAAAAATTAATCATGAAAATTAAGTAAAGTGTTAAGACGAAGTTTCTGTGAAGATAAATAAGAGCTGGGGGAGAGGGAACACTACCCATATTTAAATGCTGGAAATTTTCATTTCACTGTGTTTTCCTGCACTGGGGTTTGCTGTTACATATTCATATATGATGTGGAAGACGATGTTCAGACACAGATTCCCTCAGTATTTTATCCAAATCAAGATTAAAAAAAACATACTAGAATAGTCCACTTGATGATTTTGCAAAGTAGAAAATGTATCATATTTATTTACTTTGTGGAGTGTGTGATTAATGCATCCTATTAGGTTGTGTTCCAGGAAGATGAATCCTCTTGGTTAATTTTGGAGGTTTTTCTTGAAAGAAAAATTCTTGCAGTGGTGGTTTTGTTTATTTGTTTGTTTGTTTCTGCAATATTCCATGTTTCCAATGATTTTTACAAAAAAAAAAAAAAGACTTCTTTAATGACTTCTGGAATTTATTATTTTGTGGAAATGTTCCCACTTCTTACAATATCCTTTGGAAATGGGGTACTTCCAGGCTAGTGGAGGTGAAGATGTAAAGCTATTTATAAAATATTTGTACATGTATTCCTTGAAAAAATCCATTGACTCCCATATGTTCCTTCAAAACTTCCAGGACATATGATCCTGTTGAACACAGACTGAGAGCTCTCCTGATATTGATGCTGGGACATTCTGTTGTTTCCCTCAACATGTTGGCTGCATTTGGCTTGAAATTCAAATACATTATTCATACCAGACCCAATTAACTTCATCATACGTTCTTGTAAGCAGCTCTTCTGTGATCTCCAAGCATCCCACATTCCACGTGTTCATTTGGAATTCAGGATCAATTGAAAATATGCTCTATATTTCACGCAGAGGAAAGTGCCCTTTCAAGCACAGGAGTAGTCCCAGTGACATCAGTGACTCTGTACAAATGGCTAAGGACTGAGGGACTGTGTTTGATCTCAGAACTAGAGTCACAGGCTGTAAATGTGTCTTAGTTTCTGTAATCTCAGTTTCTATAAACCCCTTCTGCCCGAGCTCCCATCTCTGCACTGTGCAAGGCCAAAGATCAGAACCCCCCTTGTTGACCCCCTTTTGGCTGTTATTCTGCCTCAGCAGCCCACAGAAGCTCTTTTGGATGAAGATGGTAACTTGCATTACCACATGAACTAGCACACTCCTAGGTAATATTTGTGCTGGAATCAGCAGAGTCTGGGAAGGGAAAGGAATACCCCTGCTTCCTCTGGGAAACAGCAATTGTATCTCAGTTAATAAAATACCTTTATTGCTGTCAAATGGTCTATAAACCAGCAAAGTTTGCAAATGGGTCAGGAAAATATTTGTTTGAAGGATAATGCCCCAATCCCACTGTAGAGTTGTTGAAAAACTTTCTTCTTGCAGAGATGAGCTCCGAATGCCAATCATCATCACTCATGGTTTTAAAGATAAAGTAGCCATTTACTCTTGTTCCTTATCTCCCCAAACCATATCCAATGCAGTTTTTTAAACCACTGCACACAGCCTGTCAGAGGTTAAAAGTTATATGAGATCAAAGAAATGCAATTAAGTCAGAAAAAACTTACAGTGTTGAATTCTGCCACACATTTTAATTGTTGGGAGAAGGAAGGCTCTGCCCATGGCACTTGGAATGCCTTGGAAGATTCCCTCTGGCTGAAAGGGGATTGGAAAACGTGTTCTGGTAAGAAGTTTTTTTTTTTTGATTTAGTTACTCTGATTACTTTGACATCTTAAGCCTCTTTTCTTCTGTGCCCCCAAATGCATCAGGTTGGTGAGGGAAGTGCCTTTAACTACACAGAGGGGTTAGAACTGTGTCCAGGTG
This sequence comes from Manacus vitellinus, assembly GCF_001715985.3. Classification (NCBI taxonomy): domain Eukaryota; kingdom Metazoa; phylum Chordata; class Aves; order Passeriformes; family Pipridae; genus Manacus; species Manacus vitellinus. Next base: position 5,401,933 of record NW_021940379.1, read on the forward strand.
CTGGGGAATGTCTGTCTCTGGCTTGAAAAATCTGGACCACCAAAGACTAGAAAAGAAATCTTTGCCTGGTTTGGTGGATCCTTTCTGGTTGTGAAGATACAGGCTGGATCACAGCTCAAGAGTAGAAAGCAGTGCTTATTTTCAAGTTGCTTCTGATCTGAGGAGGGAAAGCTTTACAAAACTGGCTCGCTTAGATCTGAGCAATTGTGCCTGTTATCTTTTGAAAGCTAAATCAGAGGGATATTAATTGACCATTATGCAATGAGAATTGTTTTAAATGGTGAGTGCTGTTGGTTTTCTTCTTTCCTTCTTGTGGAAGTGAGCTTTTGTGGCTTACCGGAAAGCAAGAAATGTTGGGTCTAACTGTAATCGTGGTTAACCATTTGCATTTGACTGGAAATAGCAAAAGCCTTGCCAATCACTGAAGCCAACACTGAGATGGAAATAATCCATGTGACAGTGAAAGCTATGGAATGTTTTGTCCTTTACACTCCATCATTTGTGAACATTACTGTGCATGTTACTTTTAAATGATGGTTTGATCCTGCTGCTACTTGAATTTGCGAGTTTATGGAATATTTGACACTGAGTTAATGGAACTTGAAATAAAAAATAAGTGAGAGATAAGAATAGGGCAATAAATAATGCAAAACCATGTTAAAAGGGATGACACAAAGAGTTATTCAGCATCCTAAGTTAAATTAGATGTTCAATGTCTGTAAAAGCTCGCAGAAGGACCTAAATAAACAGAAGGAGGTAAATAAACTTCAAAGCCAATAAGAGACGGGCCAAGCATGAACAGAGGTTGAGAGAGGGACACACTGATGTTAGCAGAGACAACTTTTGAAGTGGTAAAAGGGAACCCCAGCTCGACTGGGGGCAGGCAGCAATACACTGGAGGTACATTGGTTCCCTCTGCCAAACATGGGGCAGTGCCATTTCCACCAGGGCTTCAAGCCCAAGTTTTAGAGCTTTGAATCTTCTCACTGAATAGACTAATTTTCAATTTCTGGCAGTGCCAGCACTCACTGTTCAGCCTCCCCCAGACACACTGGCCCTCTGCCCTGTGCAGTGCACAGATGGACCAGCTCCTCCCGAGCTCTGCCTGCCACCAGGTAGATCTGTCACTGTTCTGGATTTACACCTGGAGTTTGCCTTCCCTGGGGTGATTCTCTGTTGTTTAAAAATCATGTTCCTTTATCTGCTGAAGCTGATATGAAATGGTTTAATTGCAGACTTACTTTCATTATATAAATAATATATTAACCATGCATCTTACATTATGTGTGAGCTGCGGCACCGGTGCAGCTCTCGTGGTAATTGAAGAATTATTCATTCTTTTTACTCAGTGCACTCATTTTCCAGCTTTATCTCCTGGATATCTGTATTTCTGTGGCTCTGCAAAATATTGTACAGAATTTATTGTAGTTACTATATGGAGAAGCTGACATTTTCTTTAAGGATGACTGGTCAATTTACCTGGAGAAAACTGTATTATGGAGGTTGCTGTTGGAAAATGCCTGTGTTTGTGGTGGAGTACTTCCCACGAAAAGGGCAGATGTAAGAGCAGTTCTGGATGTACAAAAGATGATCCTCTCTCCAGTTTTTCTGGGTTGTGCCTAACTACCAAGGCTCAGCTTTTACACTGTGTTTTGCTGTCACATGTATATTAATTATACCCATTTCTGTATGTGAATAAAAGGCTTATTAGAAATATTGATGGCCCCCAAGTAGTAAGTTAGCGTGCATGTCACCTCCTTAATTGTGGCTGCTGAAGTGCATACCCTTGTGTTTGATAATTGAAAAGAAATTCAGGCATTTTACCCCTCTTGCAGCAAAACTGAAGCTCGTTTCACATCTACAGCAAAATATGGGAGTGCATAAATATTTGTGCAAATATCACTTGCACAGCACAACAGCTGATAGAGACACGTTACCTCCCTGTCATTACTTTATGTATCATAGAAGATCACAATGAAATGCTGGATTTTCTGGAAGAGCTCAGAGTTCTGAATGTCTGCACACTGCGAGTGGGAGCCCACTCCTCAGCCTCACCACAGAACTGCAACTGAAATGCAAGTCACTTGTAGTTAAGGGAGACACCTGAAAAATGAAGTTATTGCTGTGTAAAGCTGAGCATGCAAACCTGAAAACAAGCTCAGCCAGCTGCTCCAAGGGTACGAGGCAAAACCCAGATAAGTCACAGTGAATCTTCCCATTGGCTTCCAGTCAGATTGCAAGTGACTTGTAGGTGGTCACATTGGATTAGTAGAAGGAGTAGGGATAAAGCTGAGAAGTCCTTATTCTCTGTCTCCTGGTATTTTTCCATTTGCTTTTTTTCTCTCTCTCCTTCACTATCTCAGATTTTATGCTTTGGACTCAGTTTGGCATTTTTTCCTGAAATTATTCCCAGCCTTAAGTATTGTAACTATGAATAAGGATCTCATTTCTTCTATCATTTACATGTTTCCAAGTTTTTGTCCTCTATATCCACATTTTAAAAGAATGCTAATAGGACTACCTGTCAAGAAATGTTACATTGCTGCTTCTGTTCTTAGGTAATTTACATAAATTAGTTTTAAACATTACTTTAAATAAAATCCTCCACAGGAGCATAAAATTAAAGTTGGAATGTAGTTCAGTGTGAACAGTATTTATTACTGTGATTATACAGGCAATTGGATGAAGCCAGCATAAGTCATGTAAGACTTTCCCACCTTCCCTGTTCTGTATTCTTGGCAGCTGTGGAGGAAGGGGAGGGATGTGTCTGAAGCTGGAGTAGCTGTGTCTGCAGTGTCTGACACACACAGCCTCAGGTGCTCCCAGCCAGACCAGCCTCTCCTGTCTCCTTCAGGGACTGTCTCACAAAACCCCCTCGTGGGACCCCAGAGGTTCCCAGTAAGGGCCTGAACACCCCAGTTAAACCAGCACATGCAAGGCAGCTGGGGATGGAAAGCAGGCTGGACACTGTGGCTACTCCAGAGGCTGCTCTCCCAGTGCTCGGTGGCCACAGCAAAGATTACAAGCAGCCCTGACTTTAGGTACAGTAAGAGGTTATTGCTACCATGCCTGTGTGAAAATCTCCTTATTCTATTACCTGGTTATGAACCTTTCAACAGAACTGCTCTGCGTCTCTGACGATTTAAACTTCATGGCAGTGATGCTTTTACTGACAGTTTGTCTTGTCAGGGAGAGTCAAAGCAGTGATTATCCCATGTTCAACATGATTTCCTGTATCAGTGTTTCCCAGGGGTCACATTACACTTATGTTTTATGTATAGCCATCAGTGGCATTGCAACAGCAAAATTGATTCTGTGCTCACCAAAGGTTTTATATCTGTGTAGATATGCATACACTGTGTATTTAGGTTTTCAAGTATAGCTTGGTACTTAACCTAGTGTTTTTTATGAACTCCTGTCTTATCTCTGATATTTCCTTTCACAGCTGACAGATTGTGTAAATAATGTATCTTTCTCCCATCCCTTTTGTCCCCCATGTCCCTGTGCACTGATCTTCACTACCAGTTGTGTAGTAATGCATTATCTTAATTTTCCACTGACACAAAGGCTGTCTGCTTTTCTGAGCTGAACCAAGGCACTATTTTGCACAGATCTGAGCACATTTGTAATCAAGCTGAAGCATTGGAAGTTGTCTCTTGGTAGAAAATTAGTCCAGCTGCTCAGAATAGATTAATTCAGACATCAAATCTCCTTTCACATGTTTGAAGTTCACAGTTTCTCTTCCTGAGAACTAAGTGAGAGTGGCAGAGGAGCAGACAAAGGAATAGTTGTAATCTGTGAGCTCTAGTATTTTGCCCAGTGAAGTTAAAGGAAATATATAGCTTTTTGGGGGGAATTTGTTGAGCTTACCCTGCTGGATCTGTCACTGCCCAGGTGCAGCCCCTCCAGAAGAACTTGCTGCTTCATACCTGCTCTTACCTTTACACTGTGACCATGTTTCTGTAGTGAGTTCTTCAGTCTTACCATAAAATTAACTGAAGATGTCACAGTAGCAATGAGTTCTAAGTGTAGCTGAGCTGAGATCAAACATCTGATGCCAATTATCCTCCATGCAGACCAGGTGATTAATTTATAACCAGCCTGGTTTTGTAACATGTGGGTAGGTAAACAGTTTTTGTGTCATTAAATTCATTGCTCATTTGTCTTAACATCCTTGGGATTGTCTTAAATTGTCTTAGTTGCTGGGCTGTGTAAAATAATAAAATAATTATTTATTGATCATTCTTTATAAAGAAATTATGGCATTTGATCTTGAAAAATGCCTTTGAACAGCTTCATATATTGGCTCACACTTGGAAGTGCTTTGCCAAAATCAAGATACAGGTACCAGGTATTTCAGTGTCATTAGAATTTTTTCAAGGAACTTTTAATTTATTATTTTCTTTATCTTTTTTAGGAGTTTGTTGTGCTGTCCAAGAGCTTGATGAATGACCCCATTATGGAAAAAGAAATTATAACCAGGGCCAAAGACTACGTGAAGAAACATCATTCCTGGGAAAGTGAAAGGAAAACCTACCAGAATCTTGTCCTGAGGCTCCAGTGACTTGCAAGAGTCCAGCTGATAGGCAGCAGTCTATGTAGAGCACTTTAATGATGGATCTGTAATTAGGTTTGGGTTTCTCTTGGGTTCCTGTTAGAAGAGATAGTAAGACATGCATTATTATTCTATTCAAACATACCAAGATCACAGGAGTTGCTGCTACTTCAAACTCTCAAACGTGTCTGACTGAGTGCACTGTCCCTGGTGTGCCAACACAGCACAGACCAGGAGCATTTTGTAAGCTCATTAGGAGAAGTACACTCCTTGAGCAGATGCCAAATTTTTGTTGTTGTGAGGCCTCCAAGGGAGGCTGATTTGTGCACACAGAGGAGCACTCACCACACAGAGCTCACGGGGAGGGTTCTGAGTTTGCTTTCCAGTTATACCAGGCTGAACCTATTCAGGTACACTTCACACACTACATCCATGTTCATAAAGCCAGGATGATATGAACAGAGTCTTAAATTATCAAGATGAAAACTTTATTCAGATCAACACCTCTGTTGACTGCGCGGTGATCAGGGGACCAAAAAGCAACCAGAGAGTTGTTGCTTGGGGAAGGTGAGGAGTACAGGGCATGTTTTCTGAGTACCTGTGTGGCTTTCAGGTCAGCTGATGTGGCCAAACAGTCCTGTGCCTGCATTTTCCCTGGGTTCCTGGGACCAGAGCATGGAGGTTGGCACAGCACCTCCTGTTCCAGGTCTCCAGTGCTCCCACAGCAGCGAGAGGAGCTCGCAGACAGAGATGCTTTGTTACATAAACTACCTCTTAGTTTGCCAGTTCCTTTGGTACCTCTATGATTTACTTATTTACTAAAAGATTTATGAGAGCTATAAAAAGGGATGAAGAAGGGGGGAAAAGGTATTTTCCATTTACTGTGTCTTTTGGTAGTGTTTGTTTACATTTGTGGCTTTTCAGGATATATTGTAATATGCTGCAGCAGACTGTTTTAAAGTGAGACTTATCTCTGCTTAAAGTCCATCCTAATCATCCCTGCCAGCCCAGTGATTATGGACATATATTTGAATACATAATTGGTCATCAAAGGACTTACACCTAGACCTTCCTTGTTATTAGGAAACTGTTTGCTTTGTAAAGGCTTGATCCTGCCCCCAGGGAGAGCCAGTGAAATGTTTTCTATTGATTTGAGTGGCTGTTGTGTCAGACTTTTCTTTGTAATAATGAAGTTCACTGTGTATTTTAAATCTTTCCTCTTTATTTTTGATGTTTTGCAACAGTGTGGTGCAGTAAACAAGAAACTAATTTGAATGTTGTGTATTGACTTCTCCAAAATTTCCCTCCTTGTTCTGTGATGGGCCTCTGCTCAGCATTGCCTTTCATAACACAATCCTCAAGGGCAAAACTGGCCTGATTTGAAATCTGAGAGTTGCTGCACTCCCTTTTTTGAGCACATTTTTCCTATATATATTTCTGGTGTGTCCTTTGCCATGCTGGGGTGTAAGTACAGCTCTGCTGGCTCTCAGTTTAAAAGCCACCAGCCAACAACTACCCCTGAAGAGATTCTGAACCTGCAGCTGAATCAGCCTGCTGGGTTTTCCCTGCTGCCTCAGGAGAACTCTTATTTCCTTGGACCTCTCCAGGACCAGTGAGTTGTGAGGCCCCTCATGGCATTGCTGTGTCTCTTTTGGCCACAAACTAAAAGCTAAAAGAGGTTTAGCTAAAACAAGGTTTTTCAGCACGATGTAACTAACATTTGTGACTAACTGAGCCAGCTTCAGGGAGCCCTGTTCCTCTCCAAACATCTCCTCACAGATCTCTTCTGCCAGCTTACCTCTGATAACCTGATGTTTGGCTTTGATCCTTAGCCATTCCTCCACTGCCCTTCCAATAGTGCTGGTTGCCTTCTGAGAAATACAGGTCATTAAAAGCAAATAAACAAATACATAATGTGGGATAGATGCCTAAGCAATGAGCTAATAGTGAATGATCAGTAATAGTAATGATTAGAAAGCTTTTTCTAAAGCCTGACACATTTGTCACCCAGCTTCAACTATAAATACATTGATCTGGAATTTGTGCTATTTCCAGCAAAACAAAATATGTTCAAGTGAGAAATTCTGCTACACTCTCAGAATGCAATTAACATATGATTTTTCAGGCTGTATTTAATCTATAAATATGAGATCTGCATCTGGCAAACAGCATGCTCATTTGCATGTGATAACCACACCAGAAGCACAAACAACATTTCTGCAATAGATGCATTAAGAAAAAAAGAGAAAAAAAAAAGAAAACAACCAAAACAGTGGTGAGTTCAGCCCTCAGGACTGTTGTACAGTTGTCAAACGAGGCAATGTTCATCAATCAAGGGCATTCAGCTCTGGTATCATTTATCACATGGGCTCCTGCTCTGCCACAGGAAGCCTGTCCGTGAAGGCTAAAAGGTTGGGGCAACAACTGCAGGGAATTTCATCATCATAAATTGTGATTGGATTTATGTTTTAAATTTCATCCAGTCTTATGTTCCAGGCCTATAAATATTCAATGAGTCTTGTAAGTCCTTGTAAGGAAAATATTAGACCCATGCAAGCGATTTTGGGTATAATTATCTTTCCAGCAACTTCACTCAAATGATTTTATAGGTAAGAATAATCCTTTTGTTGTCCTGCAGCCCTAATTACAGTATTTATCTTCCCCCTTCAGAGCCCCATGCCTACCCCAACAGCTTTTTAAGCAAGGCACACCTCCATGAGATGCAGATACAGCTCCAAAAATAGCACTTGTTCTGTTTGCGGGAAAAACCTACATTGTGTGTTTTACCCCACGGCTAACTCTGTATTTCAGGACCTTGAAATGTACTGTTAATTAATCCAATTACATGCATTTTATTTTGCAATTAATTCTGCCATTGAATCCAGGGGAGCTGAATGAAAGCAGTGGACCTGTACAGTGGGTGCTACTCTGTGTTTCCTTTCTTGGCACAGAACTGGAGACAATTTGGATGCGTGTGACAAAACCCCTCTGGAGCCTGTGGTGTGTGGAACAAGAGCTCCTGAATGAGGATTTCATTTTAATGAGCCCTAAAGCATACCTAGTCCAATTTTTAGAGCTAGTTTCTACATTCCCATTACAGACCTACCCACTGTATGCCCCAGGAACACCCACACTGAGTTAAGTCTTCCCATTTTTCGGATGCTGACCATTGGGATTTCCATCCTACAGAACCTCAGAGCTCCAAGTTAGCAGAAGGCAGTGGCTTGGTGAGCTCGAGAAAATTAGTTTTGATGCTTTGCTCTTACCCCCTTGATATATCAGGACTTAAAAGACAATTGTAAAAAAAAATGTTAAATTGTATATTGGAAGGTTTAAAAGTGTTTGTGCCTCTTCTGCAAATCATTTACCATCAATTTAGCCTGAGTGTTAAGCAAGCCAAACACCTGCAAATGCTACCTTTATGTTTAATGGATGCACAACACTTCAGTCTTCTTTTTCAACATATTTTCTCCTGCCTATTGGGCTCATAACTGGTTCTGTCCCTTTCTCCCCTCAGTCTTTTTAATCTTGAGGTCAGGAATCATTCCCCATGAAAATAAAGAAACAGTTTTGTCGAAGGCTTGTCAGAGGAGATGGGTGCTTCCATGTGGAATTCAGTCATTTAATGGCTCAGTGGGATCTGAGCATTTTTTTTTCATTAAGTTGTCCAAAGTAATTTCATCAGTCCAGAATTTATTTCACTTCCACCCTCCTCTGTCTGGTTGGTCCCAGCCCAGGCCCTTTAATGTTTGAAACTTAAATCTCGTGGTAAGAGCAGGTCCCTACAGCCTTATCCATGTCCCAGTTATCCTGATGCCACAGGTACCTTTAATTCTGCCTGACACACACAAAGGAAAGTCTTGATCTTCCAAAGCCTTAATTGTATTTAGAATTTAAGAGGAAAGGATCTACCTGTTAAAACAAAAAGACTTAGAGTCACCAACAGAAGAGCAAACTGTAATATAAAACCAAGATTCCTAACTTTTTTAAAACCAATCTGCATTTTCTAAAGGGATGGATAATCATCTGCAATTTAATTCTCTCTAAATGAACCATATTTTCATCAAGTAACTACTCTGTGTAATTCCTACGACATCTATTTTAGGTATCAAATATTGAGGGCACTTGAAATCTCTCATCCTTTCCAAAAAATGTAGGCCAGCATTTGTTTTGTCCAGTGCCTGAAAAAAAATGATTCTAGAAATTCATTTCCCCTAGAGCATTACCATTAAGCTAATTTAAAACATTTGTTTAAAATTAAACGATACATTTTAATTAGAGGAGCAGAGAGCATCTGGTTACTGAGAAATCAGAGTTGGGGATACCTGACCTAAAACAGCACTTAAAACACCTCTGCAGTGCCTTTTAACCCTTAATGCTCCAAGAACAAGTCATGTCACCTCTTTTTAATATTTTAATGTGCTTCTCACACTGCAGTTCCCATTCTTGTGTACTTCAGCACAAATCTGCTTAAGACATAAGTCCACCTACAACTATAACCTTGCTAGATAGAGGTCACTTATTCCATTTGTCTGATTCAATCAAGTTACATCATTTATTGAAACTAAATGCCCCTGTACTGCTTCAAAAATTAATCCCCCACCTTTGAAAAGTTGCACTGTTATTTTAGGGGCTTTAATGAAGTGAAATGAGTTACCAAATCTTTAATTTAACTCGAGCAATGTATCAAAAGCTTATATCCTTGGAGCGTGGCCTTTGCCATCCCTTACAGCTGCTTTCCAATATTTTTTTTTTTTCCCTTCTAAAAATAGGTTTAGGAAAGAAGTCACCTGAAACCACATTAAAAATTCCATGAATTCCTGCTTGTTCACACCTTGTATCCCCTGCTGTGGTGCACACCTGACACCCATAATCTTCAGCACCAGGGCTGGGTGATTTTTGGGGCAGGGGATGCAGGATACCCCTGTGTATCTTTTTCTGTACGAAAGTATAGCAAAGTAAGGCAGTGGGCAAATTTAATAACCATTTTCTGGAACAGGAGAACATTAGTATTACAGGCTCTGAATATTCATCATCTTTTAACACCATTTCATTCTCTTTTTCATCTCAGTATGACCCTGGTAATGATTCTGTTCTGAACAGGTTTAAAGCCTTTCACGAAGCCTGTAGCTCAGCCTCAGGTTTGTGTTTACTGTTTCTTCCTGATTACATCTCTCATCGTTGTAGCCTTGGGAAATGCTCCAAGGTGTCCCCGGGGTATTCTGCATCTGGTTACCCACTGCATCTTCCATCCCTTTTAGTTACTTTTCTGTAGCTTAATGAGATCATTTTTCTGCCCCTCCACTCTTAAAACATTTTGTTCCCACATGTCATTAGTTTGAATAAAACACCAGGACCTGTTCAAGCTCACACGGGGGGGAGGATCTCCCAGCCAACGCGCTCAGGTAACATTGTTCCACACTTAAGCTACTTTTGTCCTTTATCCTCCTGCCTGCCAAGCTCGGATTTTGCCAGGAGGCAGCTCTACAGCAGGATGGGGTCACAAAACCCTGCCCTTTGCAGCAGCAGTGGGAGCCGTTCCCATCCCTGCCTTTGCACAGTTCAGGTGTGGAGGAGCCAAGACATATTTACTGGCACCTTCCTAAGGTGTTACACTGGATCAGCTGATGGAAAACGGGCTCTCCTGCTCCGCTACAGCTGTCACACCAAAAAATAACGAGCACGCCACGACTTCCATTAATGTGCCTTGATACGGGAAGATTTCTGGGAAGACAGAAATTTAATCACGGGAAGGGAAAAAAAAATGAAAGCCTGGAGATGAAGCTGGCACTTCTGTGATGCTCTTTCAGAAGCTGTCACATAATATAGATGCTATTCTCCCCCTTCCTAGTGTCGCCTGTAAATGCACGTCGCCCTCCTCCCATCTATTTTTGGTAAGGCCAAAAGTCCCCCGGAGCACTATAATTACCCCTGTCAGGATTGTCAGGAGGGTTTACAGCTGAAGGAGGTGTCTGCCCAGCACAGCAAAATCAGGTACACCCTCAATATGCTGGGGAGGCTTAAAAAGCAAGTTGCTGCACAGAGTTTTCAGGGGAAGGTTTGGGAATCCGGCAGTGCTAGTGGGAGAGATTTGTGCAGCATCTCTGCTTTAGAAAAGAAGAGAAAATAAGTCAGATTATCCCTTGGGGCATTAACTTTGAGCCATTAAGGACTGAGCCAGAGAAACTTATTTTAAATAAAGCCTTGTGGCTTCATCTGTTGGGAGGCAGAAAAACAGACAAGCCCCTTAACACAAATGCAATAATGAGGATGTGCTGGTGATGCTTTCCCTGCTTTTCCATTTGTTTATTGCTAGTTTTACCTGAAACACATTCCAGGGTTAGAAACACTCTGCCCAGTAGTCTGAAATATTTTTATTTCAGGTTTTACTTTAAATGAGAAAAGTCAATTGTTGCTATGTCAGTGTTAAAATTCAATTACAATAAGGTTTACGTGCGATTGGGTATCCATGTACACCAGAAGTGAAAACTACATTTTCAACAACTTGCAGTATCTTGTCAAGAAATGTAAAAAAACCATAAAACCCCCATTATTACAGTGAATAAGATTTGCAAAGACATTTTGTTAAGATGTAATGGCTTAGACCCTGAGTTCAGCTTCGGGGAGTGCAGAATACCAAAGAAATGCCAGGCCACAACCAGCATTCGTGTGTGTCTTTGTTCTGAGGCAGCAGGGCCTGATTTTCACTGGAATTCCCATCTTCCACTGGTTTTGTTAAGAATATTGACTGCACGTTTTCCCCTCTGAAATCAGACCTCTGTGGCACAGACTGGACCCTTAACTCTAAAAACTGCTTCAGAACTGAGGGTTTGAACGTTCCATCGCTTTGGTTCCCTGGCATTTGTTCAGGCCAAGGGGAAATTCAGAGGAATACAGGCTTTGCAAAAAAAAGTGACAAATAAATGTCATTTGTTTATGACAAGACTCATCATGTAATTCAAGAGCAAAAGGCTCCATCTCTGGCCTTGGACACACCAACCTCCTCCATGGTTTGGGGATAAGTGTGAGCTGATACAGAAACTGCAAGTTCCATTCACAGAGGAAGCAAATTAACACCCTAAGCCACCAAATAATTTCCATTGTGTATATATGCAACTGCATGAGCAAAATACCCCCGTTTTACTGCATATTATACTCCATTATTTTGGAATACAATAGTTCCCTTGGCATTAGTGCTGAATGAATGGTAAGTTCATTTTGTCTGAAAGACTAAACAAACACGCGCTGACAATGAGGATAAATCAGATTGCTGCAGCACTTTCAAATAGCTGGTATAAAAATAATATTTTAATCAAATAACTCAGCTGCAACTGCCATGAACTCCTGAGAAGGTTAAGGCTGTGACTCAGTATTCTAGTGAGAAAACACACAGAATTATTCAAAACACACCGTCTCATCGCACTACTTGACTCAGATTAAAAGCAGAGAGTGGCAATATGAGTTTCTAGCCCTCATACCAAATTAAAGCCACCAACAAAACAAAGGTTAAGGGAATATTCTGAAAGACCAGTCATCCAGCAAGAAAATATAATGTTGTAGAAAAATGACTACTGCCAGACTGGGGTGGGTTACTCCAAAATAAAGATATTTTGTGGGGTTTATTTTGGTTTAGTCCAAAATGAGGAATAAAGCCATATTTAAGACTCTGGACTGGTGTTTGTGAGCTATGAGTCCAGTTTTGGCTGCAGCATGGGCTGCCTGGTGTGGTCAGGCTTGCACAGGAGGTGATGGCCCCTATTTTGTGGGAATACTGCAGGGCCAGAGCAGTGGGAAAGTCTGAGCCCCACAGCTGGCTCTGCACCCTCAGAACTGGATCTGCAGCAGAGGCAGCACACAGGGGGGTTGTCAGAGGCCTTGTAAGTCTGTTTAACAACCTGAACTCTTGTTTAACAACTAACTAGACTAAACCCAAACTTATCGAAAGGATATGGTAACAAAAGCTAATTTGTGGACGTCAGCACGGAGCTAGAGGGTACTAAAAACAGTGATGAGAGCCACAGCTTGACAAGGGAAAGAGGACTAAACCAGCAACTGTTGTGGTAGTCCTTAAAAAGAATTAATTAAAAATAATTAGAAAAAAAATACAGACTTAAAAAACTAGTCTTTGCTGGGCAAGAGTCCAGTGGAAAGTGTTGCACTTTTCGGTATTAACTGAAACAGAATATTCCCCAAACCAAACTGCCTCGCAACTGAAAAAGGCAAGTGCAATTAAAACAGAAATTAGCTGCAAGAGCTACTGCCAGTGCTTGCCTGGGGGGCAGGGGGAGGTTTGGGAAGAAGGATGTTTGCCTGGGGTATTTTTGCTTCCTTTGTGTCCCGTGAGGGGTCTGCAGGTGTTGCTCAGAAATGGGTGTGAGGGTGAGTCCAGCCCTGGCCCAACTCACAGGGCTTTGGCAAACCAGGGAGCTGCAATACAGTAATACTGCACATACTAGAATTTCACCTGGCACTTGAATAATTAAAATAATTGTCACCCAGGGAAAAAGCTCTGTGGGATATTACTCTGTGTTGACTTTGATGGGAAACTATATTTCAATCAGGAGCAGGCTTTTGTCCCGTGAAGCTCTGCTTTCCACTAAGATGTTTCATTGACTTCCACATAAAGATTATGAATGACTCAAAAACTGCTTTATGCTGCAGCCAGTGAAGTGTTCTTTTTCCTCTTTCACACCAAATATTTAAATGTCAATGTATTAACATAACAAATTGTCCATTGGAAATAGAACTCCCTTTGGAGGCTGGGAACACAGGCTGTGTTCCTTATTTGCCCTTTCCTGGTCCCTCTGTGGTAATTTAAACTGAATTAAACTAACATGTGGATGATTAATTCACTTACAATGAAAGCATAAAATAGTAGTTTTAATCACCCACCTCTATTATTTCCACCAGAAAAAGTTAATTTGAACAGTTGCAAATGAAGCCTTTTAATCCAGCTTTACTTAGCTATTTAAAAGGCAAAAAACACCCCCAACCCTCCAAAATGTATGAAATATTTCTCATAAGACATTCCCCAAACCAAAGTATTTTATTTTATATTGAATACTCATTTCCACAAGGAAAAACTCAAAAAACCACCCCAACAAAACAACCACACAGCAAATCAAGATTTTAGGAGCTGAAACTTCCCCTTGCTTTGCATGGCCACAGCAGCCCAAGAGCTCAGATCTGACAGCAACAGAGGTGGTTAAAGGAAGGAACAAAAACCAGGTGCAAATTATTGCTGTTTTGGCACAAGTAAAAGCCCCTCTGATCATGACAGACTCCCCAAAGGCACAGCACAAGATGGTAAAATATCTCAATTAAGAGAAGTGAAATGCAACATCAACCTCCAAAAAAATGAAAGAGAAACCTGCAGATGCTTTCCTATCCTGTCACGTACTGGTTAGAGGTCTAAAGGTGATCAGGACCCCCCTTTCCAGCCCTTGCCAGGAGAGGCTCTGGTTTATCATCAGTGCTGTCCCCCCTGAGCTGTCCCAAAATTAAGGTGCCAGTGACAACCAACACACCAACCCCACCCAGCCAGACACGTCTTCCAGGGGACTCCAGGAAAAAGGCAAGCCCCAAGCCCTCCCAGCACCATCAGGAAGGCAAATAATTAACACTAACCTTTAAAAGGAAGCTGCTGTTAAAATGTTTCCAAAGAGCTGCCTCAGCCCCTTGACTAAATGCAATCAATGAATCATCACACCACGTTCAGGTATCAACTGTGCTCTGCATTTAGGGGCAGATCCAGCCTAAACAGCCAAATAATCACACTGCTCTCTCAACACATACAAAATTTATGGTCCCTGCAATATTTCAGCAAAGGCACTTTTTGCAGGAGGAACAGGCCACAGAGCAATTAGAATAAAAAAGAGTTTTGGCTGCCTTTGGGCAGCTCTGCTCTGTCACAGAGGGAGATTTATGCTGCTGCAGAAGGGCTGCACTAAAGGTTGGGAGGAGACCATGCACCCCCAGCTCTGGGGTGCTGCAGTGGCCAGATGCTTCTCTGCAGTGCCAAAAATATGCATATGGAAATGACAAGCTTTTATTAATGCTACTACCACAGAACATAATAAATAATCAAGTCTTTACCTCTCCTATCACCACAATCAGTTCTTTCTGGTTCATATTTACAGTAGCTGTCCCAAAGGTTCTAAATGTGTTGCATGAAGCAGTTCCTTTCAGTCTGGGCCAAGGTTTCCTCAACTCTGTGGCTTGAGACCTTCTGGATTAATTGCTACAAGAATTAAGGATCTGACTCCTCCACTCTATTATTTCCACCAGAAAAAGTTAATTTGAACAGTTGCAAATGAAGTCTTTTAATCCAGCTTTACTTAGTTATTTAAAAAGCAAAAAACACCCCCAACCCCATGTCTTCACTGCCAGGGATGGTCCCACAAAGCATATTTTCCAGCACTAAAATTATAGCCAGTTGTTTCTAAATCATCAAGATCTAGAGTTATCTCCAGTTTACTATTTATTTTCCACTCCAAACAAGTACATACCTTTGCTTGGGTATTTTGGCTTTGGATGATGAAGAGCAAAGATAAATGTAAAGACAAATAGGCAAAATATAAACAAATAATATTTGTTTACATACAATTTCAGAGGACTGGCTCTGTTACTCCAGTAAAATTAACTACACACTTATGAAAAGCATGAATGGTTACAGAGCAAGAGCCTAACCTGGAGACACAGATCACTCCTGAGTGTGTTAGCCAGGGAAATGCTGAGGCACCACCACGGCCCCCAAGTGTGTGGGGAGAGCTTGGAGGAAAAGGGGATCTTGTAAAGCTGCTCCAAATGTGGCCAAATGGGAAGTGCAAGGGAGCCCTTCTGCCTTTGCATCTTAAATACTGTGTGAACTGTCATGAGGAGGCAGGATAGAAATCCTGAAAAAAAACCCTAATCTGGGAGTAATTGTAGTGGGTTTGTTCTGTGAGCTCTGCTGTACAAAAATCAGTTCTTCAACATCCATCCTGCTCCCTGCAGAGTTTGAGCTGCTGAGCCAAAGGCTGCCCCTTCCCTGGGGCAACGTGCAAGCCACACCTGGAGGAAAGCTCCCTGACATCCCTGGCAGCTCCCAAAAATTCTCCAATGCCAGGAAAACAGCAATCCCTGAGCAACTGAAGAGTCTGTGTTCCACCAGTCCCTCCTCAGAACACAGCATTTGGAACATCAAAAAGAAAAAAATAAAATTATTCACGAGTCTGATCTGCTGCATCTCTGAAAAGGCTGAAAGGCAAGAGAGACTGTGGTTCCTTTTTCAGTGGTAGTAAATAGGTGTTTATATATCCTGTCTCCTGCTTTCCCCACACTATCTGTAAAGCTGAAGGCTTTTTGATTTGTTCAAGACTTAATTGTCCTGAGTATTTACTGCCCATATCTACTTCCCACAAATGAAGTGTTTCAAGTTAGTTGTGCTCTTTTTTTTGGAGGGGGGGGGGAAGAGGAAGGGAGGGAATTCTCAGTTCAGTAAGTCAGGTTAAATAATAGCTATTCCCTTTTGTAGAGAACAAGTCTATTCCCCACCTCCCCACACCCCATATTGTTGGTGCTACATTATCTGTATGAGCCAGGCATTGGCAAGGAGACTGGAAAAAGAAAATGACAGGACATTGTAAGAGAATTTAATGAAGTGGCTCCAAATATTGTATCAAAATAAATGAAGTGAATAATGCAAGAGCTCATTCCAGGTCCCTTCTACAACAATAACTATTGTGTGAGCAGCACATCTGAGGAGATGGGGATGGCTGGATGAATACAAAGGTGCCACTCCAGCACATTACAGAGCAGGGAACAATGGGCACCCTGAATTGCTATATTTAATTTCAGTAATTCTTTGAGGCCAGATACTCAGGAGGAAAATAGCAGGTAAAAGGGGAGGAGGAGGAATTATCAGCTTTTCTATCTCACTTAACTATTTGCTTCTGCTTTGGATGCAGAAGAAGAGGGGCTGATGACACAACTGCACCTTGGAACTGCTGTGTGAGCCCGTGGTGTGCTCCAAGCCTGGTGCCAGCCAGCAGAGCTGCTGACTGCCCACAGGGAGGGGGGCACTGCTTGGCACTGCCACTCACAGATCATCTGCCTTTTATTAAAAATATATGCAAGCTCCCCCAGCTCCAGCTGCAGACACCCTGGGCTCAGCTCAGCCCTGGACTGTGGTGGGTTTGGTTCAGCAGAGCTCGGGGTGTGCCAGCACTCACAGTTGTGCTCAGCAGAGCCCTGAGCTGGGCATGGACAGGCTCTGCTGGATCCGTGCTGGGGCCCAGAGTTTGTAAATGTGGCTGCTGATATCCCTGATGGCAAAAGGGAACGATCCCCCCTGGTGGAACAGGGACCTTTCTTTGGACACAGAACCAAGCACAAGGATTCAGGCACGGGCAGGTTACCTGTTCTCAAATGTCTGTTCCTCCCTGTCCCTGACAGTAGCTTTGAGACACTTGCTATTCTCTGGTTCTTTGTAAAATACCTTGTTATTTCCTCCCTCTGCATGAAGAATATTTGCACTAGCACTGCCTTTCTGGGAACAGCATTGAACACTCAGGTGATGCACAGAACTGTCACAGCTGTGACAGACACTGTTCAAGCTTCCTTTAGCCCTGTCCCTGCACCCTTTAACATGAGAGGGTCCCCAGCTGCTCTTGTTTGGGTGCAGGGGCACCTTCTGCAGAAGCCACTGCCACAGGAGCACTGTGCTGGGGCAACCAGGAGCCAGGACATGGCAAGTTCCTACCAGCTGTGACAGCCAGGAACAGTGACATCAGAAATCCAGGTGGGGAATCAGCAGCAAAAATCTTTGGAACTATTACCTTTGCTTGTAAATTCTCCACGTGCCTCTGCTCTAATTTTGTCTGACTGTCTCTGCTCCCCAGGTCTGGCAGGGAAAAAACAAGTGGTTGGCACTTACCCATCTCCCTCCCAACTCTGCCACCCACAGCAGCATCCTTCCCTCCTCAGAAACACATCCTGCACCCATCCTGCTGTCCATCAAGCCTCTCCTAACCCAACTGCAAATCCCTGACAGCTTTACTTGCAAATTCCCTCTCTGCACAGCTCATGTTAAGAACCTTAATATTCCTGCAGATTCAGAAAGGGGATTTCCAACAAGCATTAGGAAAATTAAACTTCTCAAGAGCTGTCTTAATCTGACAAGCTATTTCTAGCTCTTCAAAGTATGGTAAGTGAAAATATTAAAATGGGGGATGGGGAAGCTGTGGTAAGGAAATGATGAATTACAGCTGGAAACAAGGACAGTGTAAGTCTACTTGGGATATACCCAGGGCAGACATATATGTATACACACAGAAATGCAGGAATATGTACTGTTTAAGGCTTCCTGCTGCCTTGTAATAGAAAAAATTATAATCTCCCACCCTTTGCTTCCATCCAGAGCCAAAGCAGGAGATAACACTAATGAGTGGGGGCATCTCCCTTGGAGATTTGGGCACCAGCCCTCCTGGGTAGCAGACTGGGAGTTCCTGATTAATCCAGCAACTTTCCACCAAGGACATGGACCCTGGGGGTGGCTGTGGGCAGGAGGCAGGGAGGGCACAGCCCGAGCCCTTCCCAGGCTGAGCTGGGGACACTGAGCTCACCACAAATCCTGCTGGAGACAGCCCTGCTCCTCCCAGCTCAGCACTGCTCTCAGGGCTGGAGCTCCCCAGCACAGACAAGGCTGTCTGCATCTCACAAACATCTCATCCAGAGATGGCAGTGTGTACTGCTGCTCCCCTTCCCAACAGGTCAGGCTGCAAAATACCCCCTGAGTCTCAGCTTAGCTCTCCCCTTTTGCTCCTTTCTCCCGCTCTCTGCTGCTTTCTCTTTTCCCAACCCCTTCAGGACTTCCAAGCCTACACCACAAAGGAAGGAGAGGCTGTTTATAGCCAAGACCATTGCAGGGGAGGGTGAGAAGCTGAACCAGGCTTTCAAGATGTAAGGGTGTGACTCTGGAGGAGGAGAGGGTGATGTTATTCTTTTTAGGAGCGTCAAAGTGGCATAATTTAGCTGTTAGTAAATTCTGTGCTCTGGCCTGGCTCTTGCTCCAAAACCTGGAAATTTCCCCTGTTTTCAGGCCTGATTTGTGTAATGGTGCTCAGCTTCTCTATCTGTCCTCCCTCTTCACTGCTGCTTTACAGCAACCATTCCCAGGAGCCTCAGAAATCAGATTGCAGTTGGGTTAAAAGAGCACCCTCTTCAATTACAATCCCTCATCACGGGTGCATTGGGAGTGGGGGGCACCAGCTCTGTACCAGACAAGGGGACAAAACAATTAGAAGAGCTGAATAAAATCCTATCACTCTTCAGGGGTTGGGGTAGTGCAGTGAGAAAAGTCCCTCTGAGCCTGCACTCACAGCCCACCAAAAATGCCTCTTCAGCTGTATGAACTGGTCTTGCAGAAGACAGATTACCAAGTGCTGTATTAAAGCCACAGTCAAGGCTGTGCAGAGGGCTTGGTACAGAGCAAGATCTGGTCAGTACATGGGATTTTTTTAGTGTTACGAAATATTTTGCAGTCTGATTCCACTTATTTATGGGAGAAACACAAGAGGGACTGATTTGACCTTGGTGTCCTAAATGGCAGAAGAGAAGGGAATGCCAAGTGCTAAGAGCAAAGCTATTGATTAGGCCTGAGAGGGAGGACTGATAGGAGAGAGCTGTAAAAAGTTATTAATGGCCAAGAGGAGCACAGTGATTTTGGCTTTTGGCTTGATGACAACAGGATAGAAAATGGGTGTCCACAGTCTATCAGACAAAGGATTTGCTGAAGAACCAGAGAGGCATGAGGTGCATCTGTGCTGGTGGATGAATTCTTCATGGATACAGATCATCCTGTGCTGGACACATCCACTGTGTGCTGACCTAAACAGTGCTCCTGGAGAGTGCAAGCACAGTCCCCTCTCTCCTATCCTTATTTCTCCTCCACTCCATTCATCTGTGCTTACTGAGCTCAGCAAAAGGTTGAAAATGGGATCTCAGTCATCTTTGCAGTCTCATATCATCAGGGCTGAGTAGTGAAGCTCTTTGGATTGGTTTTTATGTCATTGGCGTGTTAACCGACTGTAGGAAGCTCTAATTTAATTATTAGCAACAAAGGTCTGAGCATGATTAAGCAAAGTTCCTGCTACACTTCAAAGCTGCAGCTCTCTGGCAGCGGTGACACTGATCTGAGCTCCACCAGGTGCCACAGGAACTCAGGTACCAAGCAGCTGGTACCCAGCCACTATCAGTGTGCCAGCACAGCATCAATCAGACAGAGAAGTGTCTGTGACTGCTGAAGGGGAACACAACAGGAGGCCTCAGTTGCACCCACAGAAAAAAGGAGCAAGTGAGCTCTGACAGGCGGTGGAAGCGAACGTGGTTCGGGGTGGAATGTGTGTCCCTCCAGGCCCTGGGGCTGCTTTGAGGAGACACTTGCAGGAACCTGCCGTGTGTAATCCACCAGCCCATCTTTACCATGGGATGGGGATTTCTTAATGAGCATTGGCAGTACATACAAACAGAGCAGCAGTGCTGCTTCTCCAGCCATCAATTTTGCATGTGTGGGCTGCTTACTTGGCTGTACAGCAGGAAGCTGCATAATGAAGGATTTGTTGACAGAGGTCTTCATATCAAATCAGCAAAAAGGTAGAAAATGATCCCGTTTCAGGCCTTCTTGCTTGACTCACATAACCTTGGTCCTTCCAGTGCTCCTGATGGAGGGAGGGAGGTACCAGGTGCTCTGCTTTTCTCGGGCCACTAGTGCTGCTACTTTTGAACTTCATCTGCTAAAGCTTTCACCAGGAAGCCAAACAGCACCCTGACTTACAGAGAAGAGACATTACTTATGCATGAGGAAGATTATGGGTGTTGGGAGGCCAAACGCCCCTTCAGAAGAAAGGTGCTCAAACATATGCCTCGTGGGAAGTGCACAAACGGGCCCCACCTGTGAGTTTTCAAACAGAAATGAACTGGAAGCAGAACACAAATCTTATCTCTTCATCACTTGGCAGGTGATATCCTAACTTGTTTTAGAGTTCTCTTGGTCTCCTGCTTGTCCTCAGTGGGGAGCTCCTGCTGCAGCCACATGTGGCAGTGAGGAATGGTTGGTCCTGCTCCAGCAGTGTGGGGAGCTCAGGTTGGCACCATGTCCCTCTCCTGCAGGACACAAGCCTCTCCTCCTCCTGACAGGTCCATCGTCTTGTGCACTTCTGATAGTGAGGGCTGGTAGCAAGATTTTGGATGGCAGGCACTGTACTGCAGGCAATAAGATGTGTTGCTGCAGTGCTGTAATGCTGTGCATGGATGGGATATGGGACTACAATAAACATGTAGAAATGTGTGGCAGAGTTCCTGGGCTTTCAGGACTAAATAAATTCATCTCAGAGAGTTTTTTTTAAACGCTTGAGGCACTTTCTAAACGCACCGTTTGGCTCCTTCCCCAAGCTAATTCCTTGGTGATGCTTGCTGGACTTTGATCAATACAAACCTGAGTCCAACCAGCCCTCTCTCCTAAGTGACACATGTGAAAGGCTCTGCTAAGCTGTAGCACTCGAGTCCTTTAGCTCTCACTGAGAGATCTTCCACAATGAAAGAGCCCCACAGACCACAGGAGACTGAGAGAAGGCAGTCTTGGAGAAAGTGAACATACACAGAGCTGAACTAAAGTGTCTCCAGTGTGCTCATTTCATTTGCATCTCATTCATTATGGAAACGAGGTGTGAAAGTAGTTTCCAGAGCTACTTAGTGCTGGCTGCACATCGATTTAATACCTATTCTGGTTTTTCAAGTCACTTACCTCTGCAGAAGTCTTGTTTCAAACCAATTATTTGGCTGCATTGCTCAGACTTTGAATTCACTGGTGTATTAATGCAGCTTGGCCTAAACTACTATATATTTAAGACTGCTGAAGGGGAAGCTTTTAAAATGAAGGAAGAGAGTAAAGAACCAGCTTACCTGATTTATAGGACCATCGAGTTTCTGCTCCTGATTGTATTCATGCATAAAGTCTCTAAAAAGAACCAAACTGCATCAGATAAATTTTCTTTTTAAACATGCCTGTATCAGTCTATCAGTCTAACTCTTTCTCACAAGAAAAGAGACTCAAACATGAAAATAAGGAGGCAAGAGCAAAGAAAAAAGAGCAAGGTAATTAATAACTCTCACAGGAGACTGCTTGCTCTCAGCAGGGCTCTTTATCAGGCTCAAGAGGTTGCCAATGGGAGCCACAGCTGCAAAACGTTGTGTGAATGCAGCACCTTAACACCATCACTGCTTTCATGATGGGGAACAGAATTTAGCCCCTGTTTGCCAGTTAGGATCTCATCTGATTACCCAGAACACAAACTTCGTCCCTTGGAACACTCCATGGTGCAGAAGCTCTTGCTTAAAAGTGCGGACTCTGTGCAATGCAAAAAGTGAATACACACAAACACATCCCCTCATACATATGTACATACAAAAATCTCTACAGTAAGTGATTTATTCTGCTATTGGTAGATTAATTCAGAGTGTTTGCTTGCATACAGGTGGCCACAATTCACTCTGGCTTCCCCTTGAGCAGAGCTGAGGATCCTGCACAGTGTGGTTTTGCCACAGAATTCCAGTGTTACTCTGGGCACATCACTTAACCTTGGGGTTCTCTGTGTCAATAAGGAATCCACCTTGCTCAGAGCACTGTAAAATCCACGGACAAAGGGCACTCTAAATACTATGTGTTATTTATAGCACTGGATAATAGCAAGTTACAGCTGTTAGAGACAGCAGGGACCTCTGAGCAAGCAGACAGGCACAAATCTGCACATCAGTATCCTTCACGCTGGAGCTGCCGGCTGTTTGTCCTCGGAGAACACTTCGGTGGTTTGTGCTACCAGATGAACTTGCTGTTAGTTCTTCCTGCTCCCCAGAGGCAGCTAAGGCAGAAATGTGGGTTTACCAGAGCAGCTCATTGGCAAAGCAGTTGTGACAGGCTGCTCCCAGCGTGGCCTGTACCTGCTCTTCCGAAGGATCGGCTGTGCCGTGATGTTGGAAAGGCGACCTGGCACACACCCCTCTGATGGGCACAGGCTGCCAGCTGAGAGCTGGACACTTCTGCCCTGACCACCACACACTGCTCAGGGTGAGTCTCTGAGGACACCGTGTAGTGATGTGTGAAAAGCACCCAGAATAGCTCCAGAGTTGGAGGCAAGACTGTGTGTTAGAACACGGCTGAACCCGCTGGGAGCCTGCTGTGCTCTGCTGCAGCACCAAGGCTGCTCCCATCACCTGAGCATTCATCTAGCACTCATCCAGAGCCAGGCTGGGCCCTGCACTCACCCAGAGCCACTCTGGGCCCTGCACTGTGCTGCCCTCCCTGCTGCACCTCCTCCTGCACTGGGTCATCCAGGCCTCGAGGGGAGGTGCTGAAAGCAAGCAAAGAGTGTCTGATGTGCAAGTCCTGATCTCCAAAGTTCTGGGTATATTTGCCCTATTTACACCAACTCTTCAAAAAACGCCTCAAAAGGTGTTCAGCCACTTGTGGATCTTCCCAACAACCAAAAGCAGAAACTCAACATATTGGGCTTTCAGGCTAGAAGTATGCATGTGGAATTTATTTGCAAATAGCTTCAAACCTTGGAAGGGTGGCTTGGTGCAAATACACTTGTAGCATAACATGCTGTTGATGTTGCATGTTCTCCCCCAACACTGCACAATGTAAAACTTGGTGACTAGATTGTGCCATGAGCCTTCAAGGATTCATCAAAGGACACGTCCCCATATTGCTGCCAGTCCCTTTTAGGGTAAACCTTCTGACAGTGAAAGGAAAGAGGCGTTCAGAGTAGGAAAAAAAGATGAAGCCACTAAAATGCAAATTTTATTCACAGTTGGCATGTTTATAAATATATATATTACATTCTTACAATCTACAGTACATTCTAAATATAGAGGGATCCAATCTAAGTGTTTGTGGGAGGGTGGGTGTGTATTAAACTGAGCAACCTAGATTCAATGATGGGAAGAGACTTAATAACAAAAGGAGGGCAAGGATTTACTCTGGAAAATAAAGGAAAACTTGAAATATAAGCTGGATTTTAGTTAGTGCTTTGGCACTTTGCCGCTGGCCATTGGAGACTGCTTTTGGACCTCACAAAAAATGTCATGGTTTTAGGGCTGGAGGGCACATCGGATTGGAAGGGTAATCACTGAAATCCTACCGTATGTACATCCTTATCAGAAGAAAACAAAAGATAATCATCACCTCTGGGAGAAACAAATGTTATCTACTGAGTGTAGCTGTTCAGGCTTCCACGTTGAATGTGCAGCACTCCCCTGTGACCTCCGAGTGCCCTCTAAACGTGCTGAGCAGGGGGCTAAAGAGGCAGGAGCAGAAGGAACTGAACAACCCGACCTCCCCCAGGGGAGGGGATGGACAAAGAGGCAGCTGCTGCTGGTGCTGAGTTCAGCACAAGTCACACTTACCCAGAGAGAGAGTGGCCAGCTTTGGTAAATGACAGCATGTAAAGCAAGTACCAGTGTGGTACTAACGGGGTCTGTGCTTGGCAAGAGCACACCGTGGAGGAGGGAGTGTGCATGGAGGGGAAGGAAGGAACCACATGCTTCCAAAGGTGACTGATGCTGGGAAGTGCCCTCAGGATACCAGATGGGGAACGCTCCAGGGAAATGGCTGGGAATACAAATTCGAAACAGGGCAATCAAAGAAAGTGGGCTTTTTAAAAATAGCTCGTTCTCTCAAACTTTCCAAAACAGACCTTCCTTAATATGAGTGATATTCTGAGTATAGATTATATCTTCTCCTATTTTACAAATTAGGAAATACTGAAAATTGGCTGACAAAGTTTATTACCTTGGCATCTACTTAAAAAGAGAGTTTCAGTTTTAACCGTATATGTGTATCCATTCTCAGTGCTTGGGAGGCAAACATGCTGGTTGTTAAACAGCCCAGTTACTCCTTTTCCCCCTCCAGATTCTTTGGAAACTCATGACTCTTCAGCTCTGGGAGCTGCTTTGCTCACACTGTTGGTTTTTGTCAGCTTTAAATTAATGTCTTGCGTGGATATTCTCTGCACGTGGTTTGGATGACACGCTCTTTCGTGGATCTATTTATTCTGAGACCAATTTTTTGCTTTTAACCAAAGCTTGCAATATTGAACAGTAGAGCTGTGTGAACTTTGTAATATCCAAACTGCACTGGAGTTTGTTATATTTATTGATTTCCTGGGAAAGCTCAGAGAATGAAACCATATTATTTTGCTAAGGTTTTTTCTCGTGTTACCATGTATCAAAAAACCACACACATCTCTCACTTCCATCTCTGAGCACAAAGAAGATTTGAATTTTAAGAGCTGTCCAGGATCTCTGCTCTCCCAGCTGCTTTTGGGTGGCTTCTTGGGGCTCCATTGAGTTGTTATCCACCAGTGGATTCTTGTTAGCTATACAACATTTTGCCCCACTACCCAAAATTAAAGGCAGAAGGTGAGTGAAAAACAAACAAACGAACAAACCAAACAAAAAAGTCTTTTGTGTCTCATTACGCATTTTCGTGTAACCTCTCCATATAGTTTTTAAGTTCTTTGCATTCCCCCAGGTCCATATCCTGGCAGACCCATTTAATGTCATCCTCATTACTCATCAAGATTGAGTTGACAGTTGGACACCCATCATCAGAGGAGATGGTGGTAAAGGTGGTGAATTTAACCCGTTTCCTCTTAGAGGTAGGAGAAGTAGTTGGTTCACTTTTCTGTTCTTTCCCTTCAGTGAATGTGGTCTCAGTAGACCTGAAAGATTGTCCATTGATGTTTTTGGTGGCATTTGTGTTGAGAAGATATTTACTCTCTTCATAGTCCACTCCTCTGTCAATGGCTGTGATATGTTCTTCTTGTTGGGATGAGAAATTTATGTGATTCTCCAGAAGTTCTGTCCTGTTGCTCAGCCCAACCCAGTCATGAGAGTGGCTCATGCCTTCCTGCTCTTCAAAGGGAACTTGTTTGTTCCTGTACTTCAAAGCAAAAGTGACACAATTGATAAGGAAGACCAGAATTGCCAGGCAGAAGACTCCCAGGAGAGCATACATCCCTATCTCCAGGTCACTGAGTCCCCTGGGGGACTGCACCAGGTCATTCTCTTCCAAGTCTCCGTTGTTTCTGGGCAGATCGACCTGTGCAGGGAAGCTCGTGAAGTCTATCGGCATGTTCTGACTGTCATCATCCAGGAGGCTTTCTCTGTCTTCTTTTCTACTTAGAATAGACCTCTGGGTGGTGGTTCCCCTGCCCTGCTCGTGGCCCATGGAGGAGCTGTAATAGTGACCATCCCCCCCGGCTCTTTCCTGCCAGGTGTTTTTCTGGCGCCGGTCACTGGCGTGGTTCTCCAGGTGGACACCAGCACCCCTGTGTTTACTGTCACTGATGTTGGGGTTGGCATCTCCCTGCCCAAACTTGACTTTAATGCTACCACTTCCAACAGCTAGGATGCTCTTCCTTTTGGATTTCTGGCATGACTCACTGATCACCATCTCCACCTTCACCAGCGTCCCCTGGCCTTCTGTCTCAGCAGCAATCACAGGCCACTTGAATTTGGGGTCGTGGTGAATGGAGACCACCTTCTCATCCAGCGATGTGGCTGACAAGGAGAAGTCTTTGGGGTCATAAATATCCAGGGGCATGACAGATCCGTCACTGAACTGGATCCAGCAGCTGATGGCTGCTTCCTGTAGTATATAAAACAAATATACATACACTGAGAATAAACATCGAGGGAAATACGGTCTGTCCCGGTCTATTCCCCCCTCCTCACAAGATCCATATACCATTTGTAACCAGAAAAGAAATAAATAGGGAGAGCAATAAAATTAATATCCTGCCAAGATGTGAAGAGAAATACTAGCCTAAAACACTCATTGATAATAAGATTTGTTTCCACAAAGGTGCTTAAAGGAGCTGTATCCCCTGGGCTCTGCAGAATCTACTTCAGCACCGTAATAAATTGCATGTCAGAAAGCATTACCGGTGACTGAGATCATTTACTGTTGTATATTTAAATGAAAAAAAAAATTACATTATTTCTAAACTGCTTAAAATACAAAGTCTCCTCTCATTATTTTCAACACGCATTAAAAAACACCTTATACAGCAAGCAGGTCCACACGTGGCTCCACACCTTCACTCCTTGATTTTTGTCTCTCAAATTAAATTAGCGGATTGTACAAGCAAAGTAAACCAATCAGTTGCTTCTTCAGGAAATGGCCAGGGTAATTTTCATGCTTGTTAGCAATTAAAAGCAAGACAATAATAAAGTTTAATCTTGTGTCACAGTAATGCAGATTGTGTACTTCAGAGTGCATGGAGGCTTGCTGAAAGTAGATGAATTTGACCTGAGTACTAATTCTGTAACAGAATGTGCCTGATGGTGCAGCACTCCTGGGAACCTTCACTTTTGGTTTCTAACTTGAAACATTTCTGAAAACATGTGCTCACCCATTGCTGAAAATCAGGTCCTCTAAGGACTCTCAAATGGCTATCGAAAACTGCAGTGCTCCCTGAAAAAATCTTTGCATTTGCACATTGATCATTTACAGACAAAATTCGAGGTGCTTTCCTGGAATCTTTTTCCTGTTTCTGATGGCCTGACTTGCCCTGGTTTGGTTGCAATATTTACACCTTATTAGACACTGGAAAATCCACACCAGACAGACCCCTGGCTTGATCAGTAGATTCTTTAGTGTCTGAAATGAGATGAGCTTTTGTCCCTTGAGAGTTGGGATCACCCTGCTCTGAGAGTCTGAGACAGACACCCAACCAACAGATTAACTTGCAGAAGCTGTAATAAAAGTCCTGTTCCTTTAAATAAGCAGTTTTTCAAACAGACAGTATTTACATTCTAACTCCACACATGCATAGAGAATAAATATATATGATTATCTTTGAAATTGTTCCCAGCACGAAGTCATTCACCTGTTCATAGCATGGAGAATAAGCTTCCAGTCCTTTGGGATTGTACCATGCATAATCTACTGGCCTGATTCCGAAATCCTTCCAGCCACAAAACTCCCCCTGCTTCAATGGGAGATTTGCTTCTGTCTCTATTTCAGGACAGAGCCCTAAGACTTTGCTGACACTGCCATAAATCCCTGCTTTGTGTTTATTAATCTTTGGATGTTTCTTGAAGGCCGCATGGAATTTGTGTCATCAGCTCTCATCCTCCCACTGTGTTGCTTAAACCTGCATGACCATTTATTAATTTTGCATTGCTTTGCTTATAGGGATTGGGCTCTGAAAATCATGGCCTGGGCAATGGAGGGAATCAGATGCCTTTCAAAAGAGAGTCAACCCTTGAAGGGTGGAGGACACACACCTTCCTCGCTGGCTGAATACTGCTCCAATGCTGTTCTGACTGTGCCCCTGCATCCAGAGAGGGACCCATCCAGACTCCATTTCTGGGAACTGAAATGCCAGTGCTGGGCAGCAGAGTGGCAATAAATGCCATCAATCCCCGCTTTTGGGCTGATTTCAAGGCAGTTTGTTTAACTCCCCATGGCAGCAATGGACAGCTCACTGGCCTTATTTCCAGCTGCCTGGCATCGATTTCTTAACTCCTGGAAGACTGTGGGAGCCTGATGTTTATCACCCTATAAAGGCAGCAGGCCTGCATTATTTCTCATCCTGCATCCCAAGGATAAGACTCCATGATGAATTAAAGCATCTCAACAGCTGGCCAGACTTCAAACGTGCATGTCATGATCATTTACCTTTAAAGCTCAGAACATGTTCAAGTGTTAAGAGCCGGTGCATCCTTGATGTAAGTCCCAGACTGATGGATTTGGGTTGGAAAAATGTTTAAATTTCAAATGTATACAGAAGCACAAGGACAAACACGAAGTAGGGACTGATGGGGACATGGCAAGGTCCAAAAGCCCTTGGTAACTGTTGGTTCCCTAACACAGGAACTAAGAATAATAAGGGGAAAAAATGGTTTATGAAATCATAAATCAGGAAATGAGTCAGTGATGCTGATTCATATTCTAGTAATGAATCAGAATGAAAGGGATGCTCCCTGACTTCTTAAAGTGCTCACAGAAAGTAACTAAAAGAAGAAGAGTTTGGCATAATGCAAAACACTTTCTCATGTCAAGATGGAATTAAAGGGTTGATTTGGGTACCTGTGGTGGGAGGCTGAACTCAGCAATATGTCCTGTGATGTATTAAGTGCTGGATGGGACAGAAAGGGCCTGTGTGTGTGTGTGTGTGTGTGTGTGTGTGTGTAAGGGATTTGCTGCTGCTTAATTATGAAGCATCACTGAGTTGCCTGTGTTATTTATGGGATGCAGCCATGACAGATGGGGTGTTTGGTGACTGGGTTGTTTAAACACAGTGCCATTCCTGTGAGATATTTATTTTTCTGTTGGGGCATTCGGTGGCCTTCAGAAAAGTCTCCATAAGCAAAATGTTTCATTAGCACACTATGAATAAAAATCTGCTTGATTCCATGAGCTTGTAATGTCAGATGAGGTGACTCAGGGTGGTGTCCTCCCACAACACAACACATGTGGGCAACAGTACCTGCTTTGGGGACTGGAGCAGCTCTTGTGCCACTGCTGTAGCAAAGATGGCCTTGTTGCTTCCTGGGCTGAGCTGCAGAGAGAGTGACAGTCCAGTCACCAGCTGCACTCCCAGGTCAGTTATTGTCACCTTCTCATCCAGAACTGTCACTGTCTTCTCGGCCAAGATGGCATCTGAAAGGGGGGACAATATCTGAAAAGAAAAACTGAAGTTAGCAACAGCCATTCTGCACAGCACCAAGTGAAATATCTGCACAGATATTACAGCTCCTGTAATACAGATAAGGGATGTTTATGGTAATGGGAAGAATCCCTCATAGCAGACAGACACTATTAAAATATGATTAAGAACAGCTAGTCACATTTTATAATTCTTCTGCAATAATAAGGGGCTTATAAGCTTTTACCAGTGTAATTGTGATCAGCTATGCCATTCACCTCTGTCACATGTATTAACTCTGCTTCACATGTATTAACTACTTGTAAATGTAATCTTTATGTGAAATGCAAGTATTTTATTATTGATCACATTTTTAGGTGGCACAAATATAATGCAATCTGTAGGTTTAAATAAAATCTATTCAACAAATGGCATTTATTTCTATCCTATGGAAAGAAAGGTTAATTTGTTGCTACAATAGCCACTCATGTTACTGTATACAAAGTTGATAGGGGAAATTTGTTTTGGTTAAGAAAATATGCACAGAGGTCAGTGCACTGATACATGACATCCAGAGATGCTCATTAGCAAGCAAGTTGAATTTAATGATCCATATAGGGTACAGAGCATTTTGGAAGCAGCTTTTAAGAGGTATTCTTTAAATATAGCTTGCTCTCAGCTTTTTTCCTTTGAATTTTTCTTTTCACAGTTTTATGTGTATTTGTTGGAGCACTGCAAGTCCCAGAGCTCTGGAAAGTCTTTCAGAAAATCTTTAGAGACTTTACAGAAAGCCAGAAATCTCAAATCCCATTTCTCCAGCCCTGATGACCTTGTTATCAACAGGTGTGATGGTTGTTTTCTGCTTTGACAGTTTGGGATGATGAGCATGTCTGGAGAACTACATTTTTTTCCCTGTTCCAATGTTTCTTAACATGTTTTCTTCTTTGTATTATCACTAAATTAATCTCTCTCCCCCTTTCTCCTTTTCCTTTTCTTTTAATTAATATTTGGATTGATATTCCAGTCTCAGTTCCTCAACCAGCACTTTTTCATTTGCTCTGTCAATGTAGGCTTTGAGAAGACTGAGCTGTTCCACCAGCTGCATGCCTTGTGGTAACCTACACACTGGCTCCAGGTTCAAAAACAGCCTCAGACAAAAATAATCAGAAAAAGCCTCTGAATATACAGGTTTGACCAAATCAAATAAAACTGCCATCTACTTTACTGTGGGGCACAAAATAAGAACAGAAAAATCATCTCTTCTGTGTCTTCCAGTCCTTGCTGCAATTTTGTCCCATTCAATAATTTGTGGCTCCAGTTTCTGTTGTTAAAGCTGTACCAACTCTTCAGCACCTCAGCTCCCAAGGTGGTGGGTTATGGGAGGAAAAGGAACAAGTGATTCATTTTCCCTACCTGAATGGTTGTCATTCCAAGCTCCAGCCCAACCAGAACCTGCCCATCCTGCAGCTTGGCGATTCTTGGCTCCTCCACCTGCATGAAGTCCCTCACCAGGTCAGTGATGTCAATCTGCCAGTCAGAGCCCAGCAAGAAGCTCGTCTGCCCACCGGGGTCCGAGGCTTCAGCCACAAACTGGGTGAGGACTCTCACCAGGGCGTGCTGGTACTGCAGGGCACAGCCCCTGCCCTTCCGCTCGTCCTCCTCCTCATCATCGCTGTCTCTGGCTGGTCTGGGAGGACACCAAGAATAAGAAATTAGTTTAAACTGCTGTTGGGAGAGTTTGGAAGAGGAGAGCTATTGCTGATATAAGTTTGCAGCCTGGCTGCTGGACCAGGTTGCATCCATCAGTGCTTTCTGAAATCTGTCAGGTTCCCCCAGTTTTATCCTGTTTTCCTTGTTCATAACTGAGACCTCCAGGCTGCCTAGACCTCTGAAACAGCAGCTGAAATCACCAACTGCCCTGCTAGCTCCCCTGCCACCTTGTCCTCTCCAAATATCTCCCATTGTTTTCTATGTCAAGTCCTTACTTTCAGGACCTTCACACTTTTCTTTCTGGATCTTCCCGTAAACATCTGTGTGTTTCCATGGAAATCTCCTCTGCACCTGCACACACATCCCTCTCTGTGCGGTGTTCAGGTTGAAATCACATCTCCAGCAAAATCTCTTTGCTGTGACACTAACAGGAACCTGGTAAAAAATGTCTTTATAGGCTGGTGGGAATACCAAGTACCTCCTTTATCAATTTGTTCTTCTTGTTCTTAATAGCACTGACAACAGTTGCAACCAGTTCTGAGCTGCCTATATCCACCCTCTGTCACTCACATGCCACTGACCTGTGGGTGCAGACAGTATCTTAAAGCCCTCATGTAAGAGTGTCCTGACTTTGGGACACTGACCAGTGCCACTGCACCCTACAGTGATATGAAACAGGTATGTGCTAATTGTGACCACTAACAATGAATGCATTGACTGCCAGGACCTGGGAAGAGGCTGCAGACTGACCACCCTTGCCAGAGCTGGTTCTTGCTGATGTCTTCTTGCTGCCTCAAGCCTGATCCCACCTAACTTGACCAATTGGCCCTTCCCACCTCAGTCATTAGCACTTTAAAAGGGAATTGATTTCCAATACAGGATCATGCAACCTGCAGTTTCCATTTCCCTTATAAGTCCAGTGCAGGAGCCTATTGAATAAATGTCTGGTGACCTTCGAATTTACAGCAGAATTGCATTAAGGCCAGATGAGAATGTTCAGATCCACTGGCCCTGACAGGTCTCTGGCAAGTGCACAGCCCAGAATGAACATCCTCTAATGAAAACCTACCTCTTATTAGAGATGATGGGGACTCTCCACCCCTTGATCTGATTTAGTTCTGTGTCAGAGACCTCTATCTGCAGCGGGAGACGAGGAACCCAGACTGTCATTTCTAAAGGGGCACTCAGATGCTGGTAAGTAAAATTAACTATGACATTCACTTTGCCTTTCATTTCCTTCCCATTGACAAAGACATAGTCACATCTGTCAGAAACCTGATAAAAAGGAGAAAGAAAGAAAAAAATTAGTGAGTCCCTTCACAAATTATAAAGTACACCACATGCTGGGAAAGTGGGTGGGAAGAAGAGAAAGGATCTAGATTTAAACAAGCTCCAAGTTCAGAGGACAATTAGGAATAACAAGAAAGGTGCCTGGTATGCCCTTAATAGCCTGTATAATTCAGCATCATTTGAACAGGTTGGGTTCTTCTGCTATAAACATTTCCAGTACAATTTAAGATAAAAGAACAGCTTTTGGGTCCTTAATTCCCACTCCAACAGTAGGATAGTCCCAGTATAATAGCAGTGAGAGAGGATCCTTCTCCTTTCCCCAAAGCTCAGTCAGACTCTCCAGTTCTCCTGCTCTACCTTGTGTGCAGCCCAAGGAATACAAAATATCTGTGGGGAGGAACAGGTACAGGGAATTGAGCAAGGGACAAATTTCTCTAGTTGACCCCAAACTAGGAGAGAGGGTTTTTCAAGAGTCCCATTGCAGGTACCAGGGCATGGGGTGGTCACAACTAAAAACTGATCACAGGGAAGAGCTTCATCCCTGCTGCAAACCTGACAGAGGCCTTACACAACACTTGAGCAGAAGCTCAAGCTAGTCCTGATGTCTCTTTATTTATGACCTGCAGCTCTGGACATCAATATTGCAGAGAGTTAGTAAATCTCACTCAAGTGACTTCGCAGCTATTGCGAGGATCTAGGTGAGCTGACAGGACCTGTTCATTACAGTTAGTTAAAATATATGAATAAATGTACACGTCAAATAATTTATTAACTACCACTTTACCGTGCTGATGATCTGAAGGAATGATCTATTAAAACCCTGAACACTTTTCACAATCCATTACCAGCCAGGCCTTCTATTCCATTCCGTCAATGTATTTAATATTTGTCACTCCAGAATGTATAGCCTCATCCTCATCTGAATTTAATGCCATTTTCTACTTTTCTGTTTGAATGCTAAATGAATTTAAATCGTATTTAAATATCACCAGCTTTTTTAGGATAATTTGCATTTCTAATATTATTATCTTTAAACAACAACAACCCCCTCACAGACAGATCCATAGCAAATCCATTTCCATCCTTGCTTGTCTGAGCCTAGGTAATGTACCAGAAAAGGTTATCGTGGTTCTTGCAATGTCTCTCTTTTCTGTTTTAAGGTCAAAATCCTATAGTTGCTGTTGGTTTCAGCAGGAAAGTAAGGAGTTTGTTTACAGGCAGATTTATGTTTTTCAGGATAGTCTCATCTTTGCCTGTTTTACACCAGCTCTTAGCAGCTCCTGTCAGGATCCAATTTCGTTGTGCTGCACAGCAAGACAACGCAGCTGCTGCCAAAAAAGCCTCAAAACATGGGGGCACAAAACCCAAGGGAAGGACCTCACAGCAGGCCCCCAGCTGGGGCCTCTGGCACTGGTGTTACATCCACTCCATCACAATGCTGATCCAAACTGGCCTGGGCTGAGGAAGATGAGACTTGGCAAAACTCCGGGAGAAGCTCCATGTGAGGCTGCAGAAATGGCTACAGGGAAGGCTGGAGGCATGAGCACAGTCCCCTTCTGGGAGCAGCATGTCTGGGCAGCAGCAGGAGAGCAGACGTTGTTCTTGAGTCCTCGCAGAAGGCACGATAATGTGAGCGTGATATTTTCAGGGCAAGAACTACATCATCCTTCCTACCTGCAATGTCTAATAGCCTGTCCGACAGGCAGGAAGTGAGGAGACCTTCAGGCAGTGCCTGGTACATCTGCTCCTTCTCCCACCTTGCTTCTGTAAGTGGAAATCATCTGCTCCTTGCTGGCACTGTGCTTATCCCTGTTGCCTTCTTGTATTTTAAGTGCTGTTCTCACACCAGACAACTCTCCTACGTGCTAATAAGCTTTGTCTGCTGCTTTCTGCCTTTCCTCTTTCCCCTGAGACACCAGTAAGAAGAGAAACTGGGCAGAGCCTCAAAATGTTGATTTCCACCGGAGAAGCAACAGATAAACCTGAAGAGAGAGCAGCCCCAAGGTCACACAGCCCAGGAGCTGATTGCCCTGAGGTCCTGCACTTGCCCTTGTGCCCTGCAGGCTGGCCCAGAGGCACAAGTGAATGGTCTGAAGACAAGGATTTTCTTGAGCAGCACATGGGTAACAGGTAACAGCTTTGTGTGATTTCCTCACCACCTCTAGTTCCAGCTGCCAACACCTACATTGGTGAATCTCAGCTAATTAACACATTAGGCAATTAAACGTCCCCGAGGGTGACAGACCTAGGACTGAAAACATTTCCTAGTGATTGAAGGCAACAGGTAAACTTCTGTGCTGCAAATCAGAGTTCAAGGATGAGTCCAAACCACTGTGTGGAGGCACTGGAGCCCTGTTCCCCAGCAGAGCTCCTCTGCATGTCCCCTGCTCTGCACTTCACCAGGGCTGCTGGCAGGGGACCTGCCAAACATCCTCCCTCCAGGGTAATGCTTCACTATCTGAACAGTGGCTTTTAAAGCACACACAGACAGCACAGGTGGAATTTTGCTGCTGGTTTTATTAGTCTGTTAACATGTGAGGAGCAGTTCAGCACAGGGAGGCTTGAACATGACTGAGACTCTCTCCAGCCACAGAGATAACTGCTGAATTATGCTAGTAAGAGATGGGAATCAGACTATCAGATTTTAAATTCATCAATGCTCAAGCAATGACAAAAGGAAGAAAATCTGGCAGGCAAACAGACCTCAACTCCAACTTTATCAGGGTTTACTGCAAAAAGAGAGTTAAAAAAAAGAATCCATCCCTAAAAACCTACCACATGAATGATTAAATAAATACCATGATCTTGTGCTTTCAGGATTATTATTTATAAAACAAACTGATGGTCAGGAAAAAAATGACTATGCTTGGGACACCCACTTGTGCCTGTTTCCCTTGCTGTAAGTGAAGTCAGCAACAACTATGAGCTCATTCAGCTCCCAGCCAGCCCTTCAAGGTTTGAATGAATAAGCATCACTGTTCTGCTGCAGTTTGCATGCAGCCCTAACAGAGCAACATCAAAACATGGGGCAAAGTACAGTACATTTTCATAAATCAGGCCAGCACATTCAGAAACAGGTCATCAATAGACGGGCAGATTAGCCATGCCCGTGTTGCTGCAGACACATCCGAACTATTCATCTTCCAGCACAAGAGAAGGGCTAAAGAGACACCGGGAAAGAAGAAAAATCGAGCTTCTCTTTCTCTTTCACACCGTGGTTTCCCAAGCTGCTCGCTGGAAAAGAGCGACTATCTTGCGCGATGAGTTTGACGGGGCTCAGCGGAGGCTCCGCAGGACAGACACGCACCCGAGGGAAGCCCCGGCACAGGGCGGGTTTCGGGCTGTCCCCCCCCGCGATGGCTTCTGCGTGTCCACGCTGATGGGAACGGCACGGAGAAGCTTCGGCTGCCACTGCCTTTTCCGAGCCCGCGGGTCTCCTTTTCAACCTGCAGCGGAGTTCAGCTCCTCAGCCTGTCAAGCGGGTCCTTTCCTTCGGCGTTAATTCGTGGAAGCAGCTTTTGGGTCCCCGCCCTCCCCCGTGGCCGGCAGGAAGGCAGGAGCGGAGCCCCTGCTCAGCCCCTCGGTGTGCGAGCAGGAGAGGGGCTGTGCTGAGCTCCCCGGCGTCACCGAGGGCACTGTGCGCTCGCAAAAGCTTGGGCAGAAACGGACAGGTTCCAGAAGAGCATAAAGCACATTATAAAATGCGATAGGAGCTACAAAGGGGCTGGAGCAAGAGGGTGATTTGTGGGGAAACCCAATTTGTTTTGTTTCCAAAATCCAGTGACTCCCACCCATCTACTCCTCTTCCCTTCCTCCTCCTCTGAGTTTCAATATCTCAAGGATGGCAACTCTAGTTTTTGGTAAAGGTTCAGACAAGGGCTCAAGAGAGAAAGAGTAGATTTTTCTTTTACTGCTAATGTACTGCTGGAATACACCTCTGTGTTGTGGCCACTGGAATTCAAGGACATTATAATGCCATTAAACCCTTCTGGTGCTGTGCTCCCTTGCTAAAGCCTTTCTGGGCTTTGTGTCACTGGAGCTTTTCACACAACTACACTGAGCTGACTTCCATTAATTAAGAGAGGCTGTACTTAGCTTTCACAAGATTCTCCAGAAATCCTCTCAATACAGGGTACTTTTATCTCTTGAGGGAACTGAGGTTTCAATGGGTTTTTTTGGGGCATGGACTTGGTAGGTTATAAAAGTGCTTTGGGTTTCTTTTGGCTCCTGCAGGTCCACCTCTTTCCCTTACATCAGTGAATAGCTAAGACAGCTTCCTCTGAGTCACACACACACATCTAATCACTGTGCACCAGGGCACCGAGGGCAGAGAGGTCTGTCCCTTACTGCCAGCACAGCACAGAATCAGGAATTAGATTTCCAAGTGCACCATGTCCATACCAAACACGTAGCTTCTGGCAAGCTGGATGTCGAGTTCAATCATCAGTGCTGCAAAATGCACAGAGTGGAATATTTCAGATGTGCTCAGCATTGCATTGAATTCAACCCCCCAGTCCTATTGTCAGAAAAGGGAATCGAGTTCAGCCACTGCTGCTTCCTGCTACAAATCCTTGCTGTAAATATGCAATCCCCAGCCCCACGTGCAGCTCTGTGCACTGGGTACCTCAAAACTGAACCCGAAATTCAGCTGGTAGCCTTGCAGCTGTGGAGGGGAAACACAGAGCTGGTTCCTTGCAAACAAATATTGACCAGGAAAGGAGAGGACACTGCTGGTCCAAGACACCTTTTTTTAAGGTTTACTTTAAAAGCCTGTTTGTGTTGTTTGAAAAGGAGTCATCTCTGACCTTTAAAACTCTGTATGCTCTTTGGGTGTGATCACAAGCAATAGAAATTAGGTTTTATTAATTTCTGTTATTTCAGAGTTTGCTACATTATCTGTGGAAGAAAACCCACTTGGAAGCCTTTTAGTAGCAGGACTTCAGCCAGTCTGGGAAAAACATGGAAAGAAGCAGTAAGATCCCTCACCAATCACACACAATCCCTATCACATCAACCTCCTGCATCCAGTTCTCCAGTGAAGACATTCCCCATCCCTTTCCTAAAAGGATTTTACTGCTTTTTCCATTATCCTTTTGCAGAGACTGTCTATGGGAGATATGAATTTGTGTGGCTGACTATTCCTTTGGTCCCATAAACTCTGTGTTAGCTTTGGGCTGAATAGAATCCAAAGATCTAATGGGAGGGAGGGAAAGGGGAATGTACATCATAACTCCCAGAAGAGGTACCCAGCATTTCACTGTCAGCTCCCAGAAATAGCTTGAACAGTCTTTCCCCACCTCATTATCATTATTAAATTCCCATGGGATAACAGCAAAACCCTCACAGGAAACTGCTTTTCTGCTACAGTAATTCTGTTGGAACTCTTACGAAGTCACAGCTAATAAGTCTTTGAAAATAAGATGTATCTTGAGCAGTTCAGGTCTAGACATTTCAAGGGTGGCCAATTAGGAAAGGAAGTCTCTGATATTTCCACATAAAATCTGTATTTCAGAAACACTGTGACTCTGTCCCCCATCCATGTTCCTGTAAATGATCCTTCCCCCATACAAGCACTTTCTGTATATAATATACACTTCAAACACAGCCCTGCCACCTTGGCAAGCTCATGGGATCTCTTCTGATTTAGCACTGCACACATTTTCCTTGGTCTACCAGCATAAATGGGGATATTTAGTAATGTAAGTTATGATAATGAGTCCTGCCTAAATCACTGCTGTCAGAAGAAGAATGGGGGAGTCTCTTCTAACCATTAAAAATGAATGAGGAGGGGCATAAATAAGCAAAAGCAGCTCATTTGAGCTATAAAAGACTCCAGAACACAAGCTGTGTACCAAGGTACAGAAGGATGAGGCCATTATTAGTTCTATAAGTCACTTAGAAATGACTCAGGGGAGGTGGAGTCACCTTTAATCACCCGCTCTTAACCCGGGGTGTTGGAGTGAGATTCGTTACTGTGATAACTGAATCCAGCCTGGAATTATGCAAGGCAGAGACAAACAACCCCAATGGAGCTGCAGCACAGGGGGTAGATCAGCCCTAAACCCACTGTGTATCTCGAGAAGGGACCTGTCCTAGCCCGGGGTTCTGTGAGGATCCTCAAGGTAAGAAATCACCATCCTCAGATCCGATGGCAGCAGCAGATCTGTTAAACCACCCTGGATGCTGCTGGAATTAGGAACAACCACTGAACAGCTGTTCTTGAGGGATAATTACAGCACCTCCCGTGTTGCAGAGGAAAGAAAGATTTTTGGTTTTTTTCCTCCAGAAAGAATCAGTAAATGCAAATGGGTATTGCCTCAAGTTTAGGGATGTGCTTCCTGTTCCTTGGTTACTCAGTGACTTGCAGGTTCAGCAGGATAAACATCCCAACTTGGGCAGTTCCACAGCTGCTGAAAGAAGAATGTCTTGGCCTGAACCCTAGTGATTGGATTCCAGACAGATTTTAAATACAGCCTCACCCTGACAGCTCCCATGGGGAGGGAATTACATACATAAGATCTTCTTAATTTTAAATATTTTGAATTTTAACTGTGAGGGCTGAAGTACCTGCCAAAATCTGAAAATACCCTTTCAAAATTGATAAATGATAGGACAAGGGGTAATGGCTTTAAACTGAGAGGATGATTAAACTAGATATTGGGAAGAAATTCTTCCCTGGGAGGGTGGTGAGGCCCTGGCACAGGTTGCCCAGAGAAGCTGTGGCTGCCCCATCCCTGGAAGTGTTCAAGGACAAGTTGGACAGGGCTTGGAGCAATCTGTGATAGGGGAAGGTGTCCCTGCCCATGGCAGGGGGCTGGAACTTGATGATCTTTAAGTTCCTTTCCAACCCAAACCATTCTCTGATCCCATGAAATGATAAGTTATATTCTCAAGGCTTCATACCTTGTCATTCTTTTATAGCTGGTTCTCTGCCCTGTGCAGAAAGACTGTGCTGGTTTTAAAGCAGGTGTCAAGTGAGACATCTGGACTCTGAAGATTCAGAAAAACCAGAAGGTGCTCTGAATTCTGAAGGTCCACACCTTCAGAGTGTCCACACTTTTCCACAGTGGCTTTCCTATTGCAGCATGACACCAAAGAACACTGCAATCCACAGCTGTATCCGCTTTTTTAACCCAGGGACAAACATCTCCTTTCGTTTCTAAGGGTCTTCAGAGCTTGTTTCCTGCCAGGTTTTCCACAGTGTCATGATGAAAGTGTCACCTAGCTCTGCAATAAATGGATATTAGCAGAGACCTGTGCAAATGAAAGATCAGTTTTCACTGCACTGATCCACCTGAAGCCTATCAGAAAGCATATTGATTAGGAGAACTCTGATACCAATTAATTCCTAGGAGGATTTTTTTTTTCAGCTTGTTCTGCAGCTTTGTGGCAAACGTCAATCTGTCATCCTCAGCCAAGTATCGCCGAGTGAAACACTCAGTGGGACGTTTCAAAAGGACTTACAATTCTGGGCAAACATCCAAGTGGAGCTGGAAGTGTAATAGTTCCTTTGTGAACGTTACGGATCCGACACAACGTTCACAGTGTGTTGGCATTACTGACTGAAAAATCCTCTCATTAATGGTCTCTCTTCAGGAATCACCTTTTGGTGGGTTTTTTTGGGGGTTTTTTTTTGGGTTTTTTTGTGGTTTTTTTTTTTTGGTTTTTTTTTTGTTTTGTTTTGTTTTGTTTTTTTTTAATCAAGACTTGGCTGATAAAATTTCAGTGGATTTTTCCTTTCCATGTTTTTTTTTTTTTTTGTTTGGACCCATTTCCACTCAGCCACTGAGCTCAGGACACCCGGGTGCCACCTGGGCAGGATGTGTCCCTGGTGCTGGGTTACCCCCTCTCCCCATGGGACTGGCAGTCGAGCTTGCCTGCAGGATGAACGTTGGATTTCAGCGGGGCTTTCAAGACACCTACAGTTGCTTTCATTTTTGGGTCACGAAATTCAGTTTCATTTCAATTTCAAATGATTAAAATTATGTAAAAGAACACCGTGACATCAAGGAAAAAGTAATTTTAAAAACGAAAAATCAAAACATTTCATTTCGGAAATGTCAAAACAAGTTGTTTCCTTGACACAACAGGAACCTGCTAGCATCCTTTTCTTCCTTTTTACTGTCAGAGATGAAATTCCAGGGAAATTAGCATAATTTCATGAAGCTGCTTTACAGAACACCAAATTCTGACTGAGTAAACTCTGCCAAATTTTCCCCAATAAGCCTCAATCAACTGGGGCCACAAATCAAAACAGAATCATCACAATGAAACTCTGTTCAATTAAAATCCAATCACAGGGAGTCCACGGGACCTTCAGTGCTATTCTCATTTGCAGGAAGGAAAGTAAAGGCACAGAACAACCTTTCCAAAAGCCTGGGATTAATTCCCAGCTCCATCACGCACTTATTAGGTGGCTGTGTGCAATTTATTGACATCAATACTCTCAAGGATACTGAAGTGTTAACTCCCACTGAACTCCAGGGGAGTCTGGTGGTTAAATCTCTTTAAGAATCCGGGCTTTAATCTGCCTTTGATGTATTCGTAAAATGAGAATGCTATCCCCTTGTTTTAGAGGGATTTTGCAAAGCTTAATCTGCAAGAAACAAGAAAGAGCTCAGGTGCTGGGGTTACACAGCTGCATCTTTCTGTCGTTTAAAATGTATCTGTATTTAGAGCACAGCCCTTCGCTGCCTGACCTGCAGCAGCAGCCACCGAGGGCACGGCCCAGGGGATTGTGGCACGGGGTGATGTTGTGTCCCTGGCAAGCAGGCAATGCACAGAGAATTCCAATGTCTTCACTCACTCCTGCTGTTCCCCACTCCGTTGGCTGCTCTGGCCATCCCTCACTTGCCGTTGGCTGGGCTGCGATTCCTGCTTTCCAGCTGGAGAAGGGAGGTGGCGACTTCCTGCCCACCTGCTGCTCCTGATATTCAGTGAGCAGTGATCCTGCTAGCACAGGATAAGCAAAAGCACGAGATGGATTTGGTGTCTGCTCCTCTAAATCATCAGGACACGGGGATGGCAGCACTGTCACGAGGGAGGGCGTCAGACAGGCAAGCGCCGTCTCATGACTAGACAGAAACCAAACTGCTGGACTCAGCCCACCTCATGCTTTAGGTTTTAGAAGCCACAACTGTTTGTAATCAATGTGACAACACGTTCTTGCCTCTGCTAATTGAGTTACATCTTCCTTTTTCTCTCTTGATCTGGAAACCATAAGCACTCTGTATCACTCACTGCAGTCGCCCAGGAAAAGCGGGAGAGGAATGATAAACAAATCCAGCACCCCAAGCTTTTCATCACTAAATTGAGAGTGGCTTTTCTCCCTTCCTTCCAGTAAATCTTGAAGAAGTGTATTGGCAATGGAACAACTTTGCCTCACGCTCATGAAAAGAAAGGACACAGGCTGCTCTCTTGTCTCTGGGTAATAAATACTGAGGTCCAAGGGAAGCGGATCCGATGAAGAATGTGATGAATTGGATGGACTAAACACTAAAGCCAGGCTGTAGAAGGGATGGTCAGATCCAGTCAGTGAGGCAACACCGGGGGGAGGAAGGTAATGGAGATGCTCACAGCCTGAAATCACTTGTTCTGTGAGCTGCTTATGGTGTGTGTGAGACCCTCTGCCCCTGGGAGCAGCTGAGAGGAAAATGGACACTACTGCCTGCAACACCCACCTGCCAGGACACATGGGAAGGTAAAGTGCTTCCTGCAACTCCTGTACTCTCCCAGAGCAGCTGAAGGACTTCAGGAGATGCTGAATCTCCCCAAATGCCAAAGGGTTGGTGAAGGAGCACTGGCAGTGGTGGCTAGGAGCAGTCCCAGGGCTGCCCAGCTCTCCCAGAACTCTGGGGCAGGAGCACTCCCACAGTACACTGATACAGGGATTTCAGACCCAGACTGGGGAACTAAACCACCAGCACCAGCAATGTGTAGTCAGGAACTTTGATTTTGTCTATAATTATCATGACAGTAAAATTAGGGGTGCAAAACATCTAATTGTCACATCCAGGATACTTTATACTCCCACTGTCTGTAGGAAACTAAACCCTGTTACCTTCTGTTCCACTTGTGACCCAGCATGCAATTCAGCATCAAATTTCTTTCACTGTACCTCCTTCATTCACAAAGGCGAAAAATATTTCAATATTTTAATTGGCAAAAATATTTCAATACTTACTGATTTTACACTGCTTTGTACTATATTTAGCAATAAATCTATACTAAGGTGAACTTAGCAAGTATGTATTTTATGCTGAGGTGAATTTAGCCCTCATACACTGAATTTTCTGCCCTCATATGCTGATCACAGAAAGCATGTGTGTCATTCTCAGTTGCCTGCTAGAATAATAAATGTATAGCTGGAAGGTCAATGCTAAAAGAAGCATTTTACTTGAATGCTGCTTGTTCTATATAAAAGCAAAGGGTCCTTTGAAAAAAAGATTTCCCTACATGAAAAGGAGTTTTCTCATTTGTGCCACCTCCCAAAATGTCCCTTCTCACTGCAGGAAGCTCTGGGCTTGTCCTCCCACAGAGACCAAGGCTCATCCTTGCTTTGCTGCAGCCTTGCAAGAGGTTATTCCTCAGTGAGGCATGGTTTCTGCAACGTGGAGATCATT
This sequence comes from Manacus vitellinus, assembly GCF_001715985.3. Classification (NCBI taxonomy): domain Eukaryota; kingdom Metazoa; phylum Chordata; class Aves; order Passeriformes; family Pipridae; genus Manacus; species Manacus vitellinus. The sequence goes on from NW_021940379.1 coordinate 5,444,805, forward strand.
CCCCTTTGATAATCACCAAATCCAAACATTTCTTCCCCCTAAAAATGTTCCATTAACACACTGCAGCAACACTTACAGTCACAGAGGAGATGAGGGCCCTGACACTCGGTGATGTTCCCTTCAGAGAGATGTTATGGAATCTAACCAAGGCAGGGAAACAGGCTTTTATTTACCCTTGAGATAAATAACTGAATCACATGGAGATCAAATCACATGCCTAAAGCTTCACAGAACATCTGTGACCCAGTCAAGAAATGAAACCCCAAATCCCAGGGCTCTCCTCCCAGCAGTGGCCTGTTATTCCAAACTGGGGTAGACCCTACTCTAACAGCATCATAGAGTATCCTGAGTTGGAAGGGACCCACAAGGATCATGGAGTCCAACAGCCCCAAGAATCCTGGTGAGGATTCCCTTGGCCCCACTACCTGTGGGAGCACCACACTTTTCCTGCTGCCACCCTCACGTGGCTTCAGTAGTGGTGGGACATTTCCTCTTTTTGCAGTATAACTACACATGCAGATGTGGGACTGGAACTATCTGAGTCTCTGCCATGTTTGCACAGCACAGGATTTCTGTTGGCTAAGTGCAGTTTTCTTTTTTGGCACTGCCATCACATATAACACAATTACGTTAACAAGCCTCTCTCTCTCTAAAGAACTCCTGTTTTCCTCTTCATCACCCTGAGACACACTTCCAGTCACTTCTAATCTACCCCCAGCAGGTCATTTTTGACATATTGCACGAGTGCAAAGGATTGCTGTGCCTCACCAGCGAATTCAAACGCCTGTTCCATGGATGCTGCTTCCAAGGGTGAGGGTGGGAGGAGTGAGGCACGCAGGATGTGCTGAGCAGAGTGGATTTTGCAGCTCCTCCACACTCCCCACTGCACTGACAACACCAGATCCCACGGCTGGGCAGGCTGTGTGCTGCAGCTGCCCTGCTCCAGGCTGAGCTCCCAACTCTGGAGGTCCCCAGCTCAAGTCCCAAAGTGTCAGCCAAAATAGCAACAGGTCTTTTAAACAAACCCTGAAGAGAAAGCCCTGCCTCTCCCCTCAAAGCCACTGAAAGTCACTGTCCACCTACAAAAAATTCATCTCACATTCTGAGATTTGTGTGTTACTCAGAACTGAGAACACAGTATGATTCAACCCTGCCTCCAATGAAATGTATTCTTTCTCTGTGAGAAAAAAAAAAAAAAGATTCTCTTTGAAAGGGTTGTCGTAATTTTATGGAAAACTGCTAACACCCAAATAAAATATAAAAAATATTTTGCATCAACTGATGCAAAAAGAAATTAGCACCCTTATTGTAGTTTTAAGCATGACTGCTATGAAACTTGCTGTTGGTTTAGTCCAGTAAAGAGAAAGAAATAGAGAAGCCAGCTTAAAATACATTTTCTTTAAGGCTACAAGAGAAATGTAAATTCTTAGAGACTGTTTTGGACTTCTAAAGTAGTTAGAAAAAGGCACTGGGCTGATATATTCTCTGCCTCTTTGGATTCACTCATCTTTCATCTCCATCACTGCATTGCAGACTACAAGCACTGCTATTTTTTTGACAACATTCTCATTTTTCCAGCTTCCAAGAAATCTCTAGACAGGGATTGTCAGCTCTAATTATGCAGCTCGTGCTGCAGCAACAGGTGGCTACCAAAGACTCAGAAATTACACTTTCACCTTTGCAAATGGATGAGAAAGTTTGGCCCGTGGCCTTGACAAAAACAGCCAGAAAGGAGGGAAGGCACTCACATGGAAGTGGGAAGGCCTGGTTATGTTGGCTCCTCTTCCCAAACTCATGGGCAAGGTGCACCTGGGCTGACTGTGGGCACACCAATCCTCAAGCTGGGAGATCTGGAGAGATTTACAACATACCCAACCAGCTGAGCACTAAAAGAATAGAGTTACATATGTGCGATGCTGTGCCCACAGAATTTAGCTCCATGTCCTCCTCCAGAGACTACAGCATTAGGTGGACTCACTAGCTTGGGCATTTCTGTGCCATAAACCATGGCATGACACACACACCACAGGCATGTCCTGTCTCTAGCCCTCCAGCAACAAACTGGATTGGATGCTCAAGGATCCAGTCTTCAGTAGAGCCATTTTCCATCCATCAAGGGTGACTTTTCTTTGACTCTGGTAAGCTTTGATCCCACCCTAAACGGCCAGCACTTCTTCCCTCAAACAAGAAGTGTCCTGCTCCTCTAATTTCTGCCCAAACCATAATGGGTTATACATAAATTTTAATTAGGGACACCACTGAGAACTGATCTGACCCAAGCCAAGCACGAAACGAGACCTCCACAGACTTAAAGGAGGTGAGAGTTACACAGGAGAAGTGACTGAAAAGACCCTGCAGTGAGAGGAGAATGCCAAGATGAAAGGAGTTTGAACTCTTCAGGGCTCTCAGACTTCAATGAGTCTGAGATCTCAAGCCCAGATCTCCAGGCAACAGCTTGAGCTAAGCCATGTCTCAGCTGGTACTGAACAGAACAATGACCAAAGGCCTCTGAAATCACTTCTGTCACTGAGGCACCATCCCCAGCAAGGGCACTGCATTTCAGTCACTTCAACACAGGCAAAAGGAGATGAAATATGTTTAGCAATGGCAGACTTCAGTGCTACAAGGACAAGGAGATTTCCATCTTGGTAATAGGACGATTTAAAAGAGTTTTAAGGATTCAGTCCTCTTTCTGATAGAGAGTTTGCCCAGGTAAAGTCTAGTTCTAGTCCTCTGGCAAGTATTCAGATATCCAACATCACCACTTAGAAGAAAAAGGAAGAATCTGCTGCAATGTACATATACTCATACATGCTTGGCAGGCTCTGGAAAGTTGGCTAACACTCTGAAGTGACAGGAGAAAAATAATGCAACAGCAAAGCATGACAAATTTCTCAAAGAGACCTATGCCTTTTTAAGCCAGAAATCACTTGCAGAGAAGCAAATATAAGCAGGATTGTGCTCCAACAGCAGAGCAGCAGCCACAATACACTAGTGCCAGATGAAAGCTGGCACCAGCCAACACAGACAGGCTGAAACGCCAGGGAATGTTTTCCAAACAACACTTGCTGTAGAAGTGACTGCAAAGTTTGTATTGGAATGGGAGAGAGCATCCTCCCCCACTGGGAGTGTGGGTAGGGATGCTGAGCAATGAGGGGATTTCTGTCCTCTCCTAACCCACCAACACAACCTTCTCTTCCCCAGTTGCCTATTTCTGGACAACTGGAGATAAACTGAGTTTCCACACCAGGCTGCAGAGCAGGGCTGGCTGTGGGCTCTGACACACAGGGGTCAGGCTGTGGCCATGCCTGCCTGAGTGGAAGCAAATTGCCGTGGCTGGAGTCAGTACACTGCCTGAGACACTTGTTTTTAACAAACTGCTCTCTGCCATCAATCCAGCTCCCAGATATCCCACGGACTGGGCAGCAGCACTGTTTCCATCAGGCTCAAAGGAAACTCTCATCATCATTCCAAAATGCCTCCCACCATCTGCAAACACCTCTGCTGCTACTGCTTACCTTTCATTTTCCAGCTCTAAACAAGTCCCTTGTGGTGGGGCTGGGATGAACCCAGGCTCCTCCAGCATCTCTCTGGGGACAGAAATAATCCAAAACCACTTGCTCCCCACTGCAAACAGAGGTCATTATTTTGACAAATTACTTAAATCTCTCTCAGTCAGCAATGAGGATCCTGAATTATTCAGCATGCATCTGTCTTTTCCCCTTACAAAAATGGCCTGTGAAGCAATAAGTGTATTTCACTTGAACCACTTCTGAAAGCTGTAAGACAGTTTGGGTTCACTCCAATGCCCCTTGAAGTCAATGGGATTCTTTCATTTAATTTTCATTTAATTAATTTCATTAAATTTGAAGATGATGCCAAGCTGGGAGGGGTTGTAAGTTCTCTGGAGAACAAGATTAGAATTTAAAATGATCTTGATAGTGTAGAAAATTGTCTGAAATAAATAGATGAGATTCAAGAAAGGTAAGAGCAAAGTATAAAGTTGGGTAAAAACAATTAATTGCAGGATGGGGAAAGATTGGCCTGGTGACATCAGTGAAGAAAAGCATTTGAACTAGAGAGGATCTGACTAGAAACTCTCCAAACTCTAGGGATCATTGGGGACTGCAAGATGATAATTACCAACTGCAGTAATATTTAAGATCTGAGTAGACAAAGGACTTTCAGGAATGTTTTCCACAGCTGCAAATACTGTTCCTTTCATCTCAGTTTGAAAATTTCAGTGATTTTTAAGCCATATATTGAGATACATGATGCACAGCTTTTCCTGTCTGTAGTCCATGATGTTATCTGCGAGAAACGTGGGGATTTTGGGTGAAAAGGGAAACAAGCGTTTCATCTTTGATCCTCAGATTCAATATTGATCAGAAAAGCAAAAGCAGGTCCTGTTGTACTGGAAAATACGTTTTTGCAAGAGAACAGGCAGAACAACACAGCCCCTCCCAGCTCCTCTGAACCTCCAGACAGGAGACAAAAGCAGTGCTCAGCACCCTTTCCGAGGACCTGGAGGGAACTAAAGTCTGGCAACAAGAATTTATGTTGCTGGAATGCAATTAGATAAGTTTGCACAAAGTAAATGTGGTTTCAAACTTTCTTCTTGCCTGGTAAGATGTGACAAAATGCTAAATATATTATTCTCGCCTGCATTTCTAGCATTAGTGGTGATAATTTACCTCACTTTGTGAAGCATTCTGATGTGCATTGCCTGAAAATTGGTCACATTTGGTTAAGTCAAGAAGACTCAAGGAAAAAACATTAAAAAAGATGGAAGCAAAGGCATCCTGTTTTCCTTAGCTAAACAAAAGCCTGTTTTAGGGCCAGTGAAATTACTGTGGATCAATACTGTTTCATTTCTGTGTCTCTTTCTTTGCACAGTCAAGTAAAATAACAACAATGGTGGTGATGATGAACATTTTATACTTGAACTACTTCTATTATCGAACAGCATTTTAGCCTTCTGCAAAAAAACCCTCCTGACAACACTTTGTAAAGCACATCATAGTGAAGTCTCAGTGTTTATGACATAAATGTGTGTCTCTGCATGCATTTTTTCACATAAATATGCATTTATATAGTATAGATATTATTATCCTCATTGTGTGACTGAAGGAATTAACTGTTTATGAAGCTTTTCCATGGTCACAAAGTGCTGGGGAATGTTATCTGCAAATGCTGTCTGGGATGAGAAATGAACTCCCATTACTCTGAGGTTTGAGAATAATCAACTAAACAATGCAAATAGCTACATTTAGCATAAATAGGAGAGCCAGGCCAGAAACATTTCCTCTCACAGACATAGTCTAGAAAAAAAAAAAATCATTAAACAAAACCCACACTTGTGGAATGGATAGAAGTCCAGGTGAGGACTGAAGAGATGCAGTTTTTATTTCATCTCTGCCATTTGACCTCATAAAAGGTATTTTTTCCCTGTTCTTTCTGTTTATTCATGAATGTTTTATTCATGGCTGTTTAGGCTGTCACAGGACAGCCTCTCTGGTGGGGAACTGCAGTTTCTGGGCACTGAGACTCATTGCTGTTGGGAGGTGCAGGTGCTTTCGTAATATAAATGTAATAAAAGAGACAGGAACCACCATGGGGAGAGCAAACACCTCTCTGTGCCTACAGCTCTCACAGTGCACAAGGCAACAGCCCAGATATAGGGGATTTAGGCTCTGATGTGCTTGGGTCTAACAGTCAGCAAAGCAGAGACAGTTCTTAAAACATGTTCAGGGTCAATATAAGATTAGAAAAACATCGGCTTTTCTCCCCGTAACCAAAGAGGAAGCCAAACTGTGCCCTGGCTCTCAACCTTTCAGCCCCAGGCAGCTAATGGGGTGACGTGGAAGGGCAGCCAGGTGCCATTTGGCCTGCAAGGGCAGAGCGGTTGATCCTGCTGCCAACCTGAGCTCACAGTTCCTCCAAGCTTCCTCTCCCTTTCAAAGAAATGACAGGAGGAACACATTCAATAAAACATTTCAGCAGCTGGTTTCAGCCAGGACAGGGAATCGAAGGTGGAGGAGGATGATTTGAAAGCATTTTGTAAGATTTTAGCTGCTTGTTCCCTATTGCCTCTTATGGGAGTCGTGCTGCTTTGATCTTCCAAATGCTTTCACATTCTTTCCTTCCTGACAACGTACCTATTTACTGTGAAATTGAGGTGAGCCCTGAAGTTTGATATCTGAACTATCTTCAGACAACCAAGAAGAAAGAATAGCCTGATTATGAAAGAGACTCCATCTGAAAGCAAACTACCCTGCTCATCCTCAGTGTTTAGGAATTGATGATGTTAATAACAAAGTCTCATAACTGATCAAGAAGCCCTGATGAAGCTGTATTTCATGTGAAAACACCAGGGTACAGGAGCTACAGGAATGAGCAGGGTGGGTCTGTGTGCTCAGGATCTGGATCTCTTCCAGCAAACTCCTCTTTAGAGCTTATGGCAAATCCTGGACACTTGATGGGACAACTGTACCAGTCAGCAGCTTGTGTCTCCCTTACATGTTGGAAGAAACAGGGCTTAAGAAATCCCAGGAAGATAAGTGGAGCAGGTTTCATAGCCAGGCTCTCCAGTAACTGCTCATTCAGGAGTTAGGTGGATACAGGGAGTGTTTCACTCCTTTCCAGGGTACAGAAGTGACACAACAGGGCAGCCTGTCACATCTCTGGCACTTCACAGACACACTTGCTCTTTTATAAAGACCTCATGGCCAAAACCCAGCAACACTCATGTATTTAGTGTGGGTGCTGTGCCAGACAGACTCAGCCTCCAGTGCTTCACTTATGCTAATCCACAAGTCCCTGCATAAGCATTCCCTGGCCTACCTTGCAGGCACCTGGAGCAGCTGGGCAGCTGCACCCTCTCCTCTTAGTTTCCAGACAACATGAATAAACTGGACAGCTCGACTGTATGCAAAGTTCTCTGGAAAAATGTACCTGATTAATGCAAGCTCTCGGCACAGTGAGCTGGCAGGAGCTCAGCCTGGTTTTATCCTTCACGCTCACACTGGGCTCAGTCAACAGCTGATGACCAGGGCTGAGTATTACTGGGATGATCCTGAGCTCAGCCTGGTGCTGCAGCTCCAGCTGCTCAGTAGTGCCCCTGCCATCACTGAGTTGTGCTCAGCTTCAGAACAGCCCCTGAAAGAAGTGTCTGTGTGTCTGATGAGTGTCACTCACCCATTCCCAGGCAGAGTAAGACTGAGAAGGAGGGAGCCCTTTGCCTGCTGTGACCCTCAGCAGGCTCCACAAAGTGTTCCAAACTTCTCCAGGAATTGCTTGTGAGATTTTCAAGTGAGCTATTAAACTCCCCCTCAGGGGAACAAGGGTTGTCTTCCTCAGGAAGATGCTGAGGGACTCACTAAGATTATTCAGATTTTTTTCGGAAGCAGAGGTGATCCCCACCATGAAAAATCATGTTATAAGAAGAGAAAAGCTGATTACAGGATGTGTATAGCTCCTCCCTGGGCTCTTCTCTGCTGTGTCTCACCCAATCTCTGTGTATGATTCTGAATATTTCACTGGGCTGAGATACAGCAGTGAAGAAGGGGGCCCCAAAGCCTTTTCTTGTAATTTGTTTGAAAAGCAGGACTTCTGAACGGAGAGAGATGGAAAATGAAGATGTGCTATTTAGAACAGAACTATGACTGCTGTAATTCTCAATGGGGAGTTATTCATACCTTTAGGAGTGCTGGGAATGAAGATGCACTTCAAATTTTTGGCTTCCAAACTAAAAAAAGAGTTGTTCTTATCACCCTCAGACACTGAGGAGATCTCAGCACAGTTTCATCTGGATCTCTGAGCCTTCCTCCCTCACACAAGGGAGATTTTCATTCCTTTGCAGTCAGAGGTGGATAGGTATGAATCCTGAAAGGCTTTCACAAGCTAAACCAACTCTTTCCACAATAGCAGACACTCAGATGGAGGTGCCACTCACACGGCATCTGTGTCTGTCCTACTTGTTTTTTAGGTACAACAAACCACCCACAGGAGTAGCCTGGACAACTCATTTCACCAAGAGTGTTTTCTTCCAAATCCTCAGAGCTGGCTAGCATGGAAATATCACTGTTTAGGTTCTTTGAATTACAGCAGTTCCTTCATTGTGTATCTTCTGACCAAATTTATGAGCAGAGGTCATTTTCCAATGGATGGATCCATGTAAGCTTTTTTGTCTTTTGCACAACTTCTTAATACAGCAACTGTGTGCTGCAAAAGCAAGTTTCCTTGTACTATATTATTATTCCTCATACAATTTTAGAGTTCATCTACCTTAAGCAAATCTGGCTGTTTCAGCTAAAAGTTGTGCAGCCTTAGGCATTCTTTATCAGATGAGCAGATGATCTTTTTAACACCTTGATTTTCTGACTTTCATATCTTTCACTAAATCAATCTCCCTTTCATGATCCGTATTTGTACCAAGGCCCAATTCTATTACAACTCTCTCTTCTGCTCTCTCAATTTCCCCTATTATTCTTTTTTTGGGTCCATAATATCATTTCAGTGGCTAACTCATAGGCTGTCAGTTCACATTTAGGAACCGAGACTTGAATGTGCAATATTACTTTATTTTTACGAAAATCCACGATAACTAATGCAGTGATTCAATTTCTACCAGGAGGCTTCATGTTTGGTTTCCAATTTGCCCTCTAACCTCCATCCCTCCAAACAAACTTTTACATCTCTGTTTACATATGGGGATCATTACAGTTCTTTCATCTCCCTGTCTCTGCGTCTTCAGAAGATATAATGGATTTAGGCAGGAGTTTAATTAGAAACTGCTCTTTTCTGTATTTCAGGCTGCATTTCACGTGAAAGGGTAAAATATGCCTCTAACAAATGACAGACTTGATGTAAGGCCCCAGAAGCCCCAGGTTGGCTGGGTAAGTTTTAGTGGAACAGACAATTAGGCACTGGGAGGTCACGGTGCTGCCCCGTTCCCCGGGAAAGCCAGTGTTCATTTTACAGGGCTTTAGATCTTTGTAAGAAAATCACCCTCAGCAGTTTGCCTCTGTTTTACAGTGATACCCATGCAGGCACCATCAGGCTGTTTTCAGCAAGGTCTTTGCTTATTTTCTTTGTTCAATAAGCAGGGAGTATCTCAGAATTGCATCTCAGACACACACTCTGGTCAGTCTGCTCTGGCCTCCTGCACTCCTGTCATGCTCTGAAGAGGAAAGAAAACATATGAGGCTTTTCCACTTACAGATAACTGGACTGGTCAGTGCAGTGTCAGCTCCTAACAAAAGAGCCAAGATGGGGCTGTTCTCAGGAAGAAGAAACATTCCAAACTCCAGAAAAGCCTGTCTGAGTGATGGTCTCATGATTCTATGATTAAAACTCATTAAAACTTAGGGCAGCCCCGAAGCACCCGTGAAATCTGCCACCAGCAAACTGCCCTGCACAGGGACTGGGTTCCAGAAGACATAAATTGTCTTTCTCAGTTCCAACCTGTCCACTACAGACACCAGGTGGGGCTGAACAGAGAACTTTGCACCTGAAGGCTTTACAAAAGGAAATGTAACAATATTTGAGTAGTAGGTCTGAGGATTCAGCAGAATTTTCTGTACTCACTACAGCTGGCTGGGTGATGAAAGCTTTTCTACTTTGGGGTTGGTGGACATCACGTGCTCACTGCCAGACCTTGCCAAGGATGGTTCAGATTTCATCCTGATCAGGCACTTAAACTGATCTCTTGAATTTTATTATTCAGTGGAACCTGGAGTTGAGTCCTCAACTCCCATTACACTAACCAAGCTCAGTGACCTTAAAGCACATTGAAAACCTCAGCCTTACAATCAAGTTGATTTTCTAACCCTTCACTGGATCCTTTCACTAAACAAAAAATAAGAGTCTGACATACCAGACAAAGCTAATTCTTACCAAATCTGGGGAAGCCACTGTAAAATAAGGGGTAGCTTATGTCTAAAGAAAGGATTAACGTTGTCTTGACATATTATACCAACCTCTGGCAGAAGTACATGACTAAAGATAATTCTTTAAGCTAGAAGTTTGTAAACAGCTGATCATTTCACCCTTGGCAGTGTGTAAACTCATCTTTTGCTGATGACTGAGTGGTCAAGAGACCAAGACCCTTCCACTGGGGATCCCCCTTCCACCAGCACTGGAACAGATTATTTCTTCATTGTTTCCTGTATTGCTGAGCTGGGGAAGTCCACTCCCAGCTAATGTGATTCTGGGATCATCACATTCATTCATGTTCCCTAATAATTTCTTTTCTGCAGTTTTCCTGGGTTGAGCACACTTTATGATGTTTAATGTCTCATTTTATCCACTCAGTTTTCTCAGAACCCAAACAACAACAAAACAACCAACCAGCCCATGAAGAAAACTCTTATCAGTAATTAGCCTTGCAGGAGACCAGATGATAACTGTCAGATCTGGGTGCTGAAGCACAGGATGAGGTTAATCACACCTCCACACAGCTTTCCTGGCAGCCTGGGCTCCAAAGAAATGAGTATCAGTGAATGCTCTCCAGCTGAATCTACTTAGAGAAGGGAGAGTGGAGATGAGATTAGACACACAGATTGTTTAACCTGGGAACAAAGGGTAGAATCTGGAAAACTACTTGTCAAGGTGTCTTCAAAAATTAGCATTGTACATACAACTGTACTGCCAGAGGGGCTGTTTCTTATCCCATCTGCAGGCCTGTGTGAAATCCTTGTGATGAAATTCTCAGCCCCAGGGAAACAGTGGCTTTCAAGATTTGTTACAAGCTTGAAACTCAGCTCAGCATCATCAAAATGTGCGAAGAACTTTCAAGGAAACACGGGCTGACTTATGGCTGTGGCACTGAAACAACTGAAATTGGCTCTGGCTGATCTTCGCTTTCAGCACGAAGCTGATGCCAAACTAAAGCATCCAGTGATGGTGGGAGCTGTGCTCAGACACAAACAATTTCCCAAGAAGGAACAGACTTTCTCTTCTCTTCATCCAGTAAAGTGCAGAGCAATCCCATTAACTACACTGAGTTAGCTCTGGATTTTCGGTGGCAGAAATGAGACCCAATCATTAACAGAAATTATATTTGTGCATGTGAGACAAGCCCCCGATTTTTTCTTTTAGTGACAGTCAAGTGCAACTAATATAATGCTCACAGACAATGCATAAAACATAGTTTAGTACCATCCACTGTGCCCTCAGATGCCTAGTCACCAGGGCAAATGATACCTTCCTTTATTACTGAAGTTTCACTTCTCCCTCTCTGGCTGTGAGTAGAATGAAATGGAGCATGTAATGGAACGTCATATTCATAGATTTCATTTTGGTATCAGCTCTAGGTCTGTACAGAACCTCAAACACTAACCACAGCTTTTCACATGCTCACAAACGCTACAAGAAATTGCTGAAGGCACTCAAATCCTGAAGTTTAAAGGAGATGCCCTGAATTTACTCAAACAAAAACTGTTTACAGCTGCAAAATAATTACCTGCTTGCAAATAATCACATTATTTTTAATAGTTATTGTATGGAAGAGATTATATAAATTGGGAGAAAATATCAGCTTTCTGTAATACCCACCTGCTCTAAATACACAGTTACACTTTTAACTAAAATTGAAGAGCCATTAAAGCCACTTTTTGTAGGTGCTTAGGTTTCTAATTTGCAATTACATTAATTGGATTTGAATGCCTAAATAGATTCAGAAATCAGGCTTAACATCCAACAACCAGTTAAACAAGATGATGCTGCAAACTAAGGCTGAAACAGGAAAGCTGTTCAGCATTTCCATGGGTAGCTGACGTGGGGAAATTAATTGCACTGGTGTGTCCTACAAACAAATACAACACCCAAGGCACAGTCTTGGAAAAGACAACAGATCACATCCTGTCACGTGTAAAGCATGACAACTATCACAGATAATTACTTTTGATAATAAACTGGACTCAGATAACTCCTTGAATTCTGACACCCCAAGCATTTTCAGGTGTGTTTGGCTGGTTTACCTTCTTATGCTCATGAAATCCTTCAGAAGCACGACGTCACTTTTTTAAGTGACTGCCAAGAGAAGTTAATGGGCAGCCAAAAATCACCATGGAAAAATCAGAGAAGAGCTGAGAGCACGAGCCTGGACTTCAAACAGCACAAAAACACCTGCCTCAAAACATACTCATTCTGAGCTATTTGAGGATGGCAATTTGAAGAATTATGCCACACGAAAGGCATCTCTGGAAAAGGATGAACTGATCTTTCATGGGACACATTTGCTCTGCCTGAGCTTACCTATCTCCCTAAATCAAAGTTGAGCACTTCTGCAAATCTTAAGTAAGGAACTGCAGGATCTAGACATGCAGCCAATGGTGCTCACGAGCCATTAGGATGCCACTACGTATTTTATTGTCTCAGACCTCTCAGGAAAGCTTGGCAATGGGACTGATATAAGAAGGTTAATAACTGGCAACTCAAAGGGTAAGTAAGGGCAGAAGCAGAGAGAAGAGATGCAACAAGCACAGGAAAACAGCAAAAGTAGCAGCAACAGACAGTGTGGAACAGCTGGATGGCAACTGGAGGAGAACTGCAGGAGTGAGAGATGCAGCTACCAAAGGGAACTGTTCACCCTCTAGACTTGTGTCTACATATCTCCACTTCTTATTAATTGAGAGGATGACTGCCTGCTCCAATCAGGATAGAAATAGGGACCATGATTGTCTGCTCCAACCAGAATAGAAAAATAATTTGAAAAGTACCCTGTTTCAGGGGAACAGCCACAAAGGCCTGAATCTCACCTTGCCCGAGTCAATTCATTTAACTTGTGGCCTGGTATACAAAGTCCTTGCCCTCTAAGATTCAGGCAAAGAGGGTTACATGCTTGCCTCAAAAAACATCCTAGAAAGGAATGCAAAATGGTCCAGATAGTGAATAAAAGAGAAGAAATCTTCAGTCAGCCAACCTGCACAGACTCTGTTACGTAAGAAGTCTGAAAATATTTCTAAATCCTTCCTTACTCAGTCACCAATATTTTATCATGGTAGCATTTTGTATGGGCTGTGATTAAGTTAAATTTAACAGCAGAGCTTCCTAAAGACTCTGTGTTCTGTCCCAGTTAGGGTTATGTACATTATTAGCAATCATAATGATAACGCTTGTGCAGTACATTCCATGTAAAGGTCTCCAAGCATTTTTCAGGGATTTGGTATTAATGCTCTTTATCTGTCAGGGTAATTCAGGACCATTATACATCCTTTGTACTTGTCTATGCTGAGACAGATCAAATAAAGGACATGCCAGGGACCACAGCTGAAAGCACGTGCCAGAGCCCACACTATCACCAGCACATTTCAGTGCAGCATCTGAAAAACCAGCCAATGGGTTATGTGATTGTTATCCAACCTTATTAAGGGAGAAATGAAAATCGAGTGTCACACACTCTATGCAGACTGAACCCTTATTAGAATCTGTAATGCCTAAAACACCATCCCAGGTTTAACCATTAGAACACGCTTCCTTTCTTCATTACCAAAAAAGAGAGAACAAGACACCATTAAAAACTCAGGCTCATTATGCCCTTTCCACCTCTTAGCCTTCCTAACACATGCAGGCTCCCCTTTTCCTTCAGATTTGTATGTCTAGAATAAGACCCTTCTTCTTCCAATTATTTCATAGCTGATATTCAGGATACTTCAGATCTGACCAGCAGTTTCTCTACTACCTCCACACCACAAGCCTCACCTCAGCTAATACTGACACAGTCCTCACAGAGCCATAGGATTTGAGCATATTTAAATCAGTTGAAAATATCTTGTTACACGTATTTTTATTTTAGTAAGACCAACCCTTTCCATAGGTAATACAATATCTGGACAGTCCTGGAAATTATAAACTAAAGCAAAGTCATTTGGTGGCTATGGTGTATCTGATATGTCCAGAAAAATCCCAGGTTGGGCTGAGAAGGTAGTAATTTATATGGCATATTGCAGCTTTTTACTGTGTGGTAACAAAGCAACACAGAGTTTTTTGTCATGATCTGGAGGATGGCTCAGAGAGCTCTAAATACTTCATCTGCTCAGAGAAAGTGGCAGAGGGTCACTGGAACTGAAGAACAGAGTTTTAAAGCTGAAGGGAACTTTTCAAGAGAAAGAATCCCAATTTGTAACGATTAATGCAGGTTCCTGTTTTGGAGACAGGTGTTACTGGATGATCTGAGCCCAATTTGTATCATTTGTATCAGTGTAACATCATCTGCACTGCTAGCTCAGCCCAGTGGAAGGAAGAAGAGAACTCATTTCCCTTTGTCTGCTCCTTGCTCCCTCACCACATTTTCTCTAGAGATCAACCAATCTCTTCTCACTGAGATGCTGGAACACTTCTCAACATGCTGGGGTTCAGTTTTCAATGAGCTGGGGTTTGAAAGCAGCTAAAAACTCTAAGACCACTAATCCCCTTTGAAAGACAAGAGGATTTGGACATTCCCACACAGGTGTCTTCCACTCCACAAATCTGACACACCAGAAAGAGTTTGAGCCACTTGGAAGATCCTCATGATTGTTCCTGAGCATCTTCCCTGGAGGGATTCCCAGGCACAGGGCCGGGATAAGCCTTTCACACGGGTGAGATCATACTGATGATGTGACAGCAGGGGAATGCCTGGGCAAAGCCATCATTTCACCTGTCATTTAAGCAAATACTCAACAGAAAGAAGCACTCCTGGCCACCCTCTCACCCTCAGCCACTGATTCCCACCCCAGTGTCACTTCTTTCCCAGCGCTGGCACGAGCACCGTGAGCATCCCAAACGAGCTCAGTGAGGGAGCTGAGCAGGCACATTCCTCATCCCCCAAGAAAATAAATGGATTCATTTTCACTCAGCAGCAGAGACAAGGGATGGCAGCTCCCTGTCACTTAGTTCTGAACAGTCACAGAACTGCACGTTAGCAATTGTTTAACACATTAGGGACATTCATCAGCCCCTTGTGGGTTCAGCAGATGATTAAATTTGCTCACACAAGTCCCCTTTGACATTGCTGTTCAGATATTCTTTAGACTTTGCCTCATTTTTTTTTTTTTATGGATATAGACATATTTCTTCCAATAAAGGAAGAGAAATACCCACAAAAAGAGATTATTATCCCTGGCTCTGCAAGAACACATCTTCTTTCCCATGAAGCACAAAGGGACAGATTCCTGGTTATCTTCTGTAGAATTTTGAAGAAGTCTCTATTCAGGAATTACTTGGAATTTTTCCATTACAGAGAAGTTTCGTGTTTTATAAGCTTATAGCCTTTCATAAATATAAAGGAAGTGCAGTCAACAGTGACTGTGGCAGCCACGCTGGGATTTTCAGTATGGATGATTACAGAAAAGGCAAATAATGCCACAGAAACCTTATTATTTCTCGAGACTCACATCGGAATGATGAATTGGCAGAATATGAAAGAGACAAATCCAGTAACTTCAACAGCTTTAGGTGAGTTTCAGACAATTCCTGGGAGGTGCAAGGCTGTTATATCAGTTCTACATCCAGAATTCATCTTTGCCACGTCTGCTTTTCACACCAGAGACGGCTTAAAATTGTTCCTGTTTCCTTTATAACCAACATCAACAGCACATGGACTGCACTCCACAGCTACTATTACAACTTTTAGTTTTGATAGTGCATTTTTCTGAGTCTGCCCTGTCTCCTGATTACTAGAAGAAAGCAGAAAAAGTACTTTTTTTTCCAAAGTTACTTCATCCTGGGGTGAAAAGTTCAAAAAGATTCCAGTGTCAGGAATGCCGAAACTGAGGGGAAATGACAGGACATGATTTCATCATTTACTATCAAAATGAAATGTTTAGACATTGCAGAAAATAAAAACATACATTTTTACATTTTATGTTTGCTGACTTAAAGTTTTTTTTCCAAGATGGATCAAAATTTTTGGGGATGGAACAAGACAGTTCTGCTGGGGAGAGAAATCACATCATATTGTGGAAAATCATGTCATGATCTTGATCTTCACCAAACCCTCAAGGCACACATTTATTTTACCATTATTAGTTTAAACTTGAGAGATCACCAGGCAACTGGGATTCTTTATACCCATGTTTTTAAATTTTTGTGTATCCTTGCAGTACCTCCATTGGGGGGCCCATGCCTTTGACCTGCAGCTGTGAGGGTTTTTCCTTTCCAGCTGAAAATGTGTGTAATAAATGCATCCAAGAATGTGTTGTAAAAAGAGCATCAAATGGACTGCCACTGAAGTACAGTGGGGAAATCTGCAGCACTGGAACTGCCAATGCTAAACTAAGGAGCAGATAAAATCCTGGGCTCGATTAGCTTCTCCCTTTGATTTTTTTTTTTACTTTGTCACTCCACTGACTTGAGAAGAATTCAACTTCTCCCTGAAGTGCGCCAGGGTAAGGAAGAAAAGGAACAGCTGTTAAAAGTTTAATGCTTTAAAACACTGTCTGCTTCAGGCTATTTTAAATGCTCTGGCACTTCAGGTTCTGTAAGGTCTGTCACTTGATTAAAAAGATGTTATTTTGCCACTGATAAAACCACACTAAGTGTTATTGAAAGATTTATTAGCCTGCAGTAATATTTTACAAATTGCCAAGTGTGCTGTTATCCCCTCTAATACACTCCAAAGTGAGCAGAGCAGAGCAGCTGCCAACCTTTCCCTTGACCAGCACTGACTCCCTCTCGGGTAGCTGTGGCTGCAGCAGTTGCTTTCCAGCTCGACAGGATCCTGGTAAACAGCAAGGAGGGATAAACATTCCTGCTTCGCTTCTCACGCGAAGCCAGAGGGACGAGACTCTGCAGAGCACGAGCACAAACACCAGGCAACCATCCCACGGCCAGAACTGGTTGTAGAGCCTTGGGAAATGGGAATTCAGAGGGAGAGGCCAGGCTGTAACATCCTGCACAGCCTCTCAGTTTGTGCAAAGGATGCCAGAAGTAACACCCTCCCTTCAGTTCTGCCCCAGGAATTTGCTTGTAATGCAGGCACAAAGCACACCTGCCTCCCTTTGGCATCCCTGCCTCAGAGCCAGGAGCACAGGATGCTCTAGAAGGAAATAATCTGAAGGTATTTTGTTGGAAAGCCACACAGACTTGGATAACATGCAGATTTTGAATGGGGGTCCTCTAATAAATACACAGTTCAATATAAAAAGGGGACAGAGAGACTGTATCCTGTTCCCAGTGCTGGCACCACTCACTGTGTGACTTCAGGCAAGTGCCTTCTGGACAGAGCTGAGAATGTGCTGGAATTTTTAGTTAACTGATCAAACAAAATGAACCTAAAGGTGTTTTCATTTCAGGGCAACCAAAATGCAGATTTTCAATTAACTCATCAAACTGAAAACCCAGAGCACTGGGAAGTTTTGCTTTGGAGACTTCTAGGCTTTGTTGAGCCTTGGAAAAAAATGACCATTTTGAAATGAAAATATCTTTTCAAAATGAAAGATTAGAAGATGTTTATTTTTTCTTTTCCCCCATTCTTGATTTAAGAATTTGATCTATATTAACAAAAGACAAGAAAGTCTGCTCACCAACCTCTCTCCTTCCCATGAGGTCAGTAGGAGTTTTAACATCAACTTCAGAACTTTACAGTGCACTGAAATCCTCACCTTAACTTTTCTGTGTCATTTGTAAAACAGAGCCTATAACATGCCTTCATTTTTTGGTCTGGTTACTCTGTCATGCTGGACCAAATAATTTAAGATAACTACTGGGCAATAAAAATATTGTTTCAATGAACTACATTCTGTCCTGACTTATTCAACCAAGTTCAACCACGTGCAGTTTGGGACAAAATGAGTCAGTGCACAATTTGGTCCAGTTCTTTAAAGTTCTTTGAAGTCTCAGATGAAAAAAATGAGTAATAAATGTGGACCCTGAAACAAAAGGAAGAATGAGGTATCCTCATTCTGCAAGGAAAATGAGCTTAACCTCCTCATTAATCAACACCAAAAAAACAGGAATAAAAGCTAAGCCACAAAGACATAATCAATCTGTTAGATGCTACTTGACAGGTGCATTGAAAAATAGCAACAATAAAGACCCAAAGAAATATAATCTTAATCTTTATATTGCAATGGGCATCTTAAGCAGATTTTTTTTTTCCATTTTATATTCAGTACTCTAATTCCCAGAGAACAGAAACTCTAATTACAGTTGCTTGCTGAAGGCTGGCCAGTAATTATGTATCTTTCTCCTCATTAGATGCCTGTGAAGGAGGCTTGGCCTGAAACAGAGCAGGTAAACTGGAAACCTGGAGACACGTTTTCAATTAAGAGCTCATTTTAAATTGGCAACTCATTTTAATGCTGCTGAAACCTGCCCTCCTACTGCAGAGCAGGGAGCTCAGAATGTCCTGATCTCTGGCTGGTGACAGCCTGGTTGGACAGACACACAAGCCTGTGTTGGTATGTTCATGTCCTTACATTTAATGACTTTTACTGGTGTAACCTCTTTGCCAGAGCTAGAGCTGAGCACAGGCTGCTGCAGAGTTATGTCAGACAGAAACCACTACACCAACATCCAGTGACCAGGCCAAATGACTCTGATAAATTACAACTTCAGAAAAAAAAAACAATTTTTTGAAATGTCTTCCAAATGACACATTTGCTTTCAAAACCTTTTTTTTCCAGTTCACCTCCCTCCAAAAAAGAAAAAGTTGCTGGTGAGTTAGTGAGTTCTTAGTCCATTAAATTCCACAACATGAGGACCCCGAATAATTTCTTTCTGTTTTTAGATCTAGATTAAGTCCAACAGTTTGCTATATTTGGCAGATTTACCAGATTCAAAAGGGCATCATAGAAGCAAGAAAAAAGATTTCTACTAATATAACCAGAAAGACACATTTAATCAGAAAATACTAACATGGTGGTTCTTCAGATAAATAGGAACCCCGAGTAGATTTTAAACAGGAAACATAAAAAATGCTGGACTTTGAAATTGCTTATGTTCATCTTGTATACCATAAATTATCATCAAGGAATTACTTTAAAAAAAGTCCAATGAGTGTAAAACCTGCAATTTTTGAGCAAAAAAATAATCTTTAGAGATAGCTCAAGAAAGATCATTTATTCCTCTACTCAGCTTTATCCTTCAGTTACCCTGCTCTAAGTTGTCACTGTCTCGTTAACATGAACCTGCTAATCTTGTAAGGACGTCTCAAAGTCCCACAGTTCCCCATATGACAGTAACAACCAAGTACCAACACTCATCTGTGCCTAGAAAGGCAAAAAATGTCCCCTAGGAAGAGTGTTTTTGAGGTAATGGGGCCCGGGGGGGCCCTGAGCTCTGTGAATCCAAATTAAAATGAACTGTAACAGGCAGAATGCTCAGCAACCCACTCAGCTCTAGGCTAAGGCAAGTTTCACAAAGGCCAAGTCCTCAATAAGGGGCAGTTCACAAAAGTTAATGGGATAACAGTGATTTCCAGCAGCTGGAGGGGTGGCCTGAAGTATTTGCAATTGTTTTGTGACATGCTGGTTATCTTACAAAAAAAATTCAATTTTGACTTTTATTTGTGGCTGTGTCTCTCAGTTCCCTCTGCTCAAGTGACAGCCACAGGTGAGTTTGAGAAAAGATAAAAGCTGCTGTAGACAAGCCAGCTTTTCTGTCACTCTGCTGGAATATTCTCCACTTTATCTCCCACCATCACCACTGCTGTGTCCTTCCACCCACATGTCAGTCATTAACCAGGAAGAGTGGGAAATACTCAGGATTTCTTACAAGCTTTTAGTAGTAATATTGGGACCAGCTGAAAGCCTCCAAGAAGCACCAGTTTTCTCAAGGGTCCAGTCTGACCCCATGATTTCAGTATTAAAAAGGGACTCAAAGGCATTCCTGCAAGCTCTCACCTCATCACTGGCTAGGAAAGTCCACACTGAGTCAAAACTGAGAGGAGCAGCTTATTATTGCCTGGCATTTATCTTGCAGGAAGTTTGGGCTACAGAGCTGTTGTACAGAGTAAATCCACCAGCCAAGTGTCTTATCCAGTAATTTCCAGTCCATGATTGGTGGCCAACATGCTGCCTGTGAGACACCCTGGTAGCAGTTATGACCAAAGAAAATGCCAAAAGTAAAGCTAATGGTGTTTGCAATACACCAAATAATTATATATCCAATTACAGGATATATAGAAGAGAGAAGAGATGCAAACATCTTACAGCTCCTGTTCCAGTGTGGCAAACCAACTTCAGAGGAATCACCTCTGTCTCCACAACATCAGCTGTCAATATTCCTGAACCTACACAGCCCATTTAATTGAAAAAGTGAAGGTAGAGTGAACTCTGAAAATACTTCAAAAGTGGGAAGTGTCAGACAATTCCAAGTATTTGACAAGCAGGATGGAAAATGTGTGATTTTGTGTTTGGTTTGTTGCTTCACTGAGCCAATCCACACAGCAATAACAGCAGTAATAAACCTCTCTGTTCCAGCAGTAGAGCAGTTAGGAAGATGAAAGAACTTATCCCGTTAGAGAACACCACTGTTTTGCAGGGCCTCTGCCTCTGTGTAATGGAGCAGTATGATCCTACCTTAATGACATCTTCATCTGAGGATCTGCACTCCACAGATTCCAGAAGGTCAGTCACAGTCCCATCATCTTCCACAGAAATCACTTTGACAGGGACAGCCACTGTTTTCCCAGTGAGAATAGCTGTATTCAGGATCTCTGCTTCCTAAGAGAAAAAAAAAAAAAGGCCCTTTAATTAATATATTTTGCTACTAATTCATTAACACCACCTAGATTCAGCTTTACTTTAATTCCTAATGGTTCTGCCAAGAACTGTTCCAAGCAGGCAGGAAAGACAAACCTCCTCCCTTCGATCCTGAAACCAAACTCCCAGTTCTGATTGAGGGCTCTTAAGTTTTTGTCACGCCCTAATTGCTATTTCATGGTGCTCATCAAGTGCCAAAGCCACCTGGCACCCGAGGAATGACCCTGCACCACATAAACGAGATGCACCTTGCATTTAGCAGTAGTGAAATCTCCATCCTGAGGAGCTCATCAGTCTTGCTGATCACACAAAAAATAGTGTCTTAAGTCTTGCTGGTTTACCCAGAAAACTGTTTTCTGAAAGGTTTTCTACACACACTGAAACTCTATGACATTGCTGGACAAATACAGTGCAATTGTTAGGGAATAAGTGTGGACTGAGGACAGTCAGAAATCCACTTTGCCCCAGTCTCCTGGGTGATCTTTCACAGGTCCCTGCAGTGAGGCAGATTGTCTGCAATTGTCCTTGTCTTCCAGCCCACTGCCCTCCTGCACAGGGCCTCTGGCTGCACCTTTGGTTGGACACTCAGGCTGGAATCAGCTCCAGCCTCAGAGGCAGGCTTCAGGCTGCCCTCAGGGATGCAGTCTTGGCAAAGTCAACAATTCACAGCCTGCAGAACAGTGACACTCTCTCTCCTGACAGATAACATGTGGTTTTCCTTTGCTCTGCCTCCAAGGGAATTAGTTGGAGTGCCATTGTTCAGGTCCTGCATAAATGACTGTGTGGAATCAGACCCTCTTTGGGTTTTCTAGGACTTATCCCAGCTCCTGTTGGGTAAAGGTGGGCAAATACATATCCAAAACTCTTTTTTTACCATTTAATGAGTCTTGTGCAAAGCCATCCTCTCCCAAAAAGAGGGAGGATGCTGAGGAGGGCCTGGGCTCTTTAAAGAAGATGAGCTCAGCCATGACTTGTGTCTGTCACTCTTGTGACAATTATTGCAAAACACATTCCTTGTATCTGATTCATCACTTCTAATTTAAAAGTGCTGAGTTCTGATTGTATGAAGAGTGTGAGACTACACAGTGCTCTCTGTTACCTGGGTGTCACCTCAGTCTGGCACCAGAGATGTCCCTGAGCTGTGCCAAGACACTCAGAGCACAAATTGCTGCCCCAATCCTTCCACCCCTAATTACAAGATCCTGCTCGTTCCTGGAAAGGTCTCTGAGCCTTTCAGAACTGTGCCTGAGAACCATGAACTACCCCATAGAACAAGAGGCTCTTGATTTCAGTTGGCTCTTGTGCAATAAAGGCTTCCAAAGCCCCCCAAGTGCTAAATTCTCATTATCTAAATAGCTCATGCTATGAGCTCTGAGACTGACCTGATTTTACTTGTGGAAGACAACAAAGTTGGAACCCAGCTACCAGAAGATGATGATTGCTCCTACTGCCTCTTGGGCTGAAGAGGAGAAGCTGAGATTTCTCTCATCTAAAGGATTCACATCAAAAAGACCTTTTCCTACTACTTAAAGAAACAGACACACTTTTCTTGGACAAATAAAGCAATATTTAAAGAAAGAAAAAAACCCTTTCCTGGTCACTTTGTAGCTGCCTTGCTAATGTTGCCCCATCCTCACCATGATCCTTAGGGAAGGGAGAAAGAGGATTTCACAAAAAGAGAACTTGAGAAGAAAATCCTCTCCCTCCCTCAGCAGAAAAGCCCTGGAGGTATTTTGAAATTATAATTCACACAAAGGTGAGAATATCTGCCTGTATGGTAAGGCCCGTCTGTCTTGAGCACACATTTGTTCTCAGGACAGAATATATTATTAAGGCAACTGAGTTCTCAGATTTGCAATTAAGTTTCCAGGTCGATTTTTTTCCCCCACACCTGGGCTTTGCAGCAAAGTTACTGCAGGCAGGTTATTTAGAAGCTTTTTCTACTTCCCTGTAGCTCCTCCACAGAGCTGCACATGGAGGCAGCTTGACAGAACAAGTGCTATTAAGCATCCACTGTAATTACAAAATCCAGGTGTTAGGTCCTGGTTTTGCAAACACTGGGGCATGAATCTCATTTCACTGGGACTGTTTGAGGCCACACCACCTACCTAGACCTGCTCCCCCAAGCAGGCAGAGCTTCCTCCCTCCAGTTGATCCATTACAGTATGACCCTTGCAATTATTTTATAAAGCAAGGGGAAGTTTAATAACCAAGCCTTTGAAACAGTGTGATTAATGAGTTCTGCTTACCAAAGGCAAATGTAATTTCCCCTGGTAAGAGCTGGGAACTGAGAATGATTCTCAAAAGCTTCATGAATTTCTTCTGAGCCTCTGTTTTTTTTTTTTCCAGTGCTAGCTTTGGATATCCTGAATACAGCCTGCATCCTAATCCACCTGTTTGTTACCTGTCACTTTATGGAAACACACATAAAAGCAGGATATGTTGTACCTCAGCTGTGTCACTGCCATTACCCTGTTCTTCTTGGGACCTTTCACAAAGTACATCTAATCCACAGGGAATTTCTGCATGTCCAGAGGCTCAGTTGGCTCCAAAGCTCAGTAACATGGCCTTGGGTCCTGCCCCAGAGCCCTCTGTCTGTCTGACAGGTCTGTATTTAACCCAACTCTGTAAATAATCACAGCAACTTCAATGACAGCACCTAAAAACAGTGAGATGAGCACATTCAGACCTGATTCTAAGGTAAGGAAGCAAATACACATGTTGTTTCTATCCAAAATAGAAGATCCCAGACTCAAAGTTCTGTAGTTTTTGTCTGTATTCGTGTTCTAGATCCATGTTCAGAAACAAAGTGTTTTCAGGACCGTGCACAGCACGAGCAGCACCTGACAGCACTGCTGATTCTCAGACAAACATAAATATCTCCAAAACAATCTTTGTCCCCTCTCTCCCAAGGAATTGAGGGAGGTGGGGGGCAAGAAGTAATGCCTGGAGTTCATACAAATGCCTGTGATGGTTCTCTGACTTTCTATCAACAACTGCTTGTTCAGTCTCAGGAAAACAGATCCACCCAACAACTAAAGTAAAAGATGAGCAGAGCAAGCTGGCACTGGCCTGAAACTGTGCTGATCAACACTGGAATAACTGAGCTGTATCTCCTGTTTGCAGAGATTTCAGTACCTCCACATGTATGGACTTGGAGGATGATTTCTTTAGGCACCTGGTTTGCATCTCATCCCTGAACATAGAGGTATAATAACCATTTACACCAACTTACACAGCAGGGCCAGAGTAAAATGCTCCTTCAGGCACTTGTTTAATGGCCAGAAAGGTCTTAATGTTCCCCTGGTGAAAGCATATGAAAATTATTTCATTTTGAGGAAAGGAACATGATACTTATTTAGCTACACAGAGATTTATAGTTGAGAGTCTTAGCATGCAAGAGCTATAAATCTAAATAGTAACTAATTTAAAACTGTTGCTTTTTGCTGCTTAAGTGATAAAGGAATCTCCTGAAGAAATATTATGTTCTTTATCCATAACTAACATAGATTATAGGAGATAAGATGTCAAGGCACTGGAAGATGGGAATAGTTATGCCTTTGCAAAGCTATAGCCAAATAGTCTCACTGCTAAAAGTTGATTCCCTGAGCAGCCATTAAAAAGATGCTGGACTTTCCCTAAGCATTACACAGCATATCTCTATAATTCTCACACAGTGAACCCCTCAAATAATAAAATGAAATAATAATCAGAGAAAAACGTGTTTCTTCATGTGTTAGAAACGGAGGACCAGGTAATCTTTATTCTGAAATAGCTACCACGGTAAATAAATAGTAATACTTTAAAGAAGATTCTGGAGCGAGCATTCTTTGCCTACTGAAGAGATTCATATTAAATAACTGAGCATATTAAGCCCTCCAGCAGACACACATTCAGAAGATGTACACAGTAAGCATCTATTTAAGTAGAAATGCAGAAGTGAATACCTATTAGTTTTTTTCAATTTTAATTGGTAGCTTCCCTGCAATT
Organism: Manacus vitellinus; assembly: GCF_001715985.3. Lineage (NCBI taxonomy): Eukaryota > Metazoa > Chordata > Aves > Passeriformes > Pipridae > Manacus > Manacus vitellinus. The sequence goes on from NW_021940379.1 coordinate 5,469,482, forward strand.
TAATTTCCCTTCAGACATCTTTTGCCTTATAATTCCTGGGGTGAAAAAAAGGGCTTTAACAATATCTTCACAAATTTTAAGGAATTTCTGTTTCTTCCCCTAGTTCTCTTTGTATACACAGTATTTCCTTATGTTTGTATTTTTAATATATGTATATATATATATATTTATATACATTTTTAAAATAAATAAACCCAAGACTAACTCATGCTTAGCCCTGAGGCCCCACATCCAACTTCTGACAAAGAAAAGTTCGGTACTAACTGTCAACATTCTTTTCCAAAAGCATTTTAACATGAGTCAACACATCAATTTAACACCGAATCCCTGTTAGCCCTCACACAGCTACAAGCAGCAGCGAGCAAGGCACCAGCTTGTTTTCAAAAAAAAAAGACCTGGAGACATGTTTCCTCAAAATAACTTGGATGGATCTGGGGGGGTCAGTGTGCCCCCCCTTTTTCTGCTGAAGCAACAGCCACCAGTGGTGGTCCTGATGGCTGCATCTGGCTGAAGCTGGACTCTGGGAGACAGATAACAACACAATAGCTGAGGGCCATAAATCCTGCTCAGCAGCTGAGGGCTGCTATGCAAATCTGACTGTAAGTCAATTGTCTCACTCCACAAACAGTGGGCAGCACACCAAGATCAACCCTCGAGTAGGGAACCTCTCAAGGTTACTCCTCCAGGCTGAGAGAACCCTCGAGGCTGAGAGGTTCCTGACTGTGTCAGGTGCTCAGCAAGGGAACTGGGAATGAAAGCAGTGAAACTCTGAGGTCTTAGTTAAGTGGTACAGAGGACTGGTTGCACACACACAATCCTTTAGACATGAACCTCTGACCAAGTGTGGGACTGAGCCTGGATCCAGCTGCACCTGCACTCTGCTCTGTGAAGTTTAGTACACAGGGGAGTCCTTTTCAACCTCATGAGTCCAAAGAAGGGTCTCCCTGAGAGTTCTGTCTGACCCTGTTTTTGATACAGTAAATACTCAAGTGCACCTTGAGTGCCACTGAATCTCGTTAAACCACTGTTGCATTTACCATTGGATTTGGTCATCCTACTCTCTTATATATCAATAAAATATATTGTAGCTTCTCTCTTGCAAGTGAAGAGCATCATTCCACCTGCTACACTCACACCAGCCAGAAGAAGGGCATCTCCTCCTACAATACACAAGGAAAAAAGGCATTAAAAAGTCCCCACAACACTGTAATACATGTCCTATAAGCACAGCAGATCTCCAACTAATTTTTTTTTTATTATGGTGGAAAATATCTTTGCAGGCTAAAGATCTAATTTCAAAAATCAAGCATGTTCCTTTTTGTTATCGATAGGTATTTTGGCTTTGGGGTTAGCTATGTACAGACTGCAATAGGGAAGAGAATAAAATGATCCCTGAAATCTCCAGAAGTCCAGAGCACATCACCAAATGAGAAGTAATAGCTGCCTGTAAATCCATCCCATTTGGCATTCCATAACGTTCTCCATTTTCCTCTTTTTTTTTTTTTAATATATTTTCTATTAATCAGCATGTAGAGCATTAATCCATGGTACCACCTTGAATCTTTTCACTATTTAGTTTAAAAAAGACCCAGATTTTCCTTCTGCTCAGCTAGCAGCCATCTTGCTTGTATCAGAGAATCCATTCTTCAGTCATGCATAACTAATTTCAAATCTTATTTAGCATCAAGTCTCAGAATTAAGAAGCTAAGTGACAGCTGTTTAATTAACTCCTTAAGCTGATTAGAAAGCATTACAGAAATCCCCCCAAGGAAGAGTTTATAACTGTCAAGAGAGCCTAAGGCCATGTTAATGCTTCTGTTTAAATTTAGTAAGCTTCTAAACCAATAAAGTCTAAATGCTTGACATTCTCACGGATGTGGTCAAGTTCAGCTTTTTGCCTCCTGTTACCACTGCAAGGATAGGAAACAGAAACAAGGACACTGAAGAGATTTGAAAAGTCAGGAAGCAGCAGCTGAACAGTAAAGCAAATAGATGCATCTCCCTAAAGGAGCTGCCCTGGGTTGGTCCCATCCAAGCCTCGATTTTACGGGATTAGTGCTGAACGCTGGAGTAAAGCTGAGCTTGCACCTGAAATGCAGAGTCATCTCCCAGCCTCTGGTTGCAAGTAAAAAGGTTTGTTCATTGGTTCTTAAAACTTAAATCCACCTTTAATGACAAGATTATGGCAGCTGAAGTACAAGTTTTAGGAGCAGCTGGCGGGGCCAGATACAGGGTGGTGCAGAGAAACCAAAAATGCCCTAAAGCAAATTTTCTCGCCTGTAATACATTATTGTCAGCTCTGAGCTTGCAAACAGCTTGAAATAGCTGTTTGCAAATACAATTCTGATTTCTTTATTTGCCCTGTGGTTTCCAGGTTCTTTAGGAAGCACTGAAAAAAAAAAAATTGAAAAATTAGCTGCAATTCTTCTGCGTCCAAAGGAATAAAGATACAGTGGCCAGAAATAACACAAAATAATCTGTGAGGCCTTTAATATAAATAGAAGAGTTGTAAGTACACGTTGAAACACTGAAAGTATGAGAAATGATGGTGAAAACTGAATGTGAAAATGTGAAAAGACTGACATGAACTTCAAGGTTAACTGTTTGGTTTAATGTGTGCCCCTTTCATCACACCGAATGAAATCTGAAGTCACTGGGATATAAGCAAATTAATCACGTTTAATTCAAGCATTTGCTACTTAATCAGCTTCCTTTTTTCCTCAGTACAGGCAAGAGAGCTCCACAGTCAGATGTGCTGACACAGGGTTAAAGAGGAGCATCCACAGAAAGCCAAATGCAGGTTTCTCTGGATGGATCTACCTGCTGACTCCCAGTCTTCCACAGAGCCTCTGGAGAGGGGAAAATGGATTTTTTTTAATGGTAAAATGTGATTGCAAACCCGTTGTTTAGAAAGAAGTGGGTAGCAGAATCGATGTTTGAATATATTTTTCATCCTTTCTTTTTCAGTCTGTGATTGCTTGAATAATTTAGACTCCATGTAGTGGGGGTGACTCACCTCCAGCCACGCTCTCACTCCTCCTCCACTGGGGCACAACCAGTGCTTATGGAGAGAGCAGATTTGGCAAGGATGAGCAGTGAAACAAAGCCCCACATGGATACAAAGCCCAGCAATCACAATTTTCCAGTCAAAAACCAGGGAACAGCCAATTGCTGGATTGTGCTGTAGGGAAAAAGCAACATGGGATAACCAGAGAGACTGTGTGTCCCTCCTACTGTCACACACGAGGCATCCAGGAAAAATACCTAATTATATTTAATCTGAGACTTAACTTTTGCAAAGCCTTTCAGCTATTTTATATTCTTGCTAACAAACTTTCATCTCTGCATAGATAGAATCTTTCACTGCTAAAGTTGGAGGAGGGGGTGAGGAAGAAAAGCTAAATATATAAGACAGTGCTGTGTGTAGTAAATAGAGAGAGAAGGAGCAAAATAAGAGGTAGAAGTTGCAAAGGAAAAGTGGGATCATTAGAAGATGGCCAGCAGTGAGAGGTCTGTCATTACACAGCCCGTGATGTTCAGTAAAAAGCTCAAGAAGGAAAGAAATGTGTCTCAGGTGCTACTGTACCTGCCTTGGTGAAGTGAGGCCACTGTTCAGGCTGATAAATTCCCCTGTTTCACGTGTGTGTTGCTATAATGGGCAATCCTGGGCTGTGGACACTGCAGGATTGCAGTGATTGCAGGATTCAATTCCACAACTTTAAGGGATGGAAAATAAAACTTAGAAAATAAATAATCTCACTCCGAGGGAGAGAAAAACATCTTTGCCTGTTGTGTCCCTTTTCCTTACCTTTGTCTGTCTGCTGTATCTCAAATGGAACGGCTCGAAACAGGGAGTTTTTCTGTTTTGTTTTGTATTTGTACAATGGCCAGCCCACGGTTCAGACCCGAGGTCAAGCTGCTGGACCAGCTTACAATAGGTAACATTTTTCCTGAAGGTGAAACACGGCAAATACACAACAAATGCAAAGAACAAAGTCAGGGTGAAGGACATCACCTCCTTTTTTTGGTGCTCACTGGTATTTACAGCTCTGCTGCTGGGATAAAGGCACCCAAGGATTTAAGGTCTCCCACAGTGACTGCACAGAGCAGAAGGATGTCATTTTTAGCCTGCATTTTCTGTATTTCTGGGAGCAGGCAGCACACAGGCAAACTATCTAGAGAGAGTAATGAACTATTTAGCAACAGGTCAGTCTGTAGCATTCCCAGGAAGCTACACAAGCCATACTGGATCTCCCTTACACTCCGATAGCTGAGGAGTCAAATCCTCCCATGAGAGTTCACTTTTTTTTTAAGCTGTAGAGGCAATGTAAATTTAATTTGTCTCAGGTTTAAAAAGACGAAGTCCTTTTGATGTCTAACGTTTAGGAATTGTGTTAGCATACTCCTGGCAAGCTGTCCTTTGGTGTTTGGGTGGCTTGCAGTGCTAAGTAGGCTACCACGATCCCGGGAAGCTGTCATGTACTGTTCACTGTTTATCAAAGTCAGAGCTAGGGAGGCTGTGAATTGTCAGGCTGGGGCTCTTCAGAGAAATTGCTAATTAATTCACAGGCTCCAAACTGTAACTCCATGAAGCTGTGTGTGCATACTTGATTTTGGTCTCCAGACAGACTGCTTTAGCTGATAATCAACAAGGTTTGCTGCTAAAAGCAAGCAAGCAAACAAACAAACAACAAACTTGGGGAAGGTTCCTTCTCGGCTTTCCCTAGGAAGGCTGCCAGCACTCCCAGACACCGTCTCAGGAGGGAAAGGCACATCTGACAGCCAAAGGAGACCTTTCAGAGGAGCAGAGCTGGGAGATGTGGCCTGAGGTGCACGGATACGCTGTGTCTGATGCCGCTCAATTGCTGGGACTGGGGAGACTGGTAGGGACACGTCATGCAGAATTAGCTGAACCCAATCCCAATTTCACACATGGGGTCAGTATCTCAGCTCCTGGATTGATGTGCCAGCAGGAAGGCTCTTTTGATTCTCGAGCCTGCGGTGCGGGAGCCTAATGCGGAGGTTTGGTGCCTGCAGGGGGTTTTTTGGAGCTCTGTAAGGGGTGGAATATGAGATGCTATGTAGGGATTTCCAGCAACAAAACATCACTTCAAAGCAAAGATGCCATCAGGCTCTGGCACTGCCGTTCAGCAAAGTAAATATTTGGTGTGATGTGTAGCAGTACCAGCATGGTGGGGGTCACTGAAACAGCTTTGCCTGCACAGAGGAAAACACTAAAAATCCCAAAACCAATCATTAGCCTTGTTTAATATGGGGTTTTTTAATTCTCTTCTTTTCACAGATTGCTGGTGTCATTCCCAGGCCACACGAATCCCTCCCATCCTCCACCCTGTGCTAACCTCATGTGCTCTGGAGGGAACACAAGGGGACGCGGCTGGGGAACCCTTTCCCCGTCTGCCACACGGCTCCTTGGGGTCTGGCCAACGAGGATGGGATCAGAGCAGCCCTTGGGAGGCAGAAATATCCAGCAGAGAAATTTGACAGGTTTTATTTTGTCATTCTCTGCTTTCCAGGGCCAGACAGCACTGAGATCCCCACACTGCCCTGCCTGCACGCTCTGCTGCCCTCCCCTCCTGCGGCCCCTCTGCCCCGGGCTGGGTGAGGGCAGGGGCACACAGGGCTCTGAGCCACAGGGCACCCCCAGCCCCGTCTGCCCTGGCCACAAGCACATTTCTGCACTGTCACAGCCAGCAAGTGACAAGCTGGAAGAGAGCTGAGGCTGGGGAAGGATGGGAGATAGGGAGAGGGAAGGATTCTGAGGCAGAGAATGAGGACAGGGGACAGGGAAGGACAGGGACTCACAGTTTCTCTAGGGAGGGTTAACTGCTGACTAAAGAATGCACAGGGAAAGAACTGTCCCACTTCACTGTGCTGAAGGATACAGGACTTTAATGCAGTACATGTAGCAAATGCTGCACTGGGTGCTGGGCACAGCTGGAGACCGAGGCTGCTGCTGTGGCAGAGCCCTCCCTGCTCTCACACTCCATTTTCTGTCCTCTCCCTCCCACATAATCACATGTGGGATGAAGCCTATTTCTGCACAGACCAGAACTATTGATACTATAGATTAGGAACACGTAAATGAGTCAATGATCACAGCAGCTGTATCAACTTCCTTAGAAAAGTATTTCCTATATTCCACATATCAGAGAATCATAGAATCACAGAGGTATATATGATGTGCCTTTATGTTCCTGGGGAACAGGCTTCCTGTAAAAGTCCCCAGGCTTGGACTGTGTGGGAATTGGGCCCCATCAGAGCCCTCTGGGAAATGCAACACAGCTGGAACAAAATGTTTTATTTTCTAAGTTTGGAGTTTTCTATATTGTTTTACCAACAAACAAATTCACGCCTGAAAACACTTCAGTATCAACTTGTAACGTGTGCATCTGCTGAGGTCTATCTGCCAGTGCTTTACACGGCTTTGTTTTTACTTTGAAGCCCGCTGTGAAACATTCAATTAATTTCCATACCAATCTATCACCGCGGGTCTGCCTCGGTGACTCATGTTTCCTTGTGCCACATGTTCCCAGTGACCTCTCAGAGGCCCGGGGGCTGTGGGCAGAGGCGCAGATGCAGCTTTTTTTGTCACAGATATCCTCAGAGAGCTCCCCTGCTCCTCTGCCAAGCACCACACGCAGCATCTGCTCGGGCATTTGGGCTTGAGGAGCTCCACAACCCGGGCACAGAGCACCAACTGCCTCATTTTCACCTCAAAGTCCAGGATGGTTTTGCTCCATCCTCCTGAGATGCTCGGTTATCTCCTACAATTTTCCAAGCTTTTAATGTCTTCCAGCCAGCTCTTTCACCAGCACATCCGTGCTTTTTACCCGTGGCACCTGCAGAGCTGATGACTTCACAACCCTCTTTAAAATTCAACTCTGCCACAGTGATTACAGGATGTTGCAAATCTCCAACAGACTTGCTTGTTCCTCTCCTCCCATCTCTCACAGCTTTGGTTTAGAGCTCTGAGGTTAAGCAAGACCTGTTAGTTAAACAGGTAAATCAAGGTGCATGTAGGATCATAAAGGTTGGAAAAGACCTCTAAGATCATCAAGCCCGTTTAACAACACATTCATCAACTCTGACTTGATTTCCACATCATTTTAGAAGCTCTGCTGTCTCCCTTGTAGTTTTCCAGAGGGGAAAGCAGAGAAGCAGTGAGGTTAGGATTGCTGGCCGAGCCTCCACAGAGAGCCACTGGCAAAGCCAGCAGCAATCCCTGGAGCTCTGCCATCCCATTTCCTCTACTGCACATGGAAAATCCTGATAGCAACACAGATGATGTACCAAGCGTGGCGGGAAGACAAGGAGAAAATGAGGCAGTGACAGGGAGAAAAAAAGCAGATTTGCAAGGACAAAATCTACCCAAATGGGGCAATAAATGTAAACTCCTGTGGCAGAGCCAGAGTGCAAGGACCAAACTAGTTTTTCACGTTTCTAAAGAGAAGAAAGAGGTTTGTAAAGAAAGGAGAACTCCAGGTCACTGTGCAGAGGAGAAGTGACTAAGTTGCTCGTTCCAAAATTTCCTTCCAGATTGGCCTGGTGGTTTTCATAGCACATTCATATTTAGGAATGTCAAGCAATAAGCAGCCTGAGCTAAATTGGGACCATCACAGGGGCCCTGGAAACCTGCCTGAAACCCAACAATTCATTCATGAGCAGACTAACGGCAGAGCAGCGGGGAAGCCTGCAGCCAAGGGCTCTGCTGGGCTCGTAATTAGCTCCTCATTTGAGCTTTAAACAGAAACACAAAAATAAACAAAAGGGACATTCAGAAAAAAAAAGATGATGTTCCAGCTCCCATATGGCAAATGGGGCCAAAGTCTGCTCTGAGACATGTGACCATGACCTTCGTGAGGACACCACGATGCCCAGGAGAGAATTTGGGTCACAGAATGTCCTTAGAAAAAAAATCCATGACAGTGACTGGATGAGGACGCTGGGCCCTGCCTACAGTGGCTGCAGAGGCTGTGCCCTCCTGTGGGTAAACTCATCCATTCTCTGTGTCACACGTGTTGAGAAGGGCATTAACACTGTATTTCTGGGCACAAAACTGCCATTTATCCCCGTGTACCTTTGGTTATAACACTGGAGCCAAAAACTTCAGCTCTTTGCATTTGGGTTTGGGAGGAAAATTACAATTTGGTTTTTTTTTTTGTTTCATAGAACACAGTAACCAAATTTTTACTTTTAACAATTGCCCTGGTTACAAATTCCATGCCCATAAAGGTATTTTTTGTGCCTGCCTACTTACTTACAACTTCTTCTGTATGATTAGCCAGTGACAACTACTACCAGGTCCATTGAGATATAAATGGGTGCAACTTTGCTGATCTTGCAGATATGCCAAGAAAGTGACCCCTACATTTGACTCCCCTCTATAAAGGCTATAGCACAGGGCAGTATAAGAATCTGAATGGAGATGAAATATTTTTAAGTCTACAAGTAGGCTGAGAAAGAAAGCAGTGAGCCCACAAGCTCTGCTTTGATCATTTAGCCTTTACAGATTTGTGACAAATTGTTTTTTCTGCATGAATCCGAACTGATACAGATTTACATGAGTAGTTAAAAAGTAATACCAAGTGGGAAATAAAATCCCTAACAGCACCACAGAAAAGCAATAAACTTGAGGCAGTTTAGACAGACAGAAGAACGATCAGAAGTGCTCTACAGTAGGAAAAAAAAAATTAATAACAGAGAAAAAGAACGGTTGGACACTTGTAAAGCTGGTTGTGGCAGGCTGAAAGCAGGGAATCCAAAAAGCCGTTAGAAAAAAGACATGAAGAATCTTGTAATAATATCCTGGGGAACATGCATGCTGCAGATTCAATGCCTTTAAGACTACATTGTACATTCAGTGACTATTGTTTAGTGTCTAATCCTTCTGGAATGATTGGTAGAGAACTTGTGTTAGTATCAGTACAATGTCCTCAAGGAAATAAATCTGGACTTGACATTAAATTACATATTTTGTACCCAGGACATCTGAAGTATTTTCCTAATCTCATGTGTGCAGAGATGTGCATCCAATAATTCTTTTGATGTCAGTGCAAGAGTAACAAGACTTTCTTCCTCCAGTTTCTTCTCATTTTAAATATTAGAAAAAAAGATCACATAAACAAAGCACTATGTTAAGAACTAATCACTCTACAGTGATTATGAAGTTGAGAAATCAAACAGTTCTAGGCTGCACCATTCACCCTGACAATAAATTCTGTTATTTGCAGTGCTGGATGACTATACAGGAGGCTGTTTCCAAGGTCAGACATCCAGAAAGGACTGGGACTCATTCTGCACCTGATGGCTTCAACAGCAAACTTCTCACTTGTTTTAATGAGAGTAAACCTGATGGCCAAGAGATCACCTCTGTTACTGTGATACCACAGTCCACAAGCTTAACCAAATCCAACTGAAAGTACCTCAAGGTCTTCTTTTTTCTTTTTTTTTCTTCTTTTCATTTTTTTTCCTTTTTTTGGTAAATTCTGAAAATCAAGAAATGCCTGAAGAATGAGGTTTTTTTCCAGATAGCTTGTCCAGAGGTAAGTTTACAGTGAGGAAGGAAGGGGAAGGTAAGGAGCCTTTTATGGATAGTTTATAAAGCACTTGATCTGATAAAGAACTGCCTCCAGACGTTGAACCCGGTGTGACCATTTATCACCCTGTTACCAGCCATCCAAAGTGCCTCCAGACATCTGCTCAGCAGGAGCCCAGCTGATAAATGGTTGCAGTGGGCTTGGTCCCCGTGCGTGACAAGCTTATTTATCGGGTTAAAAAAGGAGACAAAAATCTTCAGATGACAGCAATAAAAGCTTGGTTCTTCTTCAAGATGCTGCCAGGCACGCTGGGCCGACATAATCTGACTCTTGCTTTTATTTGGTTAGGTTTTCCTGTTCGCTCAAGATTTACTTCGAGCCAGGGGCCCTGCAGCCAAAAGCTGCACAACCTCCCTGATCTACCTCGACAAAAGGACACTTTTGCTCAACAAACCCCTGTTTTCGAGAATCAGAGTCACTGTGATGGTTTGCACTGACTTCAGTGAGATCCACTTTGAGCTGAGCTGGCAACTTATGAATGGTTAGATGGCAACCACAATCCCCCCATGACTGAGTGCTTTTTTAATGTCTTTCTGCTTTCTACTCTAGGAATTTCCCTCAATGTCTCCAGCATTTCAACTCCCTCTTCAGAAAAAGCAAGTCATCCTTTTGGCTTTCCCTCTCCAAGCTCCTTTAACTATTTCCTGTTCATGTCCAGGACAACTGAGAAGGGCCCCAAAAGGGCCAAAAAGGTGATGCAAAAAAAAAAAAAAGATGAGTGAGAGAGGCTACAAAAGAGATCCATGGGATGATCAGTGGTCTGGTGAAAGGGAACCAAGACCAGAGATTCACAGCCTCCCATCACAATAGAAAAGGGAAAAATATCAGATGGCAGGGCTCAAAACAACGTTTTTCCATGTAATGTTGTTGAATCATGAAATTCAAGGCCACAAAAGACAGGAATGTTTGCATGGATTGACCTCCACTGCAATTTAAAGAGAAACTAAATAAATGAATGGAAAAAAAGAACTAGATCACACTCCTAGATCACAAACATGCTGAGTTACTCAACTTGAAAGCAGCTCCCATTGCTCCTGTATTATTCCTGTGGCATCTGCTCTCAGCCACATGGAGGAGTGGATCAGAACAACCTTTGGCATCAGCCAGAGGGATTCTTGAGGCAGAAACAGGACTCCAGTTACTCTAACTCTAGTTTAAAGGCAGAATTAAAACTTCTTCCCATTGAATTGTTCCTCTACTATCCTGCTTTCAGGGACTCATTCTGCAGACTTGAAGAATAGTATTGTTTAATGGAATGGATTTTGGCATTAGTAGAAAATATAAGCCTTCAATATCAAATATTAAATTATTCCTGATTAATTCTTTTATGGGCTTGGACTTGCAGCTGATTTAATACTCCTGAATAATTACTTCTGTTATAACAGTGGCTTTGATTTTTAATTAACCATACAAAGTTTCTCATTCAAATCTAATATTACCTTTGTTAACAGTGTCAACTCTCTTGTTTAGAGATTCTGTTCACATTAAACTCTACACTCAGAAATTAAAATCTCCTTTTCCGTAACTGTGTGAACAGATTCCATATGAGGCTTATTTATTCTACATAATTATCTAAACAAATATTGTCTTTGTTGTACTGAACACTGCTGTCTGCTAAGCAACTCCATTTTCTTAATCCTACTGCTCTCTCACCACCTCATCTCAATTCACACAGAGTCATATCATAGGATCCTGTAATGGTTTGGGTTGGAAGTGACCCTAAAGATCATCTCCTTCCAACCCCCTGCCATGGGCAGGGACACCTCCCATTAGACCAGGTTGTTAGAAAAGCCAAAGCACAACATTTTCAAACTCGTGTGCCTTTGCTCACCCAAATCCATATTGACAGATGTAATTAAGAGAATTTGCTCCATTAAAATTCAACACAAGTGAGCTGCCTGGGAATTGTGTGCTGAGCAGGTTCAGTGATCAGGCTCCTCCTAATTCAGAGTCTAGATACCATTTTGGGTGTCACACTTCAACCATTCCCATCAGAACTTCATCCTTGCTTTGAAAATGTCAGTTTTTCTACTTTAAATTCCTTGTAATCAGATTCACATTTGTCTGTGGAGAGAGGATAGTGACAGTCCTTACAAACTCCCTTAAAATCATGGTTTGGATGAAGGGTGGGATATAATACATCTAAAAAATACATATATATGAAAAACTAAGTATGTGAGTGCTGGGGATTGTCAATTCTCACAAATGCTAAAGAATTCCTGAGAATGCATAAAGGCCTGGCAGAATTTCTAGATATTTTCAAGCTTTCAACTATTTTCCATTAGGATTCTCGGAGGAGTTCAACTGAGCTTTGCAGAAAAAACATAAAAAAATGCAAACAACAAGAATGATGTGCTGCTGCTCCACCTCCACTGGTTGGCACCTCAGTGAACTAAGATCAGGAACTTCAGGTCTCAAGCTGTGCCCTTATTCTGCCCACTGAGTTGCCTCTGCACCTGCCTGCATCCCACAGAAAAGGATGCTACAACTCATTCCATGGTTAACAAAACCAAGAGAATGGAGTTTAAGAAAATAATTATGTGGTGCTCAAGGAAATATGGAAATGACCATGAGATGCTGCATTTAACAGACTTTTTGAAATTAAATTATTTGTATTCAAATATGTGCAAAACCAATGATCATTTTTGGTTTGATCAGCTTAACCTGTTCTTTGGGGAAATTAATTTTGATGCTCTGGGTGTAAACACTCTTTCAAAATGCTCACCATGAAGCAATGTTTTCCTCCTGCTCTCCTTAGCACCAGAGCAATTTTCAAAGCGTTCCCATTGATAACACAAACAAAACAGACAGACCATTTCATGAGGAGGACCAGAAATCGCAATCAGAGAAGTAAAACTTACAACAGTTTAATCCATATTCATCACATGTGTGTGATGTGCAGAGACTTTAAGAAGGAACAGACATATTTATGATTGCTAAAGACTACAGGTAGATGCAAAGCAGCTTGAGAGCAAAGGTGGTTTGCTAAGCTACCTACCCAGACCAAAGAGAAAGCCAAGATCAGCAGCAGAAGCTCATTTGCAAGAAAGTGATATAATCTATTTCTAATTAAGTCAGAGGGAAAAAACATTTAAAGTCTACTAATACTGGTAACATCCTACCAGAACTCTGTGTCAGATCGAGCTGCAGTGCATTTAAGGTCCTCTCAGGGTGTGCTGTTCAGAGAGGAGGGGATGCTCACAATGCAAATGGACACCTCTGGAAGTGGAAAGAATCCCACAAAACATCTCCACATGCTGCAGTGGCAGTGGAGCAATGTCATGCCAGGGGTTAGATGGGCCATTTCACCCCTGACTCCAGCCCCAGCCTGCTGACAAAACATCACTTCAGGTCCATGGCAGTTCAGAGGATGGGGGGGATTAAAACCTCATGGTTTGTGATTTAGATGAGAAGCTGTGGGATCTGATATCCCTGCCAGGAAAAGCAGAAATACAAGCCAAAGATGGATGGCAGGGGAGCACTTTCTCCTTCAGAAGCGAGTGGGATCACAGTTTTACACCCCGACTGGAAAGGGAACACAACACCCCTTCCCTGAGGAATGCACACTCCGGCTGCCACAGCCCTCCCTCATTCCTGCTTCTCAGCTCCTCTGGGACCAGTTGGTCCTGCTAAGCCAGCAGAGGGTGAAGAGCATTTCTTGGGTGAGCTGATGCAGCTGAAATGGCTCAGCTTTGGGTCTGGTGAGCGCTGAGCCATCAGACAGGATGGGATGGAGATTCCTCACCAAGGTGGCCACGGGTGCATTAAGCCATTAAATCAGTTTAAGCTGCCTCGGAAGAGCAGCTTGCAGAGAAATTGGAAAAAACACCTGAGAACTGAGATGTCCTCTGAAGTGCTCCCCACCAGCTCAGCACATTCCCATCTCCAGGCTCGGTTCATGATTGCCCAGCCCTTGTCCTTGCTCGACAGAGGGTGAAATGGGGCCATTTTTGATCTTCAAAAAAGAAAATGGAGAGTGGAATTTGAACTTCTGCCTTTCTCATGTATCACAGAACTTAATTTCCTTCCTAGCTGGTCTCTGGTGTCCAGAATTATCAATATCAATATCCTCATTCATTTTCCTTAATTTTCCTTCAATTCCTTCTGTAATTGCTTGGGGATATTAAGTGCTGCCAATATTTGGGTCATTATTAACCCCAGGCAAAATGTGCATTGGAAGACCACAAACCTTAATTCTTGGCTTGTTACCATAGTTACACCTGACCAAGAGGCGACACCTGAACTTTGCCTTCAAGCTCTAAGTAAGTGATGACTGATCAAGAATCTCAGAAAATGAAATGACATCATTTGAAGATGAAAAGGTCAAGCAGACTCATGGTAAAAACCTAAAAAAATTAAGATCACGCTATTAATTTCTCTAAACAATTTGTCATCACCCTGCCTATACAGATGAGATTCTTGTAGTTCTTGATCACAGTATCATGATACTATGCAACTGCATATTGAAAAGTTCTGCCTTTGATCACAACCAGTACAGCTATTACAGATAATATATACATTACACTCCTACTAATCTTATCCTGATTGTTCCCGTGAAATGAACAGTTTTGAAATATGCATCTCAGATCAGGAAACTTCCCCTATGCCAGAATAAGCAGAAAATATATATTAATCAATTTTAAATCTGACAAAATGATTAATACCAGCACTTACATGCCCAGATTTCTCCATCTGTCAAAATATTATAGCAATTCCTATAATACCCAGATGTGTAACTGCTGGAACTGAACACAAAGTTAGTTACATTAAAACTTCAGAGAGCAGTTCTGTGCACAGAATCACAATATGACAGTATGAACTATTGTTACTCTAATTGACAACAATTTGAAAGTCCTGGCATTTTAGCCTTTTTTTTTTTTTTAACAAATGTTATTATTTTCACACGTTTTTAAGAAAGGTGTTAGGTGCCTTTTTGAGTAATGTTGGAAGGAGAGGCAGAAGGGAAGGAAAAGCTCCTTCATGCTTTGCTGGTCTGGTTTGCTGGATGCTGTTGGAACAAACTTACAGGCTCTCAACCAGCAGACTGTGCCTGAAGATGTGCTTGGCTCACTGTGTTTCTATTCCAGATGCTGCTCTGAGTGCTGCAAAAGTCAAAGCCCCCAAATGTGCTTTCTCATCTTTGAACATTCAGAATCCTGTTTCACAGAATCACAGAACGGTTTGGGTTGGAAGAGACCTTAAAGATCATCCAGTTCCACCCCCCTGCCATGGGCAGGGACACCTCCCACTATCCCAGGTTGCTCCAAGCCCCCCCAACTTGCCCTTGGACACAACCAGGGATGGAGCAGCCACAGCTTCTCTGGGCAACCTCTGCCAGGGCCTCACCCCCCTCACAGGGAAGAATTTCTTCCTAATATCTAATTTAAATCTACCCTCATTCAGGTTAGTCATTCTGAAGTTAAGATTCCAAGCATGGACTTTCTGAACTGGAAAGGTAGGATTTTCAGAGCTCCTTACTTTGGGGAGAACAGAGGTAAAGAGCAATTCTCACGATGAACCTCAAAATTTATTAATTCCGTAAGAAACACATGTCCCACTCTGAAAGTAATTTCCCCAGAGATAATGCACACTAAGGGGACTTTTCTTCATGTGTACAGTCTCCTTCCTCTGCTAAGGTAAGAGAATAATGCTTTGCAAATCCACAGGTCTTAAATCCCATCTCCAGAAGTCAAACAATGGTGTTCATTTTCTTGATTTTCATTAAAATGACACGAAGGCCCAAGGGATGTGTTTTAGTGACAAAACACGTAACGTCTCTGTTGGGAATTTTTCCAGCTGGTGGAGTAGGTGCTGAGGTTGACAGAGACTTTTTTCCCCTCTGTGTTACAGCTGAATTAGATGAGTGTCAACTAAAGCATGTCAGAAACCAGGATTTAGATCAATCTGAGCACAACCACTGTCTGTCACTCAGTCTCCTCTCTGTTTTAGGTGTGACATATGTTACTTCTCTATTGTCATAGAGTGTTTCATGCTAGACTAGACATGAATTAAAAAAAAAAAGAAATAAATTTTGGAATCATACACATCATTTCACATTTATTCCTAGCATGGAAGATGACCAGCTTCTGAAGGAAAAGTCCAAAAAGTCATTATTCAGAAAATGGACATAGCTGGTTTATTCTGTGTTTGAAGGACAGTTTGTTGTTGGTTTGTTTTGTTTTAATTAAACCTAAACAAAAACAAAGAATATTGTCAGAAAACCATGTAAGCTTTCACCTAATGTTACCCTTCCTTTTGATCTTCCAAATTCCTTTATCTCCTTTCTTTTCCTCACACAAACCAGCCTTCTGGGTTTCGGAGGCACATCTCAGTCTCTCAGTTTAGGATTTTAACATTCAAAAAGATGAGTAGGAGGAACTTACTCCAGTCCCAGATAAATCAGTCTGGTAGCCATGTGACCTCAGTATTTCAGAGGGGTTCTCCTTGTATAGTGGAGGATGTTAGATCTGCATCCTAGAAAGTTTGTGTATCCTAACATTTTGTACTCTGCACAAATTCACGTTCCATTATAAAGCAGATCTTTTACCACGTGTATTATGGGGTTAACACAGATGCAACGAATCTAAAAAGCCCACCTGTCAATCTAGACCCAGGGTGTTCATTTTTCTGAATAGCTTCCAAGGACATTTACTATGAATCTGTGAAAAGAGAGCTACTTACAGGTCTGGGATTTACAGAAAGTGCTGCCTATTTGTGCTCTGTCTTCTGTCAATAGCATTAAGATTTGCAGTTTGCACTGAATTATCCAATGACCTAAATCCTAGCAAGCTATCAAAATCTGTTTCCTAGATAAAGTCATGCTAGAGTTTGATACATTTATCAGTGCCAGGCACACAGCAGTGCTTACAAGTACGGCTGTTTCTCAAGTCTTCTTCTACAGCAGACAAAAGGGAGGTACAAATGAATTACAACCTATTCACTCCAATGGTTTAAAATAATTATCAACCATTGGAAACACAATAATACAATTCCTGCCTCCTGATTTCACACAAACTCCTGGGTATAATGAGGCCCTGTTTACTTACGTAAAGTAAAGCATCCAAATCTTATGCTGACAGCTCCAGAATGATTTATTGTTCATCCATTATGCTAAATACTTGGGATAGATCATGCCTCATTATACAAAATATCATCCATTGCCAGTCAGCTGAACAAGACTTGATATGGGAGAGGCAGGGGGTTTGCTAAGTGTCAATATAGCTTTATGGTGACATGTTCTTTCAGCATCAGGGCTCAAATATGTGACATGGGAAATTTCTCCGTCCTCACTTCTCTCCAACATCAGAAGAATCTTGCTGAAGCAAGTGGGAGTTGGAAGCAGCACATGAATTTTTAAATTTATACAGCTCCTTTCTAACCCAAAGTGTTCTGTAGATTGTAATCCTGATCTCAGAGGACATTTTCACCCCTACCAGTGTTTCTAGGTAGGCTGCCTTGCCAGAATAAGGACCAGAGTATTGTGAATATGACAAATGGATTGACTGGGCAGAGAATTTTTTCACACTCCCCAGTTACAATGTGTTCTGGGATAAACTTTGCTTTCAGTTTTTTCCTAAACTCTTGGAGGAACATGTGTGAGTGTCACCATAATAACCAAAAAGCTGTTACCACACTATAGATCTCCTGTGCTAAAAACCACAGCTGTGTCCTCTAACAGCAGCACCAACAGACTTATGTCACATATAGGTCAGCTCAGGAGACACCTGCAATTCACATTCACAGCTGGGTGAGGGACTTGACTCATCTTGTAATGATGGCAAGGAAGAATTAGGTCTCCTTCCCTGGATCTCCAGAGGGGAAGCTCTTCAAACTCAACAGGAGCTTGAATCCTGCCTCAGACAGTCGACTGCACACCAGCACCTCACCTTCCCTAATGCCTTGTGCAGTGTCTCTGCATATCCAACTTCTCTCCTGTGGCCTGCCCTCAAAATTAAACAGCAAAGACATCTCAGTGTCAAGAGTGACAGATTTTGGCTTTGGATGTGAGCAAGGCACTGTTTGAAGCTGTGGAAGCGAAGGAACAGAAGTGGCTCCTGCATGCATGGAAAAAGAGAAACCAAAATGGGAAAGGCAGGTCCCTGTGGCGATATCAAGAGGCTCCTCATACATTTTTCTCCTTCTGGCCAAATGCAATCTGTATTATAAAAGGGCTCCCACCATCTGAGGCCCTGGGAACGTCCATCTGGCCTCAGTGCAGGCCCTGCTGAGCAGACACAGCACTATTAAAGCCTTCCACAGACAGAGCCTGTTAAAGCCAAGCCAACAAAATCCCCCTCAGACTTCCCGAGACATTGGACTGAAGGCTGCTTGGTACTCTGGGATTTTTGGGTGGAACCTGAGGCTTTCAGAGAGGTCAAAGAGCAAAGCTTCAACGCATAGAAATATCCATGTCTCATCCACCTCAGGGAAGGACTGTCAACCAGGCAGAGAAAATGGAGGAAAAGGAAGAGATTTCACTGAAATAAATCCTACACTGAGAATTTAAGATTTTTAAGTGCCTGTGAGAGAGTCTGAACAGCTTTTGGAGCTTTCTCAACTCTAAAGTCTGCCTTAAGCCAGGTTTATGTTACATAAACACTTGCTTTCAAATTTATTATGATTATGAAAGATATAACATGAGCATAATAAATGATTGTGGTATTAAAGCACATTTTACAGCATCATCTTGAGTGCTGTTCCCTTTAATGCTCTGCTTACATGACATGGAGGGATTTGCTCTGAAACTACATTAGAATGGATAGAATTCAATAACATTTTTTTTCCTTCTTATCTCTAAACAATTCTTAATATCCAGAACAGTGTGAAGAATACAACTTCAGTTTTGAAACACTGAGGTGTCAATGTTGGCCTTGCTACTTGGTGGAAAAGTGTTTTGAACTGGAGGGGAATCCAGTACTAAAGCTCCTGGCTCTGCTTTTATTCCTGTGGCCTTTTGGCTCGTGCTTAAAAGGGGGCACTCACAGAGCCAAAGCAGAAACACAGGTTAAGAAGTGGGCAAAGAGGTGCTGAACAGAAGAGGATGCCTGTGCAGTGGGAAAGAAATTAATAAACTGAAGCTTGGCCAGAATGAGCCTTTGGAGACAAGAT
Source organism: Manacus vitellinus (assembly GCF_001715985.3). NCBI lineage: Eukaryota > Metazoa > Chordata > Aves > Passeriformes > Pipridae > Manacus > Manacus vitellinus. The sequence continues at coordinate 5,488,207 of NW_021940379.1, forward strand.
TCCTGCTCTGTGCAGTGAGAGCAGCAGGAGCTGGGGTGGCTGGATTCCCTGCTCAGGGGTGTCCTGCCCTTCTCAGGCAATCCCATGGATGGAGCTGCTGGAAGATGCTGATCCATCAGGTGGCACTTTAGCTGATTTAGCACAGAGCCAAAGCAGGGCTTGTGCTACACTGTTTGTTTAACAGTGTCATATAAACCATGAGCAGCAGAACTCTGAGTCTCCTGGGAGGGAGAAACATTCTGATTTCCCTTGTCAGCACTGGTCATATTTTCCCTTGAATCAGGAGAAAATCTTTATTAAGGAGATCACAGTCAGAGGGAAGAAACCTTCTAGCTCACGTGGCAGGACTTCAAACTGTACTGACACTGATACCCCGTGGCTCTGGCTCCCAGGTAATGCAGGAATTGTGTGTTGTGTTCAAGCTGCAGATTAAATGAGATGTCTAAAACATGCTTACAAAAAAATCAACAAACCCTAAACAGGAAGAAACTGAGGGTGAGATATTCAAACACTTTGTTGGTGCCTCAGTGACTATGATGATTGTTTTCTAATCAGTAATGCATCAGAATAAGTAATGAACAGAACAGTCCTGAGGCTGACACAAAACTAGTGTGGGATACTAGTCTGTCCACTTAACAGATAATATTAAAACTTCAGCTTGAAGGGCTGCTTCAAAATGATTCAGCTTCTTGAAAGCACATAGCAGAATTTTGGTGTTCAAAGATAATAAATTTATTTTGAGTCTTACTCAAAATACTTCTGTTTTTCTTTTCTTCCTAATAGGAAAATAGAATGCAATTTTCTGTGAATACTATTATGAAATTATGCAACATACCCATAATGTACACTAATAAAGCACAACATCAGATAACAGAAAGACTGACTCTGTACACCCTCTGTAATAAATGAGTTTTGGCTCCTAGTTAGTAAATGTTGCTCCAGAGTCCGTGTTTCCCCCTGCTCCTCCCCATAGTTAATCTACCTCTGATTGCTGTAATGGTCCCTTTACACAGGCAAATTGTTTTGGTTAGCTTACAGCATGTACATTATTTTTTCATTTGTGACTGTTTTAATTAGCAATGTCATCTATTGCTGAGAGCTTTTTACTTTTAAATAATCAGGGTTTACCCAAGAGGTTAGCACAAAAAAAAAAAAAAAAAAGTATGTGGAATGCTAATCAAGCATCTCAGACAAATCTATCAAATCTAAAATCCTGTTGTTTCTTAAATATATTGTAAAATACAATAGTGTCCCCAGCACACTGATAACCTCTGTGCAATACAAAGAAATGTATTACATATGATGGTTATTAAATGGAAATGCTGACAGACCCCTAAATATGCTGAGAATGGGCACAGTGATTTAATGAGAGTAGTAATGGGCAGGTGGGCTGAGCATTCCTCCTGAGCAGAAAAACCTGCCTTTTGAAACTGTTTCTTAACATAATCTGTACACAGGACCAGAAAAAAAAAGTGCCTTTTCATGTTCACTTTTTCAACCAGGCCTCTAACAGCCTTGTTACTAACATATATTTATATATATTTAATGCCATAGTGATGGGATTTCTTTTGGAACATATTTCTTTTTCTAAATACATTCCAATTCAGAAAAGACGAAAAAATCTGTTGTTTTGGTACAAACTGTGTCTTATCTCTGGAGTCAGTGCTTTTTCTCTTTTTCTTCCTATATTTGATGCACTTGGGCCTAAATCAGTAAAACACATGCTCAGTCTAAAGAGCTGGGAACACCAAAAATTGGCTGAAATTAAGCAGCTGTGTTAGAGCTTCATTCTACACCACATATCTAGTGGCTACTGTGCTTTTTGCCTAAATTTAATTAAGAAGTTACACTTTTTGGCTGACTCATTTGGATGGCAGCAAGTCTGTGGGTTACTCTTCTGCCACTGCCAGGAAGGCACCACGAGGTGCAGGTGCCACTTTGAAAGTTTCCCTGTTCCTGAACCTACAGAAAGTTTTATTTCCACACAGCGAAACCAGCCAGAGAGATTTTGTCTCCTCCATTACACTATTCCTGCAGACAGAGCACAGGGTTTGATACCTGTCTTGCCCTTGGGAATGATTCCAGTGTCCATTACCAGGTGCTCCTCTTTTCCTCACCTAAGGGTTCCCTGGAGTTTCACCTATGGATTCAGCCTTACTCCAAACAGGATCATATCTTCTCACATTTTTCCCCTCACTGCTGCTAGGGAAAGGTCAATACCATAAATCCCCTGCTCTGCTGGAACAAGTAGGTCTTACTTTGCCTTTTCCTTCCTATTTGTTATTCTCAGCTACACTGGAGTTCAGACCTCAGCTGACTCCTCTGGTGGATCCTCAGGTTTTCCCTCATCCTTAAATGAATTCAATAGACTTTGGAATAGAACTGTGAGCTGGGACAGACAGCAAAGTGGGTCAGTTTACACCCTGCAACATGACTCTGATGGAAATATGTCCACTCTACACTGGGAAAGACAGATTTCCAAACTGATATGGACATCACCAGATAGCCTGGATTCATCTGGCTGACTCCCACCTGCCACTGCCAAGCCACTGAGGGTGTCACCTGAACCTTGGTAGGGACCACACTGAAAGGACAAAGCCACTTAGGCATTTATGCTTCTCCACAGCTTGAGAAGGAACTGCAGAAAGGCATTGCATTAGATATCCCCTTTCTGGCCTTTTCACATTTAATTCAACTACTAATATTGTTGCTCTGATGAACCTGTGATGACCCATCTGCAGCTCACTGTTACATAAAGCAGCCTGAAAGCAGCCCCTGGGTTGATTACAGCAGGCAATCAGTTGGTCTGGGACTGATCACTTGGCCTGAATTACAGACAACTTATCTTGGAGATTCCAAGCCTTGTTCACAGTGATAATTATCCAAGGCAAAATGGACTTGAACTTATGTTGAGAAGGAAAAGTTTATCAGTCATAGCTATTTTTGCACTCATGATACCTTTGTGATTGTTAAAGGTTTTCTCACCCTAGGGGAAGGTGATGGAAGCAGAACTATTCCTAAATGCCAAAACCAAAGACATATTGCAAGTTCACTCTGAATGCTGCAGAATCCAGTTGCAAACTCTGCTCTTGGGTATCTAAAGGATGGAAAAACCCCAAATCACCCACTTTCTGGGAGACAGGAGTAATTCTTGTACTGAGGGTACTCAGCACTGCAGATGCAGAGGCTGGGGAAGGTGACCATTTGGGACACCTGCCTTACATTCCTCACTCCTGCTTCTGCAATCTCTGGTGGAAACTGAAGTAAAATTGCTGAGTTTTCACTGGAAATGTCCAGTCTCTTCTAAAGGCACGTTTTTCTATAAGAACCAGTAGATTCTGCTGTCGTAATATAGTAATATTTGAGTTTATCTCCCTCTGCACACCTGGCATGCCTTCATCCTATCCCAATTATTTTTACAGGGTTACACAGAGAGGTTACTGCTATAAAAAAGGTGTTCCCAGTAGAGAGCAAAGCAAAACTATAATCACACCTCAGTCTCTCTTCATCACTGGGGTTATTATTGTTTCAATTTTGCAGATGCTGAACGCCTGTCCATGGGGGATATATGAGAACTGAAAAAACAATAGCAAAACACTTGACTTCCACAACTATGCTGAAAAATCAAGTTGTTACTTTTGCAATCAGAACAAAAAAAAAATCAAGCATCAAGGAGCCACTCCTGGAGAAGACCAAGATTTCAGAGGTCTGCTGTTCACTCTGTTTTGGGAGTGTGCTCTTAGGGTGGACTGATTGAAGGGGAAGGGAGGTTCATTAACTCATTGTAACAAACACTGATGGCAAACATGTCCAACAGCTGGTTCAGGACGTGATGAACCACTGTCAACAGCAGCAGCAATCACAGTAATTGCTACAAAGACTCTGTAACAGCAACTCAATAGATGTGAAATTTGTATTTACATTACAGCATCTCCCACGGCAGGGAACTAGTCTTGTAGGGCTAGATCTAAATAGAGGGGAGGAAAAACAGTGTTGATTAGGGGCCCAGAGAGGACTATAAGCAGCAGCTTGAAGATTAAAGTGAGCAATGGAAAACACAACCTAAATGTGGGGAAATGCTTCCCAATAAACACCTGACTGAAACGTCCCAGTTGTCTCACTCATGTCAGCATGGTCTGGATATTTAAAAACATACAGAGTAGAAAAAGTCATCTAAAACTCTGGTCCTGTATTTCTGAAGTGGTTTTCCTTACAGGCTTCTAAGACACTAAAATACAGCCCAAAATGTACTGCAAAAGATCCTGCAATTGTGCTTCAAGGATGGAACAGATATTGTTGATATTTCTCGGGCCTGAAAACTCACACCCCATTGCACAGCTGTAGCCTTTGAAGATAACAGCTGATGGGAAGAAAGTCCACCTAAAAAAGGTTTTCTGGCTGCCACTCACAAGTGCAAGGATGCAAACCTTGAGGAGTTTATGAACAGCAGCTGCCTGGGAAGTGCTTTTTACGTTCTTCCTTTTCACAAAGTGCACACACATAAATGGGATCCCATTTACCAGGCACACCCACACCCAGACTGCATGACTTCATAAAGGACACGTTAGAATTATCCTCTGTCATCAGATCATTTCATTGTATTTGAAGTTAAGTACATTAATGTATCTTGAATTAATTTTCTTGGTGTTAAAGTGCAAACTGGGCTAATAAAAGTGACACATTGACTTTTTCCAGAGAATGATGTTCAGCTTACGCAGAATGGCAGCATAAATGAAAATTAGCCTCAAGACAATGTTAATTACATTTTATCCATTAGTAGGAGGGTAATTGAACCACTCATTTTCACTGCAAAGAAAACCCTTCTGGCTTCATAAAGGAAAACTACGTATTTAATGGGCAAATTAAACTCTTACAATGTTAAAATTTGCAATAGAAAGAAAAGCAAAATGCAGGTAATGTATACCTATAGTATATTGCAATGACCATCTTGGACATAGTGCATGTTACTGCCCTCTTGCTGAGCTGGGACTTCAAAATACACGACATAGAACTCAATTACATGAAGAATCAGTCAGGAATTACTGACATGAACAGAAATATCCTGAAAGAAGTGTTCAAAGTGAAACAAAGGCTTGATTTAACCAAGTAAACACTATACATATTGCTGGTAGGGCTATTAGAACTAATACTACTAATACTCATCAATATCAATTCCAAAAAACAGTCTTTGCAATTTTAAAATCTTCCCATTTGTTTCTATTATATCTGTGTGTGGCTGAAAAGCTGACATTTGCTTATTCTTAGATGAAAAATACCCCCAGATGATTAAAGGCATAAGGGTAAAGTCTGGCCAATCACTTGAAATCAGCAGGGGATATATTCTTTTTCAGGAGCTGTATCAACAAGTGTTCTGATATCTATTAGTAGCTACATTAATACTTTGAGTTTTGATAAACACAGGATACATTAATAAAAACAATTATTAATTAATAAGTGTTTGCTGGACTGCTGGAAAGACCTTGCTGTACCCCTGTATGCTGTGACATCCCATTGCCTTTGGACCTTCCATGGCTATAGAACCTCACAACAGTTTGAGTTCTGAATATTAAGCTGTTATATAAAATTCTCATTCCTCTTATCAACAAGCTGTAACTTCTTTTCAACACTCATCTATCCTGGACTTCACCCCATTGAGATACCAGAGAAACATTTCTGTCTTGGGTTTTCTTACAGAAGTACTTTGAAGCTGCTCAGAGGTAGGAAAGATGTAATGAGGTTTGAGTAACACGTTTCAAGGAGTGGCAGATAAAGATATTTGATGCTCATGCTAACAGGTAATAGTTACTGCAGTTTATCAGGTCTGTAATCACATGTTCACTGCCTATCAATGTATCACAGAACATACAAAATACTGAATTTTAGTGTCAGGCAAATAAAGCAGACAAATTAATTTACTTTTATCCACACCAGCAGCAATTGGACATCCTTAGTACAGCCTGGCCCAGAATCAGTGAGATGCTGAGTGAAAACAGATAATAAACCAGAACATTTGGTCAAGAACCTCAAAATCATCTTGACAAATTGTCATCTCCCTCTCCTGTACTAAAGCCAAGAAATTAGACAAATGCACCCAGACTTGGGCTCATTAAATCTGCTTGTGCACAAATACAAAAAGAAATCCCACAAGTACCATACTGTCATTTTCATCAGCCAAATAAAGTGTAGGTGGAACAAGATTTAGCTACAGATAATAATGTGGATTATCTGCCCACTGGGCTCAACAGAATCCAGATCAGACCCTTGAACTTACTGACCCCAGGAGCAGCATCTGGGCAGAGTTACAGTGAACTCAGAATTCCTGATTCTACAAAAGCCAGAAATACATTCTCCTATTCAAAAATAATAATTTTAAAATCAACCTTTATCATAATATTACCATGAGCATTGAAAAGGATTATCCTATTACAAAAATGAAATGACTTAAATTTACCCTCATTATTGTTTCCCAGGGAAAAAAAAAGAGGCTTTTTTTATTTCATTGTGGATGAAACTTCTATTTGCATTTAAATGAAGACATCTGAAGAACAGGAGCTAGAAAGTTAGGGTTTTTTTTTTCTTTTGAGGATGAGATTTCATTTCAGTATTCTCCTATAATGCAAACCTAACTCCACTTTCTGCTTCATTAAATAGTCTGTCACAAGCTGCCTTCCAAAAAAATTGTCATAGAGAGTGAGATACTCTGATTATTCCCAGTTGAGGCTTTGTAATGATAGTAACAACACAGTGCTGGTATCCCCATAACACCTGACATCAGCAAAATAAGTCATGTATTCCCATATTTGCTAGCATGGGGTTTTTTTTTTGATTGACTTATCATAATTGAGACATTTAAACAATCCTCTTTCTTAATACTTCAATAGAAACAGAGAAGGAAGATGCCACGAAAAGGGACTTTCCTCCTGCACAAAATTCCATGCTGAGTGACATTTGGATTCCAAGCTGGCTCCATATGTATGTGGGAAAGGCAGACCATTTCTAGACATGTCACCTCTCACAGGCCACAGGCAAAATTCCTGTTGTGGACTAACACGTACTGAAAAAGCCAAGGAGTTGGCAATATCATCTGAAATTTTCATCACTGTCTCCAGTGAGAGCAGAGGGAAGTTTCAGCAGAGTTAAGTTTCAGCAAGGAAAGACAAGAAGAGCAGCAGTAAAAGTTGAGGTCAAAAGGAGAGTTTTCCAGTGAGCAGAAGAGAAGAAAGCAAAGCAAAGGCTGTTTTTATGAGGCAGCCTGGATGGGCAAATATATAAGTTCAACAGAAGTATTAAAATATTAGCTGAAACTGGGATGGGAAACATCTCCCCTCTTCCTGTCCTCACACTAAAATGAGAGGCAGGACTGATGACAACATGTTTTCTGTATTGAAGGTCCTCTAACTTTAGGAGTTTAGACAATTGGTGATTAGAAATGATCATCTTTGCAAAATAAAATTAGAGTATCTCATGTAGTAAGGTCAAAATTAAAGCAAGATAACTCCTTCTCAGCCTGATCCATCCGAGGGAAGGCTTCTGCTTACCCTCTTATGCCCTTAACAGAGGACAGGGACAGGCCAGCTCACTTACCTGAGCACCTTACAGAGCAAGAAAGATGGTTTGACATCAGCCCAGGACTGGCAGTGGGAGGGCAGCAGCTGCTGATGGAAACATTCATCGAACTCAACAAGTCTAACAAGATCTCAAGCCTTGCTGGAGGTGGGGTGGCATCAAATCACACCACTGGCTTTAAAAAAATCTCTTTTCCTCAACCACCTGGCTCCAGCTGATTGGTTTCACTCACACCAGGCTACTTCTCATTAGCTGAATAGTGCCTAATACAAAGATCTCCCTGGTCAACAAAGATAAAAGGTTGATGCCCAAATTAATATTTGAACCTCTGCTTATTGTTAGAGATTTTAGGCAGATTGTTCTCCATGTGTCTGTTCTGAAAAACACAGTGTTCCTTTCAGTTGTAACTACACATGGCACAGTTTGTAAAGCTATTGTATCAGCTATCTGCCAAAGACACAGTGAATAAAAGACAAAGTTTTATTTTATTATGGTAGACACCTCATTTAAATGATTTCCAAGAACAATAATTTTAAAATAAGCAGTAAATGGTCTCCAGAAAATTCCTTTTAATGCAGCAACGCAGGAATGCTTTGATTAGTTAAACCAAGAGGAAACAAAAACCTGCAGGAAGCTGCAGAAAAGAAAGGAGAATCTAAGGATGAAATTGTTCTATGGAAGGTATTCATGCACAGCCTATCAAAGACAATGGAAATTCAGTGTGCATATTCAAGGACAGAATTTGGTCTAAAGGGATAAATTTTCCAAGGATGCTGTTTTCCTTCCTTGCACCCAGCATTTGCACAGGCTCATTAGTATTTGTGAAATGGGTACCTGTGCCCTTAAACAGGCATTGCAGAGTGTAATTACCTATTCTGCCTGCATAAACCCAGGATTTTGTTGGTGCAGCCTTTCACTGTGGTCCATTTAGGAACCCTGAGACAGAATAGTGTATTTATTGATACACCCCAGGAATGGATTTCACAGGCTCTGACTCCTCCAATCTATTCCCCAGCTATGCTCCAGGGAAACATTCCACACTCTCATTTCTGCTTTATAAAATAAAGATGCAGAGAGGTCTATATTTAAACAATAAGGATGTTTTCAGGTCACAGTTCATGCCCTCTGGAGTCTTCAATACGTGCATTCACTTCTGCCCAGCCAGACAGCCCTGACTGGCTGGGCTGAGCTCTGCATTGTTTTGCTAATCAAATTCTCTGCAGCCAAACTGTATTTGTAACCCTTTAATGGCATCCCACAGGTATTGTTACAGGAACTTCATCTACAAAATGCCCATCCCAGATGATCTGTTGCCAGTGCTGACTGCAAGGACCCGAGAACATAACTAAGGCTGATTATAAAAGGACCATGTGCAGGAGGATTTGTTCTGTAACTGAAAACACATATGAGGATCCAAATTTTTAAGAACATGAGAAGAAACACCCTACAAATCAATAACATTTCCACATGTTGGGATATTTAGCAGGCAAGGGAAGTTAAACTCAACCTGTATGAGGCTGTATTAAACACCCCACTTGTAAATAGTGCATTTAACTGAGAGTGCACCAGCAAGAGTTTTGCCTCTGGTGAGCAATTACAGTCATAACTACCAAGAAATAACTCATATATAGAGATAGACAAGTCTCTTTTTATCCCCTTTTCTTTAGCAGTCTCTAAATATACCTGGATGAGACCAACAGGTGGCAAATGCCTGCCTTTCCTTGGCTCTCCCCTTCCCCTCCTCACATTCCCTTTCTCCTTTAGCTGTGACTCAGAAGCAAACCTTTCTCAAGTCAAGGATTTGTGCATTGCAGACATATTCAGAAAAATATGAAATACTATTTTTTCTCCCGGTTTTGTCCTAGAAATAATAATAGTAATACAAATGCAACAAAAATACAGACACTTTCAAAGCTCAATTCATGTTTTCCTGTGGAATGCCACTAGCAAGAAACAATATAAACTACACTACCACAAGAGGAAAAACAACCAACTTCAATATTTTCAAACAATTTTGAAGATCACCTGATGATCTTTTCAGACACTTCTGCACTAATGTCCAGAGCAGAAGTAGGGCATCGTTTTCTTCACATAAACATTCCTGAAATGGGAATGATTATGTCTTGTATAAGCAGGACCAAAAGCAAGCTGATGGTCTGCCAATAGATAAATTCAGGTGGAAGAAGAAGTCAATAGGCCTGTGAGTCAGAGCTCTTGTACTGATACCTTTATTAATAAACTCATTTTCATTTCTTTCCAGTGAATTCTGAAAATCAATCCTTTTGTCTAATGCCTTGGGAACAGCTTACAGGAGGGCAGCTGCAAGTGATTTCTGCAGCCATAAAGAATTACAGTCACATAGCAGCACAGCTTCTGTGTTTCTCTTCTTACATAAATAATTACTTTTGCTCAATGGTGGGGATTTTTCCAAAAATATGAATCGCTTATGCAGGTGTGAAATGTTCACTTTGGCTTTCTCTCCTGAGTTTAGACCAAAAGGCAGAGAATGGGTATGGAAAGAGAATCAGACAGACATAAAGAGAGGCAACAAAACAAAAGCTGCTCTTTGGCCATGGAGAGATCTGTCTTTCCTTAAATAAAACCAACCAGAGCCCATTAACAGAGTTTTCTTTCAGGGCCTTCAAAGGCCCAGTGACAGGTAAAGTGCTCAGTTCAGGTTCAGCTGGACTAACACTTGTTTTCCACAGCAGTGATTCTTAGGTTGACATTTGAAGTTATTTGTCAGATGCCTGAAGGGAAACATGAAACAACAGCCCAAACCAAAGCTCCTGGTCTAACACCTTCCATGGGGTTGGGTGCCATCAGCCTGTCTTTAACCAACGTCCAGGGGAACCCCAAAAATCACAGCAAGCTTTTTCTACCCAGCCAACAAAACGAGGACAGATTTCTGAGGTGCTTCTTTGTCTAAATGGGAAAGAGGAACGTGAAACTCAGCTCAGCCCCCCCCACCCTGGCTGGGGATTTGGAGAGGCTGGAGGGAGGGGGATGGCCAGTGCCCAGCTGGTGCTCTATTGCAGTTACTGAATGAACTGAACATTAGGTTCTAAGTTCCTCTAAGTACTTACTACAAGTAATCTTCAATGTTTCTTAACACTAAGACTTTTTAAAACAGAAAATAAGTTAAATGCTTTCTCCAAGCTGTTTTTCCACGCAGCAACTCTTGATTAATCCATTTAAGATATTAAAAAAAAGAGAGAAGATAAGAGCCAGTGGCAGATATTTCTAAATGTCAGTTTGCTAAAAGAATACACTTCAGCCACTGTTGCATCCCCACCCTTCCTTTTCCTTGCTACCACCCCATGTCCTTGCTGTGCATTAATTATCATTACTAAAGGAATTTTGCAAATACACATTTTCTAGTGCAGGTAGTGACTTTTAAAAGGGCACGACCGGGTGCCCTTTCCTCTATCAGGGATGCTGCCAAACAGAGAAGTGAAATAAAAGTGGCCAAGAAGATGTTCACAGGTGTAAAGTGATGAAATTCTCTCCCCGGGAAGGCTGGATAAGCTTCCCAGCAGAGGGCAGTGGGAAGACAGGTATGAAGTGAAGACAATTAGTGTATTCAGTTTATCAGAGCATCCAAATTCTCCCAGTTTTCAGCCACTGTGAAATTTCTACTGGAGGAATTCAAACTGTTTGGCAAATGTTATTTGACTAAAACCTGTTCTGCTTCAGAAGAGAGGGACAAGCCCCCCAGGTATCCTTCCACAAGTGAGGAAGGGGATGTACAGAAAGGTCAGCTGGGCTTAGAAATGACTGTGTTGAGCCAGAATTACTCACACACACTCACTCAGAAAGCCAGTGTCAGAGGAGGAATTAAAACCACCTTCTTCTGACTCTGTACCTGTTGTTACCAAGAGAAATTTGTTGTTACTTTCTCCAAGACTGTCCAGTAGACATAAACAAACAGCCCTTGTATCTACAGACATCTTACCACAACGTGCTACTGGTTTAGTACTAGTTTGGCTGGTTGTTAAGTCTTTTATTCTCACGACTCATGTTTACTAACTGCCTTCAGGCATCAGCAGCAAGAATTGTTGCAATTAAGATCTGCTCAATGAAGCCCTTACTGGCTGGAGAACCAAAACACTGTGACAAACTCATTGAAATTTAAAGTGCCTCCACACTGGACACTCTAGAAGGAAAAGAAAAAAGAAAATCTGTAAATCTCAAAAGGATATAAATAGAAAAGGGGCACATGATCAGAGCAGCACCACCTGCTCTACACCTGAGATGGCAGAGGGGGTGGTTTTTTGTTCTGATGGTTCTGGATCACACCCGGGTCTCACAGGGCAAGGGCACATCTGGGCCAGCCAGATGTTGCAGAGGTGAAAACTGCCCAGCTGTTTATGTGGTCACACGGGTCCACTCAAGGCAGCAAACATATGAAGGGATGGTTTGCTGGCAGTGCAAAGGCAGACAAAGCCTTGCACAATGCCCAGAGGGAATTTACTACAGTGACGAAATCAGGTCAGCTCTCAAGGTCTCCAGAAGAGCACTGGCTTCTGTTTTTATTCAGACTCTGCTTGTAAAAGGGCAGGGAAAGGTGAGAGAGCTCCAGAGAGAAACCTCAGTGCCCCTGATAAACAGCAAATGCAAGAAAAACAATTTCAGTTCTTCCCTTACTCTAGAATTTTCCGAGCTTCTCCACATATTGTGCTCTCCACTGATGTCCCTGGGCAATTCTATCAAGAGAAACAGAAAACCATATCCTCTTACCTCAATCTTTGAAGTCTTCTGGACTATGAGAAACCATTAGAGACATGTACAAGGCAGTGAAATCTGCCTTCTCAATCTCCTAAGAGATCCCTGATGATGCTTCCTCCTAGATTGTTAATCTGGATTATTGGGATGCATGGAACTGAAAGGGAAATATTTTGTGCAGGAATTTCTCAATCTTTTCCAGTTACTAGCCCAGTTCTTTATGACTTACAGTTCCAAACATTGATGAAACTTCAGTTTCTATAAGACTCAACCTCTTTCTCAGCTGCTGGGATGGCTGAAATGGGCATTTTGATCTGTGCTGCAGAACCACTGCTTCCCTCTGCCTCCAGTAATTGGGCTGAGTTTCTCCTGGAAGAAGAATCACTTTGTCCACCTGGAAACCCTTTCTCCTTTCATATCTTACTGTGCTTTTAATAGAAATGTCACAAACCCAGGCTAACTTGGCAGTTCTTTTTCCTGAAATTAAAAAGGTGCAATTCCTGCCTGACCACTGATCATGTTAGGTTCACCTGCACAGACAGCAGCAGCCAACACAGGACAGCCCTGTGGGGACCAGGACAAGGCCCATCAGAGCTTCTTAAAAGCAAACCACAGAAAAATTATCAGGCTGGATATTGCCACTTCTCCATGCCAGGCAGTGAGAAAAAGCTGAGCTGTTTTCAAGAACTGAAGGGTTTGGTTTTTTTCCCCCCTCCACATATAAGTTTGTTGCTCCAGGTCCCAGCACCACGTTCTCTTCCCCAGGTCCCATAATTACAGTGTCCTAAATTGCTTCTTCAAGCCCCCTTGCAAAACTAAGCAGGCAGACAATCTCCATTACTCCAGCCTGCTCATATATAATTCTTAGCATTATATTGTAACCCAGCACATCCAAGTGAAACCAGAGCCACGCTGTTATGGACACTGTACATGAATAATATATTTAAAGCAGCCACAGAAAGCATGATATTTAATAAGGCTGTGTAGACACATGGAAAGGAAGACAGAAGTAAGGAAAGGAACAATCTTCAGACTCACAGAATAGTCCATCTATGTTCTGGCTAAACACCAATAATACACTTTCTCCTTCTTTATGTGCATCTTCGCAGTTTAATATGGAAAAGGTCCATTAGAAATGAAGATAACTGGAACTGTGCTTTTTCTTCCTCCTTAAGACCTTCCACTCATGCTATAGAAGCCAAGGGGGGGTTGGGGCAGACAGAAAGCTGAGAATTCCTTTAGAAAGCTAAGTTTAAAAAATTTAAGTTTTTTACAATAAGAAATTAATAAAACATCTGACAGACCACAGAACACATCCATGAACTATAAAACTTGACACTGGCTTTTACTGCATCTGCTCAAACAAGTCCTCAGAGTAGGAGAGCTTTGGTTTTCTTGGCTGCCAGCTGCAATACAGATCTGTTCTTTTCTGGTCCTCTTGATGACAAAATTAGATGTATACTTTTACATATTTTTACATATGTTCAGGTTTTTTCCTCTCTGTTTTAAATGTTGAAATGCTTTGTTTTTCCCCTCATGTCTAAGCTTTTTACTTTTTTTAGTGGTTCCTGTTATCACCTTATCAGCAAAGAGCTCTATACATAGTTTGTACCCAGTTATGACAAGGAAACTTAACTCTGCTTTTTGACAGCTTTATCAGATCAAAGAGAAAATACATATGTGAAAACAACACACCTTTATTCCAGTGAAACAGGGAGAATTATTTTTAAATTCAAAGATAATTTGCCTCACAAATATTACAAGCAGAATTCGGAATTTTTAGTCTGTATTACAGTGAAAAGTCTTAGCACTGTAGTGAATTGCTGTTCTTCATGCAACTGCACTACTTTTCTATGTATGTTAACAACTATTGGTTTTTACTGTTGGTTGGAACCTTTGAAAGTCCTGCAACCTATTTTCAAATTGTGAGGACTGATTTTCGTGGAATGCATAGAGTGGTTTAAATACTTTCACTCTGTTGGGAGCTGATCAGTTTAGGAAATAGAAGTTTAGCATTGCAGAAAAAAAGTCACTTTGAACTATAACTACTCTATCTCCAGGGTAGTAATTTTGCTGAATCCCACTTCAGGGTAGCGATTCTGTTATTTTATGATAGAGCTACTAGTAAGTGGTATGAAAAAAAAAACAGATTTATTTTTTTTTTATTTCACATTTACATTTCTTACATGCCTATAATTTAATCTCTTTAAATGTCAAGCTTTTTTAAATGAACACTTTTCACATTTTGATGTTGTTGGGGTTTTTTCAGTCTCCTCACAATTGCAAATGACATCAGTGATTATAAAACAACATTAGGTACTCCAAAATCTCAGCTACACAGATTTCCTATTTTACTTTTTCCTCATCCCTCCTTCAAAGGTCACAATAAAAATGAAACAAATGTTCCCTTACAGATTTTTTTTTTTTCTTCTCTGCATTCAGTAAACATTAAATTCTGAGATCCTAATTCTGGGTGATTTGGGTCCATGTCATCTACCTTCGGGCAAGTCTCTACTGTCCTTTTTCCAAGGTGAGCAGGACCACTCTTCTGGAGGCCCTGTGTTCGTGCTGCTCCTCCTGACAACACTTAGTACCACCTAAAAATATACCTCTGCACAGTCCACGGACTAAATTCCTCCCCAGGCACAGTGTAAGGTGCCTGATACCAGGAGGAGCCTCAGGAGCAATGATGTATGACTCAGACATCCATCTGAATCACAGTTGTCTGCTCTGCTTTCTCCCTTCCTGTCTGAACAAAACTGTTCCCCCCTGCAAGCCCTCCTGTGCTGTTTGCTGTCCCACACAGAAAGCCATCTGACAGCCAGGGGGAAAGAGAGGAGAAAGGAGGCACGAGACCAAAGATCTCCTTGAACATTTGCTTCCAGGATCTGAAACATCCTGCACACAAATCCAGATAGTCAAATTTAGTTACCTTTAGTGGCCCTACGGCAACTCAAAACCACCAAGGAAACCCCTCTATTGCCTGTGCCCTGGGCCTCTCATGCAAAGCCAATTCCCACCCTGTTCTGCTGTCCATGCCCTGTCCATGTCCATGCATGACAAAGCTTTAAGCTCCCTCCAGATCTTTTAGGCCATTGCCACTCTTTGCTCCCAAAGCTGTCCCTGCCAGAGCCATCCTGCCTCAGGTGGCTTCTGCCAACACTATTTTAACACTTCTCTGGTCATGCCACTGTTCCTTTAGTATGGGCAGGTGATGAAATTCACTGGGGAACCAAGGTGGGTTCAGAATGACCCAAAAAACCCAAAAGAATGGTTATTTTCAGCCCAGCTCTGCAGCAGCTCCACAGGCATTTGTGCTACCCCAGCTGGGAGTGGGCTGGGGGAGGAGTAGGTGTGCTTGACTTAGCAATGCTGCTGCCAAACATTACCCTCAACTGCTCAGAACCTGTCCTTGTTTTGCTGTCTGCCTCACCATGGACCCAGCAGCTCTTGGGCTCAATGGATAAGCAGTCCCTCAGAAGGTGAGTCAAAGCTGCACACAAAGCCTGGGGTCAGTTCTTCTCAATCCTGGGTTTAATCCATTGTCCCTCATCCTCTTTCTGGTATCCTGCCTCTGAGCACATCTCACACAGGAAAAGGAATTCTTAATACCAGTGGCTGGCAATTAAAAGAAGGATGGAAAAGTCAGAGAATAATTCTCTTAATTGACTACTCTTCTTACTACTTGTAATCTAGAGGAAATCTAATTAATTCTACATGAAGAACGACTATTCTGCGGTGAAGTGTAATTCCTGATCTCTGGGGCTTCAGCTTACCAGTTGTCAAATTATCCAATTACACACTTGTTAAAATCCATTTTGGGGAGATTTTCATGGCTCGTAAATAAATAATTTTGAAAGCTTAAATACTCAGAAGAAATTAAAAAAAAAAAAAAAGAAAGAAAAAAAAGGAATGCCCCTGACCCCCAAATGGTACCTCAAAAATCACAAAACACATCTAAAAATAATGTCAGGAAGCTGAAAAGAGTGATACCTGCCTGCTCTGCTCCAGCAGCACCACAGTGGTGATGATCTGGTTCAGCAGGGAGAAATACTCTGCTTCTTTTTCAGCAGTGTTCTATTCAAATCACTAATCTGAAGGGAACCAATTAAGGCAGCATCCCCTTCATTATGCCAAAAGGGAAAAATCTTTTCATAACCACATCAATTAAGAGGTGGGAAGCCAGCAGAGACCGCTGCTGAAGCCAAGGATATCGATGCACTGGCGCCAGGCCAGAGCAGGGCCACCAGGCTGAGCTGGCCAGGGCTGGAGCAGAGAGAGCTGGGCCTGCTCAGCCTTCAGAAGAGATGGAAATGGCAGAACTTATTACTTTCTACAGCTACCAGGTCAGAGGACACAGGGAAGATGAAGCCAGACTGGTCCAGGCTTCTATGGCAACAGAACGAGAGGTGCAGGACAAGAGTTAGAACATGGGAAATTCTGTTCAGACACAGGAAAAAATGTTACTATGAAGATGATCAAATGCTGAGGCAGTTTTCCCAGAGAGATTGTGGATCTCCATCTTTGGAGGTGTACAAATCTCAAGTGGAACAAGCCCAGAGCAACCATCTCTCTGAACAGGACGTGGGACCAATTAACAGCTGGAGCTGCCTTTGACCTCAGCTGCTCTGGGGCTCTGACAACTCTTTAGAGAGGTTCCCACCAAGAGGAGGGGGGTACAATGACACTTCAGTTAACACCTATTTGAAGGAATGGTCTTAAATCAAGGTAAATTCTGGCCCCTGATGTGCCAAATCTGAGCACGGGAGAAAACTTTCTGCGACCTTTTGTATTTCAGAGAAAATAACTTAGCAGTCAGCATTAAAGACCATTTTGCAATATTTGCTACTGGACTGTATGGCAGTGTTGTGTTATGAAATCCTGTGAGTGAAACAAGACATGAAACAAAAGAGGAACAGAAGGCAGTAATTTGTTTTCTATAAACCCAATCTGACTGTATTTCGATAAAAGCAAGCCAACACCATCCCTTGTTTGGCTTTTTTTCAACAAAAAAACCCTTTTGAAATTTCTTTAATATCGATTGAGCCTGACTAACATAAAGATAGAAAGGTGCAGGAAAAGCAATCCAAAATAGGTGGTACAATATTTTCAGTGGATACTGCTCATTCTGGCACTGAGAGTGAGGCATCTTAAGACATCCTGACTTGAAAATCATTCAAAGTACTTGTCTACTGAAAATGAGGTCCCTTTTGGCTGGCTGAGACTGGCTGCACAGAAATTATCAAATTATAAAATAATTAGGAGACCATCATTCTGAAATTCAATTCACCACCAAATTATTTCTGGTTTAAACGCACAACATTTTGCATACCAATGGTTTTACAGCCGTGTGAAAACAGGCCAGGACTTCCAAACCTCATATCCATTGACATAAAGCAGGGATAAGTTTCGGTGAAACCTGCTCTAAATTCAGATCTGCCACGTTTTCCTGGTCCTTCTGTGTTTTTTACCAACATGCAGCTTCAGAGCAACACCAACAGACTGTCAGGGTGAAGGATTGGCCTTGTTTCAAACCCAGTTCAACTGCACGTGTCTAATCAGGAAAAACATATGTAACTCACACTTAAGAAAGAACAGCAGTGGTTATGCAAAGCCATTTTTCTCGGGCGTTAATTCGCGAGAAAAATATCCCTGTGTTTGTTCCTGCCTCTCCAGGGGACCCAATTTCCAATGTTCCCCATCAAACTGTGTGGCTGTCAGCAGCTCTGCCTGCAGCCAGTCCCAGCCCTCATTACTCATTGCCCCACTCAGGCAAAAACTGGGTGACTGTTGGTTTCTATTGTTACAGGTGATTACAGCCAGCTACTCCAGAGACAAACCCAACATTTCCAACCTCCTGTCTCCAACAACAACATCATCAAGACTCTTTTCCATCAGCCTGTAGTAACTTCTGGCAGCACAAGAACTGGATTAAAGGGAAAGACCCGTGTGCTGGTTTTCACTGCTCGGGAATTTAAGCAGCAAAACGTCTGTGTGATGTTGCAATGAGCACAGTTCCTCTTTCACTGCATGCCCCACACGTCAATGGAATGTCTAATTGTGCAGGGGAAGAGCTATTGCTTGTTGTTTCAAATGTTAAGGACCCCAGGGTCGTCATTAATTCTGGAAAGGAAAAAAAAATCCAAAGAATATGGCATTTGTTGGATTCTGGAGATAAGACGTGCTCGATTGCCAAGTGCTTGTATTATTTCCTCGTTTCATTCTCTGTAGACAAACCAAATGCTGTGTGCTCGTGACTCACACATCTGTCACTGTGTTGGTGGGGGGACAATAGGAGATTGCCAGAGGAAGGCCAATGTTTTGTGTGACAGCAATAATAACAGGAAGTTGAAGACCAAACCAAGCCATTTTTGCAGACAATTCTAATTGGAAAATGAACCCTAAACGTTGCAACTGAGTATGTTCACTTCTTGAACACAGACATGGGAATATCAGAACTGTCACACCCCAGGGGACTACTCAGCTGCCTGGGCCATCACTGAGGTGTACAGAGGTGCCAATACCACAGGCTCTGAAGATGCATAAATAATGGACATCTACATATGGGAAAAACATCTTGTAGCTTCAGATACCTGTAATTCAATTAGTTTCTGAAGCATAAAAGATTCTTATGTGTTAACTCGATTAAACATTTTTTTCTGTCAGCTGTACAGGCTCACTTCAGTTATCAGGATGTGAAACAGAATCTCATCTGACTCATGAATTGCATAAAGATTGATTAACGAGTTTGGGAATACAAAGTCCTTCCAGTGGAAGTTGCCTGAACACAGAGAACTAATCCAGAGAGCAGGTTTCTGGATCCAGGCAAAGCTGTGAGACTCACACTCAGTGAGACAATCTGTTCCTCTGAACTGATACAGCAATATTCCTGAATTAGACCGACACAATATCCCAGAAATAACCCAGGGACAGGTCGGTTTTGTTTATTTGTTTGTTTTCAATTGCTGTCAATAATGACCCTGGAACAGACTAACACTAAAATTTGCTAATGGTATCAATTTGGGAGGCATTGTCAGTACAGAAGTCTGAACTACTAGAGCAGAAGGACCAGATAAAATCAAAGATTCAGGAAAAAGAAACAGAATTAAATGCATTCACACACAGTGAAAAGTTTAATCATGGGGACTGACAGCAAGAATTTCAACCATCAGGTAAGAGATCTTCAGCCTGAAACAATGGAGCAATAGAAAGGTCTGGATATAATATTGAATCTCAGGATAAATGTATGTCATTGTACAGAACAATCCCTGACCAATTAAGCAAAAAAACCCCAATAACTAGAACTAAACCCTTGCATGTATCATTTGAGATGGAGAAAAAACATTCCCAGGGCATAAACGCTTAGACAACAACAGCAAGAGAAATTATCTAGTATCTGGTTTTCACCTTTGATATCTGTTTTCAAGAAAGGTGAATCAAAATCAGAACTGGTAGGTGCTGAGACATGTTACTGGGAGAATGGCAAGTCTGTTTTGTGATAGAAAATTCTGAGACCTTGATCTATCTAATTTCAGGAAGCAATAGGATATAAGTCTACAAAGAAAATGGTTGCTGGCAATATCAAAATGATCCAGAGGTTTCTCCCTTTCTTATGAGTAGATTTCATCTGTGATTCACTAATCATTTTGATTTAAAAAGGCTCCTTTCCAGAATTGGGTAACATTTTAATTAAATATTTGAAAACCTGCTGAATACTGTAATTGCAATTTAAAAGCTATGAATTAGGAAGGTAAAAGCTTTTATCTACTCTCCAGACATCTTTTTTTTTTTTTCCCATAAAGCTGTCACTGGAATTCTTTAGAAACATTCACTCGTTGAAGTTAAGTAGGACAGTGGGTTTGGGATCCTGCACTTCTCACTGCCAGGAGAACCCAGGCCAGCCACAGCCAAAATCAGATCCATTGGCCCAAGAGAAAACAGTCTGGTGACTTCAGGAGCAACTTCAGCACACTGTCCATCCCTCTTCTGTAGGAAGGGACCAATATTTTCTGTAGGTTTTTATCACTAGTCTCCTCTGCTTGCTTTCAGAGTTCTTCAGGGTGAGGCTATAACTTAGTGTGCAGCACTGAGAACTCTGGTAGCTAATTCTGAGAGACACATCCAGTCTCTAACAGAACATAAACAGCACCAGCTAAAAATTAAATGGTTTAGATACATATATTTATAAAGGCATTAATACTGTAAGTGTTTTTATAATCCAGTAGTGACTGGCATTGTCATGACAGCTGATCCCTGTAATTATTAGAAATAATTTTAATACAGAAAAGCTTCCTATATAATAGATAGCCTCTTTGCTGCAGCAATTGATTTTATTTATTTATCTGGTCTATTTATACAGCTTCTTATGCTGATGGTAGGTAGAACAGTTTACTTCCTGTCGACATATCTGTTAAATTTTTATAAAGAACATCAGGAGCAAGCTGAAACAATAAATTATCTAAAAGGTATAATGTTAAATTGGTGCTTAGGTTTTGGATACAATTTATTTAATATGACTGCCATAAATATGGCTTCCCACAAGCCAAAATGTCTCTGGTGGGCCTGAGGACAAAAGCATATTCATCTATAAGAGAAGAATGGGTTTAGATCTAACCTTGCTTTGATAACTGCCAGGACATACCAAAATAGACCTTTTAACAAAATATCATCTTAAATATGAAGATTGTTACATGCTGTGAATTATAAAATGTTTCTGTTGAACAAATAAAGACGTTTACTCTTTACAGCTAGTTTATAAACCTGACCTTGTAAAATAAATATTCCATTTCTATTTCATACAGTATCAGCTGTGGTGACATTGCAAAAGTGGTTGAACTGGTTTCAAAGGTTATTTTGCTCCAACACTAGCCTTTCCTGGAGGTCACTGACCTCCATGAGATGAAGGATATTTGGCTCACCCAACAGCTCACCCAAGTTTGTTTAAACCACCTCCACCTGCAGCTTAAAAATAGGTCAGTTTGATCTGCACCACAGCAGTTTTTGCTGTGCAGGAACAGGGCTGAGTGTAGGGACAGCTCGTCACGTTGGGGCTCCTCGACAGGGTCAGATGAGAGGGAATAATTCTTTGCCTTCACTGCAACCTGTTTGTTGCAAAGTAATGAGCTGGGCTCCGGTCACTGACTCTCTTTAAGCCTGTCATAAATCAGGAGTCTCTTCTCAGAGGTTTTTTTCTGCATTTGATTTAAACCTCTCTCTGCCTCAACCCTCACTTGAATGTCTCGGAGGCTGATGTTGCACTGCTTGAGGATAATAAATAATGGGCCAAAACCAGAGAGACAATGGAAGCTGATACAGGTCGGTAATTCACTGCTCACCATGCACCTTTTCCTGCTAAAATAAGGGCTGGGAGGGATGGAAGGTTGTCTTTGGAGCTCTTGTCTGTGCCAAGCAGACTGCAACCTCACCACTGGACCATTAATCAAGTCTCAAATCCCATCTTTTTTTCCTCTCCATTTCAGTTCTCAAGTAACAAGGTTATTTTTCAGTTTGATGCTGACTAGGTTATAAGTATACTGAAAGGCTGTCCCAAAGTACTCAGTAAAAAGGAAAAACAGGTATATTGGGCTCAACAAGCCCTAGATTAGAGCTGAGTTTGATAAAGACTGAAGGGACCCTGTCCTGCTGGTCCCTGGTCAGGTGGAACCTTCCTGTCCCAGTGCCAGGCAAGTTGTCCTGTCTGCCAGCAAGTTTGAGATTCTCTGGGCAGCAAGAAAGCTGAATTACCAACTCCAAAGCATTAATATAATGATCAGTATGAGGTAATCCAGGGCTCACTCAGCCACTACCATGACTGTGCAGCACTCAAGGATTCCTGCTTGGGAAGGCAAACAGTTCCTGCTGTTCCCTCCTTGTGCAGATCACACAGGGCACTCCATTACAGCTGGTATTCAGATCAGGTCACCTCTAAGGGCTGGGGAGTTTTTCAGGAAAGCAATCCAGATTCACAGGCTTTTTATACCCAAGGATGCTCATCATCCAACTGCCCAGCTCCTTCAGCAGCTTCCTGTGTCCCACCTGAAACACTTGGTCCACATCCATGTCCTTAAACCCAGTAATGCCTGGAATATCAGGCTGACTCCAGTATTACCTTGCTGATCTAGAGATTTAAAAGACATCTGGGGACAACAATTCATCAAAAGCTGAATGTCAGGAACCTGCAACCTTTCCAAGAAATTTCTGAACAGACACTGAGCATCCTGCATATGGTTTTTCAAAGTGAACATATTACTCTAATAATGAATTTATCGACTCTGGGACCAACATCTCACCCTGTGTGACTTGTACTGCCCTTACTGGTGTAGGACCCTGCAGGGTTCTCAAAAGCTGGAATGCTAATATGCCATAAGAATAAAAGAAACGCATTGGAGAAAGTTAAGGTGAGTGCAGCAAGTGTCCTAGTAACTTCAGCAGAAGGTAGGCATTGCCAGTGTGTCCCCATGCCAATATATATATATATATGTCTTTTCTTTGCAGCATTTTGTAACTTAAAAAAAAAAAAAATTAGGAATCTCTAAATTGACCAATCTTCTGCTTTGCAATTTAAAAATCCATAATAACAGCAAGCAGGAAAGACTATAGAATACAAAGATGGTGCAGAGATGGCATGTGCAAGTCTATTAAAAAAACCAAAGCTCTGCCTAATGTGAAAGCATTAAAATTGTTCTTACTGAAATATCCAAGAGCATTTCTGTTTGGTCCTTCTAAACATGAAATTACACATTCTTCTAAGACGACCAGTAAAAAAAGCAACCCAAATTACCCCCAGTCTCCAAAACCAGAGAAATAATATAATGCTTTATTTTCACTGTGGTTCTTTCCAAATGGAAGAGGAGAATGTTTTATTTTAATTTCTATTTGCAAATTACGAACTGGCTTTGCAAAGACCACGGGGAAAACTGAAGTACCAAACTAATCTAAGTTAGACATCTTGAAAGGTCTGCACCTGAATCATCATTTCCTAAGAACAAAGGGAAGGACCACAAAGATTTGGAGATTTGTGATACCCCAGAGTTTCTTCCCTGACACTCCAGTTAATGCAAAGAAGGTTAAAACTATTCCCAGTCTGTGTCAGTAACTCCCTGACATTTATCTTTGCTTTCTCTCCTACCCATTATCCCAACACCTGTTGCCTTGCAAAAAGCCACCTCCTTTATAACTTTATAGACTTCATGAGACCTTTGAGCACAGAATTTTGTGCTTCTGGAAAATGGGCTTTTTTTCATCTTTAATGGAAATTAAGAGAGTGAGCTGATTTGTAATAACTGCCAGGAGAAATCTATTTTTGTTCTTAGGAGCTATTTTTTGCCAATATATCACTTGATAATAAAGCAATCATGGGCATGTATGAGAAGAACTCTGCTTCTCTGCCACTGTTGGAACCACTAGGAAAAAAAATCTTTTGTCTTCTCGATTAAATATGGAGTGAATAAAAAATCCCAACATCTCAGATTATGTAGATCAGATCATCTCTACAGTCCTAACCCTGCACATCAGGGTCCCATCTCAGACCTGAATTAACGGGTTATCACTAGACAAACATCCAGGTTACATTTTTTTAAATGCTCTGAGATTGATTTTTCAGTTTAAGTTAATATTTTTCTAACAGATTGTCCAAGAACAAAAATGGGGCACAGCTAGACCTTAGACAAGTATACCCCATCCTTGATGAAGAAAGGAAGAGAGAAGAAAAAATGCACAGAATTTCTGTTTGTACTTGGAATTTGGGTATCTAACAGTTTTTTTAGGTAAGAACAAGGCTAAAGGATTGGGTGTTTTTCAAGCCCTGTAGTTTGCACCATGGGGCAAACTCTTTGAAGGCATTTATGTGGAACAAACAGTTGGCTAAGCACTGTGCTTTGTGTTCCCCAGGTAATTAAAAATTACTCAGAAATCATGCTATTCATTTTTTTTTCCTTCTCTCATATCAGTGGATATGGAGTCAGAATTCAGAAACTGGGAAAACTATCATTCAGGAAGTGCAGACCAGGTGTGGGAGTACTCGTGATTCAAGTCAGACACGAAGCACATTGCACTGAGTGTCCAAGCACACCACTGCCTGCATCCAGAGCCAGCCCTGAGCACAGGGAATGCCATGAACTCAGCTTCTGCCTCCAGCAAGCTGGTGTATCAGTGAAGGAACATGACTCAGCCCTCCATGGGAAGCTGTGGCCTCCCCTCAGGTGGTTTCACCACCGAACAAAGCAAACTTCCGAAGTCAGGATCTGCTTCTCGAGGCGCTGAAACTTTCTGTCCCTCCCTCCCCTTTTGCAGCTGGCAGACACCAGAGCTGGAAAGCAACATGGAAAAACTTGCAGAATGCCAAACAACTTCTTACCATAGCCAGGGGGAGAACTCCTACCAGATCCTTCTGGCTTACATAGATCTTGGAGATTCCGAGATCGGATGTTGTGTCTCCTGGATATTCTACCTGCCACGTGATGAGCTGGGTCTCAGGTGGGTCAGTTAAGTCTTCAATCTCAAAATCAATCTGCATGATTTCAGAGGAAGGACCATCAGCACTGCAAGAAAGAGAGGAAAAGAAATGTTCTGTTCACATAACTGATAAGCCAGTAATATAATTGCTTTTATATTAATAAAACATTGGATTAAGGCTCCTTCGAAGAGAGGATTTAGTGGGATGATGGATTTAATAATGAATTAATCATTTCCACTTGTCTTAAGATTTCAGGGTATTTCCCACAAATTCAAGTGGCTTAGTAACACTCTGTGACACAGATCACTATGCACTGCTCCATTTTACAGGTGGAGAAACAGAACCAAATCAAGGCAAAGCAAAGGCTAAAACTCCAGCCTAAACTGACTCCGAGGCTCTCCCTTTAACAAGCACTTTGTATTTCCTCCCTGGTAAAGCAGCACCTGAACAAATCTAAAGGGAATCACTCCTTGAAACAGGAAACCACTGCATCAAAAGTATTTTGTGCTTTTTAAAGAGAGAGGCATGGAAGAAAGGTCAAAGCTCGGGATGGGGTCCATGAACAAGGGCAGCAGGGAGCAGGGGACTGGAAAACTTGGAATTAATTTTTGGTTGTACTGCTACCTTGCTGTGAATGTCTGTGTGAAGCTCCTTTTGTCCTTTGAGAAACCAGGAATTATAGATAATTGAGCTTGTTGTGATAGAGGAGAGTTACAAAACTGGATTATTTAATATTGGCCAATCCTGCCAGGACCCTCGAGTAGAAAACACTAGAGAAGAACAAAGAGTTACTAGATGTGATATTCTGGCAACACTGGGGGTACTGGCACCTTACCACTGCTACTTTGGCTTTGCTTGCTGTCCTTCCTAAGGTTACATGGCAAGTGAATGGCATAAAACAGAAATGTAAAGGGGGAGAAACTGGAAAGGGGCTCATTGATGCAATTCCCACAAAGCTTGTTTTTTATAAAACCAGCTACTGTATGGAAAGCAACAGAAGACAGAAACAAGAAAAGACTCAATTTACTGTAAAGTTGTTGAGGAAAGCAGAATTTCTGAGTGCAGAAATCCAGGGGACACCAGGAATGCCAGTGTTTTACTTCTGAAGCACTGACTGCTGAACTGATCTCCAGTGTTTGTGTGGAGGGGAAAGGAAAGAGCAGAATTTCTTTCCATGGGATAATCCTCAAGGAGAGAAAGACTGGCACAGCACTGAAGTGTTACAAGCCATTTATGTTGGAGAGTGCCACTAGAAAAGGGGACCCATTTCAGCTGCTGATTAGAGAATCCCAGAATGTGCCCAAACCCCAGCAGTTTTCCCAGCTGATGTGGGAAAAGAGCTAAAACTAAGCACATATTTTTATGAAGACCAGTTATGACAACAGCCCCAGTTTGGGACTCTTCCCAAAATGCTCAGAGATTTCTATCATACTGGCTAAATCCAGTGCTTTACCCAAAGCTACTCCTTGAAGAGGTTAATCTGATCATCTATAAGGTTTGGATTTTAATGGATACACTGAGTTCTTTCTCTCCTGGATGGAATTTAAAACGAGCCTCTGTGTTTCCAGAATGGAACACATTGTGTTCAATTCCTCATTTCTTCATTTCAGGGGGGAAAAAAAAAAAAAAAAAAAAAAAAGAGCACGATTTCTAAACTAGCACTGAATGAAGTCTTATTTCATGCTGACCTAGGTAGGATCAGAAAGCTGCTTTATGCAGCTGTGGCTATTGAATCTCAGTTACCTTAATTGTATGAGCAGGAATGGGCAAGGCATTGCCTATAAATACCTGGCAGTGAGCCTGGTTTGTACAGCATGTTCTATCACAGTTGCTGTGTTTAAAGAGCTAATTGAATCTTCATACAATGAACCCTGGGTTTGTGGTTCTATTCTGGGTGCCTTTCTGCATTATTGCCTTGGTGGCTGCTCCTCCCAGTCAGCAGCTCTGCAGAACTGGGGCTGTCCCCAGGATGTGTCCTGGAGCAGCAGTGAGGGACCACTGCAGTGAGGGACTGTGGGGTACAGTGCCACAAACCAACCAAAACTGCCAGAAAAGGCAAACAACTCTATCTTTTCCAGGTGTGCTGGAGATTAGGAGAAAAGGAGGGAAGTGATCAGCACAGATTAAAACAAAGGAGGGAGTGAAAGGTAGTGGAAAAGATGTGGAGACAGAAGTAGAGCACGGTCCTTGTATTTATGAACAACAGCTCCCATATGGCACAACTACAGGAACCCCAAAGGCACAGAAATCTTTCTTTTAATTTCTCCTTCAAAGCAGGTATTTTAATGAAGCACTTCTTGTAGCAAAAAACCTCCACTTTGCTACCAAATGCAATTCTGAGAGAAATTATTTGAACTAGTTCCTCTTAGAAATACTAAAACACCTCCAAAAGACAAAATTACAAAGCACCACAAAAATCAATAAGAATCTCATTACTGCTACTTAAGATGTATTAAAAAAGTGTGAAAGTATTGCACGACCTATGATCAGACCCTGGCTGTCAGCACCAGGTCAGGAACTTCTGTTTAATTACTTTACTCATCATTTACTGGGACGATCCTCCCATGTGCAAGTCCCGTGGGTCTGTGTCCCAAATTCACAGCCTTCCTTGCCAATTCAGCAATTGAAATCTTCCAACAGAGAAATAAGATAAAAAAATCATCTTTCAGAAAATACAGGTAAAAAGCATAAATGGAGAAATTTTAGCAAATAATATTCATCAGTGGAGTTCAGTCACAAAAAATATTTGGGGCTTTTCTGTTAAAGTTAAGGGTGCTTGCTACAACAAGGATATTTCTATGGGTAGTCAGCCACTGGTCCTTGAAATGATCCAAAACTCTGATTTCAGGGAGAGAATACTTTTATTTCTGAGGGTTTTTTTGTTTGTTTTAAGAAGCCTTTACACGAGAGTCAAACTGTTGTGGCAGAGGGGGAACATTTGCATTCCTCTCCACATTTACCAGAGAGACAGAGATCACATCTCCTCTGAATAAACAGGCACTTGCAATGCAATAAACTGCTTCTGCTTGGCATGTTTGAGAGCATCCTAAAAATTACGTGTATGGGATGTGCAAGTAAAAAATGTGGGATCCTTGACAAGGAGACCATAATGCTGACACCTGAGGCATAAAAAGCAGGGAATGAGAAAGAACACTGTGTGCTTTGGTGGGCTGATTGATTTGGGCTTTTCTTTGGTGCTCATTACCACACAACAAGCCATTGCTTTGGAAGTGTTGATGACTTCTTCCAGTTCAGCCAGTGGTAATTTAAAAATCCCCCCTGCAAGAGATGTCATGGGTGTAAAACTTCACATCCACATTTAATTTACGTGTTTATTTTTTTTTTTGTGCATTTTTTTCTTTAAGTGCAGCAATCAAAACGTGCTGCCTTTGGGTTTTCTGTGCAGTTCTGCTCTGAAACAAAGCACACAAACATTTTGGCTTCCATTGGGCAAGATCTGAACCCTCTGATACAATATGGGAAGACAAGGCTAAGGAAAACATTCCACTGTGGATGTTTTGGGAGCTTTATGTCTCTGGGTTGTTCTTTTACCAGTCCCACATATATCACAACCATAACCTAAAAGCCCTCAAAATAATCTTATTTTTGTCTCTTTTACAGGCAAAGAGACATTCTTTATTTTAATGTGTCCAATTGACTTTTCCTTCTGGTTCCTGAGCCAGAGTGCCATCAATTAACCTTTTTCAGCTGTTTTGCAAAAAAACCTCCATACAGGATTACAACAGCAGAATTTCCATGGACTGTTTTATCCCTACAACCAGGATTTAAGGTAAAAAAAATATCAAATATTGCAAGAATTGACATTAAACATAACAGGCTTAAACAAGCATTACAGCATGATATTGCCTTTCACCAGCAGAGGAGCTGGCTCAGCTCCAGAGTGGGAGCTCAACATATCCAATGCCTGATCTCCCAAATCCATGGAGTGGGTGTGAATCTGGCTGGCAAGGCTATCAGGATTCCCACCCCTCCTTTGCAGCTGAAAATAAAATGTCTGAGTTTACCCAAAAAAGTTTGAACTTCATTAAACCAAACCCAAACAATGTGGTGCAATACCTGTCAGGGAACTACTGGATCCATGCTCTACACTTCAGCCCCTGCTTCCAACCCAAACAAATAAATAAAAAGGAATGTTTCAGACAGGAAAGTGAGGCTTGGGGCTTGGATGCCCCCAGGGTCAGAGAGGGCATTCTAAAAAGCCAATATCTGTAGAAGCTATCACACTGTTACAGCAAAGATCATTAATCACCATTGATAGATCAAGATAGGGCGATACATACAGCAGTACATTAAAATTTAATTTCATTCATTGTCATCTTACTATTAAAAATTCAGCGATGGGTTGGCTGAAAAGTCATTTTTCTTCTGGAATCAGTGTAAGAAGTGAACCAACCGGCAAGAAAAATCACCCAAAAATGAGTCTGCTAATCATGTAATAAAGTTATTTTAAAAAAATTGATCCATCCCTCCGGAGCTTGACATCAGTAGTGCTGGTTGAGAAATATTTGCTGAATTATTTATTTGACTTTTTTTTTTGCTATTGTCAAATAAATTATTCACAATACCATTTTCCAGCTGTTGATAGCACTTTTCCCAAATAACTCAAACCATTCAAAAGTGAGTAAAAATTAGCAAACCTCTTAATATACTATAAACTTAAAACATAATTTCCCACCAAGTCAGCATTTCAGTTCAGAACTGTGATTCTGAGCATCTCTTGACACAGTAAACCCAGTGATCATTTACCACATTATGCTAAGGGAATGGTAAATCAACATTGACTTTATTACATCCAGTCTAATAATCATTCAATAAATTATTCAACACAGCAGTCAGTAAACATCAAGTACTTTCGAAGCAGCCCAATCAAGAGGCAACAGCAGAAAAGCCACAGTTACTATGTGGGTGGGAGTGAATTGCAGGGCTAAGAAAATGGTTTTACTGACAGTACAATTCTAATAAAACCCTGCAAATACACTGTCAATCTGGCTTTCTCTACCTGCTGTTTTTATTGTCCTCAGCATAAAAAAATAACAATAAAAATAAGATAACTCACATATAAGTGTGATAAAACTGCAAAAGGGGAAGCCAGGCATACAACCACAAAGGTATTCATTATTAATTGGTGAAGTTTCTATAGGATCCAGCCAAGGCATAATAGGAGACAACCCCAGAATGTGGTGATGGTTGTCTTAGCTGACAAAGGCAAAAAATGGAAAAAAGGTAACAAAACAGTTATTTTACAGGGAGGAAACCCAAACAGAGAGGCTGCAATCAAATAACAAACAGCTCAGCACCCATGGAATTATGTGATGAGTTGACTCCACATCCTTGCTTTGCCCAGCACTGGCAGCTCTCTGGGAATTTGACTCTTATATCATAACCCCCAGACTGAAGCCTTGAAATCAATAACAGCCTCGAGCATTCCTAAAAAAAAGGCTTTAGATTCTTCACTCCCATTAGAATTTCTCAGATTGTTAACACTGACAAGGTCTCCTGAAAACGAAAGAAACCTTTTCCTGAGCGGGAGGAGTGGCACCAGCAAAGCCCAGATCTGAGGGAATCAGACCCAGGGTTTTCAGCCTGAAAAATAACACAGCCAGCCCTGCAAATATTTGCTGTTGAGCAATCCCAGTGTATGGAACCAGGAGATCAAGCTCTGTGCTCAGCACACTGCCCTGCAGCAAAATTCATTCTCAACCTACAAATATTTGTTATTTAAAAAACCCTCATACACACGAGCAGCAAATTTACACTTGTGTATAGACACAGGTGGGATTAGGTTTGATGAGTTTAGGTTAAGCCTTTTTTAGTAATTATTTAACCCTGAAAGGCAGCCATACAAAGTTATCTGCATAGGTGCTATACAAGAAAGCTTCCCAGGAGATCAAGAATTTTGTATAATAGTGTTCTTTTTTCCCCCCTGTGATGACAACACAAAAGCCCAAGGGAAGTCCTTGGCTCACATGAATTTATGTGCCCATGCAGGAGGCACTTACTGAGTCTGAGACTTAATACTTGGCTTTCAAACTATCCCAATTATGGTTGGGTGAAATTAAACTGAATAAAGAGGTAATTCAGTCATCGACTGTGGTTCTGTGAGATCCACCACACTGCAAAAGGGGCAATGCAGAATATGTATAAACAGCCTTAATTCTGTCTTCCTCAGAGTGCCTATCCCAGGGTCTACAGCAACATTTTCCAGTCAGTGCCCCAGTCCTGGGCAGAGGCAATCAAAGGGACTGTGAGGTGTTGAGAAGTAAAAGTCTCACCCCCCTAATTCCATCTGTTATTTCCTTTCAGGGCTGCTTGCTCTCGCTGTTCTTCTGAAACATGCACCAAATAAATCTCTAACCTAAGCTTATCATGACTACCATTGATAGAGTGCTTATTTTTATTTTTCCAGCAAATATAATACATTGAGAAGGTTCAAGCCAGGAATCACTGCCTGAAAACTTTGAGAAACTGGTCTAGAAGTTACTTCTAAAGTGAGTCTTCCTGAAAAGTGATTCATTACCAGGGTTACTGTTTTCACATTTACATCAAAAATGCAGCATTTTGCTGCTTTATGATCCATGTTTCAGACATCAGCTGCTCTTTTGATGCCCATCTCAGCCATTTCACTTTGGAATTCAGAATGATTTTAAAATTGTGCCCCCTACTCACTTTTTAAAAATTTAATTGTGGTGTTAAATCCAGAGTGGAAGATCCAATATCTCAGCATGTAGCTCCAGTCATGTCTCCAAGGTGAAATCTATAACACATTTTTTTATGTCCTGCTTTTAGTGTCCACACTGGTTAAACAAATGCAATTATATACAAAATTGTAATACACAATTACATTTCACAAGGCTCAAGGCCTCCATGTATTTCAAAATTAGTGGCTTGTTTGCAGACACCTGCCAAGGCACATCCAATATATGAGATTAGTACCCTCAACTATAGAAACTTCCACTGCTGTGAACTATTCAGCAAGTATTTCTGCTGAACTCATACATCTGCAAAACTGCAAAGTTCTTTTCAACTAAAATACAAAAAAAAAATGTTTTCTTTACCCAAATGTTCAACGTCTGCCAAGTCAAGAATTAAAAGATAAATGCTTTCCAGCTTTCTTAATATTAAATCAGAAGAAGCTTCCAGAATCTCTTTTCTTTTTTATTTTTAAGCAATAACATGAAAAATAAAATGAAGAGAGAACATTTACATTGCCTCCCTCCCCACTAGCTTTCTGAAAGAG
Organism: Manacus vitellinus; assembly: GCF_001715985.3. Taxonomy (NCBI): domain Eukaryota; kingdom Metazoa; phylum Chordata; class Aves; order Passeriformes; family Pipridae; genus Manacus; species Manacus vitellinus. The sequence continues at coordinate 5,520,210 of NW_021940379.1, forward strand.
CTTTAGGTTGAAGAAAATTTTAAATCACAGAATTACAGTGTAAACTTGGTTGGAAGAGACCTCTGAGAGCCATCTGGTCTAATGCCTTTCTCAAAGCAGGGCAAATTTCAGTGTTTGAATAAGTTTGAAAGTTTCAGATTTTCTCACATGGTTTTCCAAAGAGATTTACTGTTTAGCATCCTTTTTGTCTTATGGCAATGCTGGGATGGCCTGAGCACTCACACCTGCACTTCACACACTGATAGCCACGTGCAAGGGACACAGTCAGGCAGAAGAACAGTTTTCTCTTCCATCAGCTCTTAAAGATTTGTAACTTGGCCATGACCAAGTAACTGGAAGCCATCTGGATGCCTGTTAGGCTTCTGTTCTCTTTTAGCACAAATTATTTTACAAACTATTCTGTTCCAGTTGAATTGAAAGACAGCAGAAATGATTGAAATGCAATGATAAGAAAAGTCCTTTCACTATCAAATTCTCATGATGAAAATAACGGGTCAGGAGGCACGTGAAGAAAGGTAGAGTTGGAACACTACACCCACTAAAACCTGAAAATTAAATAACACCATGCTCTGCCAGGCTGTTTCCAAGACTTGTCTGTCCTACAGCAAAACAGCATCTGATCACCAGCACTAAATGGAAAAGTGCCACCTCTGCTTTTCAGCCATTCACTGTCCCAGTCCCAGTGCCAGCTGCACAGCACCCGGGAGCTTCAGCACAGCCAAGCTGCTCAAAATGCTGCATCTACTTCAGCAGTGGCATTAGTACCTGCTGGAATACAGGGGGAAACACAACCTTCACCAAAAAAAATCACATGATGCAGGAGAGGGCCTAGAGACCTGACTGAGAACATAAATATTAAAGCTTTAGTAAGACAGAACTACTTTGGGAACTACATGGACAGAGAGATGCCACCTTGTTCTCTACCAATTTTTAGCAATTGAAGATGACTGTAAGTGCACATGCAAATATTTACCCCTGTTTTGTATATAATACATGTTAAAAGTTGGCATCTTTGGGCTTACACTGCAGTATGGACATTTGTTTTATTTGTTTTAACCTTGACCCTGTAGGTTAAGGGATACCCTCAGTAAATTACTCTGGAATAGTCAAAGCAAGAGCCCCCATCCCTACCCCAGCTGTGGTACATTTTTATTTGAGCAGATGTTTCCCCTCTGTACACCCTGGGATAATCTGATAGCCATGATAAAATCATACAGACAGGACCATGATCCAGGTCTGCAGCTGAGTCCTAGGTCCTGTCAAATCAAATCATAGTTTTTGATGTACTTGTGACATTAAAACTGTGTGAGTTCAAAAGCTCACAGAATTCATGTTCTCATTAGCATGAACTGTTTAAGTCAAGCAGTGTCATCATTTTGGGTTTCATGGCACCCACTGTTGGTGCACCTGACTTTTCACCCCCTTTCAGGTGCACCTGAGCTCAGGAGGACTGGTGAGACAGAACGGGATATGTAAGTCCTGGCAATCCTTGGATACTCACTGAGGAATTACAGTGAAGAAAAAGAGGAAGGGCAAGCTATGATTGTGGTTATTATCCTCCAGAGAATTATCCAAGAGAAGGTGCACTGAGACAGCAAACTGTGCCCAGGGCAGGTAACAGTGCAAGTATCAGCAACAACTTGTACTGATTTATGCACTTGAGCACACTCAGTCATCATCCTTTGGGGAGGTCTGACAATCAGCAATCACAATCTCATCTATGCAAACAGTTCAGGAGCTGCTAGAGCAAACATAGAGACCAACTACCCCTGTGAGAGCTGTGACCATTCATGGCAGAGGGGCAAAAACCAGCACAGGAGGAAAGGCAGAGCTGGATTTGTGTGCTGACCCAGACAGGAAAAGATCTGGGTCCACACGGGGAGTTCCCTTCTACTGCAACCACCACATCATATAATCTCTTCATAAACTTATCAAGCTCCATTTTAAAAGCACTTAGGGATTTTAAATGCCTTTTAAATGACTTTCCCAGAACCTGATTATTCCAGTGGCTGAAGCAGCCAGAGGAGCCACCCTGGCTGGAACTGAAGTCTTCACTGAGCCACTGCTCAGAGCAACCAGACCCCAGATATCACAATGAATAAATGTATGGCCAAATGCAGCTCCACTTCCTACAACAAGTGCTCATAGTAAAACATTAAATAACTCTGCAGACCTTCTGGAAACATGTAATGGCTGATAATAGCTCCCTCCTCCAAAATTATTCCTTCCACGTGTCCTCAAATCACCTCCAGCCAACTTCTTCCCTATCCCAATACAGCTGTAAACAAAACCATTACTGCAGATAAACTTTAAATGGACTTTAAATATTCACTGATCTAAGTAGGCAGGCTGAGAAATGGTAAGTTCTCACTACCTTACCTCAATACACTCTGTCAGAACGTGACTACAGTTGTTTGCCATTTCCAAAAGCAAAGTACTCTTTCAGTAAAAATAATAATACCATCAAATCAATTACCAGAAAACTGGTGAGAGAGAGAGAAAACTGGAGAGAGAAAAACAGACATGGCAGGAAATGCTTCATGAAATCCTAAGGAAATGTGCCACTGTGAATAAGAAATACCATCTAACCAGAGAGAGCATCTCGTGCCATCAGCTCATGTGAGGGACACAACACATCACATAAACTTCCTTACTGTGTGGCAAACTTACAACTCATGTAATTTGGGCTTTAAAGCCACTTTTATAGCAAAGTTTGAAGATACTAATCCAGATTCTGTGGGAAAGAACCACCACCTCTGGGGGGTGAGCAGCAGCACAGCATTGCTCCTGCCTGTGAGAATCCCAGGACCATCCTTGGAAATCTTTGCAATTGACAGTGGAAAGATGTACATCCAGCCCTTTCAAAAGGCATATTGATTTTATTGAGCTGGAGGCAGGGCAAGAGACACCCTAATTGTTATAATTATGAATTCAGTAATGTTGGTAATCATTAATAGTTTCAGCAGGATCATAAATCATTCACGTAATGGAAAAGAGCAGCAAGTGAAGATCAATTCCTACTCGAGCAGCATTTCGTTTCATGGCAGACACCTAAACATTAAACTGCTTGACTTACTAATTCCTATTTGTTTTATACTCCTACTACTCCTCCACTGTAGTTTCACAGTCCAATTTTGAGTCTTTAATGACTTAATTGAAAGTAAACTATCTTTCTTTGCAAAGCCAACACGAAACCACTGCAAATATAGACACTGCTCTTCTTCCACTGCAATGGAAAATCCTCAAGGCTACTTGCAGGAACACAAAATCACCAAAAAATGAAGGCTTAAAATACCTCCTCCAAGCAAGCAAAATGGAAAATTTGGATAGGGAACATACTCCAGACCTCATAACTAGCATGGTTCTTGGAATTTGTGTGGAGAAATCCAACCCGCAGCTGTTACAAGTATTAAAAGCAACCAAACGACATGAAGAATTAAAACACAGCCCTGCCAAAATTATCACTACAGTCCATGAATATAAACAGGTTTTTAGGCATGGTTTTCCATTTGCTTTGCTCAAGCTGCTTGACTTTAGTTATGCTGTCACTGCACAGCAGGATAAGGTGCAAATAGGAGACACAAGGATTGAGGGAAATGGAGAAGTTCTTTTGGAAAAAAAGTAGAAGAAATAATCTGCCAGAATTCCAGAGGGCCTGAATGTGCAATACTTGAAGTAACATCAAGCAGAGCAGAAGGTAGGTTGGTGATTTTCTGAAAAAAAATCAGTAGGTGAGGTTTAAAAGACAGAAGAAACAGAAAGTGCTAACTTTCCACAAATATTCCAAGGATTTATGCGTCAAGGAGAGAAAATTGCTAGAGCAGGTAGGCAGGAGAGTATAATTAGAAACAACAGGAAATATAGAGCAAATTCAAAGCAAAAGGACTGTGGAAGAGTCTCCAAAAGAAATGGCAAACACAATAACTGGAAAGGTTTAAAATTAGGCAGGATAAAATGCTTAGAAAGAAATCATTTTTGCAGTGGCATATATGGCTGTAACAAGCCTTTTTTGGTTGTAGGTTGGTTTTTTCCCAAGCCCCTTAATAAAGAAAGGATTATGCAATCAGTACATCTGAGTGTCTGTCATTCCCTCCAGTAACATTAGACCAATTTCTGCAAAATTAGGCAGAAGGACAGAGGTTAAGAATTATTAAATTTTTGGAAGCAGACACAGCAGAAGAGATGGGTAAGTGATTAATGCCTCTGTCAGAACAGATGCAGTGCACTCCCTAAGAATCCATGTATGCACTCACTCCTAAGCAGCAAACACACAGAAACCAGGCTGCTAACCAAAATAATCCTTAACTTTTATGGTTCCCTGCTTTTATTTCAAGTTCCAGTTCCAAAGCTGACCCCTGCTCAGCAAACCACTGAAGCAAACTCCTTCAGTCTTCTGGGACTCAATCTCATTTTATAAGTAAAACATATGTGTAAGTATTCTGCTAAAAAGGAATGAATCTGAATAGTCTGCTGAGCCATGCTCTCATTTATCAGCAAAATCACCCGTTCAACTCAGTAAATTCACCAAATTATATGTGGAGAGAATTATTCCTGACCCTCCTTCAGTGCTGCATGGAAATGACCCTTGTAGGAATACAGAGCCCTGGAAACAGGTCTCCCACATAATTAAGAGCATGACCTACACTTTTGCTCCCAGACATCCTGACTGCACAAGGAAAGCAGCAAACCAAAGTTCATTATGTTATCATGAACAAATGACTCTTTCTCTTGCTATTAAGCTTTTCAGCACAGAGTACACTTGGTATCTGGTGGGCTGCTTATGGTTGTCAGCACAGTTAATGTAAATTTAAAATGCAATGTGATTATTTTCTATACCACAGCATCCTAGGACACAATGAACAGCAGTTAACTCCAAAACTTAAGGAAGGTAAAGGAATTAACTCTTTTTTCATGGTAAAAACATGCAATGACACGAAAGAATCAATTTTTTCTTTGACAATTCCAAAAGAAAAGAACTCCCAAATACGTCTCTATCTCTTATTTCCATGTTTAATAATTTAAAACTCTTACCCTTTGTTCATAAAAGAAACATTGTGTTCTGCAAAATTCGTGGAGATGTAAAACAAGAAGCAACAAAATCATATATAAATTTCTGGTGCAGACTTTTCCAATGCTAAGGAACAAAATATTCTAAAGTATGAAACAGTCAAGGATTGATGCCAAAGTTTCAACATAAATGTGAGAAGTGAGCAGACAAATTGTGTGGAGAAAAGATGAAGTAGAAACAACTTGGAAGTCATTTGTGTAAGAAACAGAAATGAAGAGGCTTGAAGAAGTCAGTGGTTCCAAAGCAGATATTTCTCCCATAGGTATGAAAAGTGACATCTCCATCAGTAGTCAGTGTAAATTAAAGTGTGTTCCTGTTTTCAGAAAGTCATATGTCGAAAACATGCTGATCCTTTTGCTCTTCTCACCTGTCTCATGAAATACAATTGAATTCATGGGTGATGGAAAGAGAAACTTCCACTTATCCTACACCACTGCTGAAGTTCCAGGTGAAATTCACTGTCAGAACTGGACTGAATTAAGTGGATAACACGGCACTGGGCCCATTTTTGAGCAGGAATACAACAGGAGCAGCCACACAGTCATGAAATATTGCTGTGACATAAAACTGAACTGAGAACAGAGGAGACGTCTGGCCCTGTCACTCCTCCGGTGAGTGACCCTGGGCGAGCTACTTTGCCACTCTTCACTATAGTTTTCTGACATTCTCTGTATGATTCAGGGCTCTCAGATTTGTCAGTCAAGGCCAGCAGGAAGAATTCAGGGCTAAATTAGGATTTTGAAAGAAATAAATCCCAGTCATTGAAATGCTGCAACAGCAGAACCTCATCCTTTCCCATTCCTAGGTCAGACTTGTTTGCAGTACATCCATCCCAGTGGAATACCTGAGGAATGGTCAGGCTTTCTATCTCACACCTTCCTAAGCTCCATGAGTTGCAAAGCTTACGGTAGCACATGACAGAATAGATAGGTTTCAGAAACTGAGTTCTTTTCTAGCTACATTATTCCACTTCACTGCATTCAAATGTGTAATAGGTCACTGCAACATTTGCCTTCTTGTCAGCCCTTAAAATAAAGATGTTAAGTCCTCCAGTTTGTTTTGAAGCAAATCTGGGGACTGTTTGGGTTATTCTGGTCTTCACCAATGCAGTTGCATTCCACAGGATACAGCAGAGAAAGAGAAATGATGAAAAATAAAAGCAGCAGCTGATGATGTAGTTTTTTAAAAGACCAGAGATCCAAGTTGTCTGTTTAAAGAGGAAAAGTTCAGTGGTGCATCATTTTATAACTAGATTGGGTTAGTAGCAACTAACTCAGAGCATCAGCTGCACCAGCTCCTCCTAAATCTACAACAGAGAGGATTTTTAGCTGTGCTTTGCACTCCTAGACAACACAAAGCCCCCAGAGCCGTGAATGCAGCTGGCTTTAGGAAGATACACATCATTTTGATCCAACTGAAGCAACCCCAGCGAGGAGCCTGTGCCAATTTGACGCCCTTCCCTTCCTTCAGCAAGCACCCACCACCCAGAGAGCCTCGTTGGCACCCCCAGTGACACACACAGAGCAGGCAGAGCAGGAGGAAGCTTTCAAAGCACTGCAGTTCTTCCTTACAAAGCCCAAATACAGGACACTGACTTCAGTCACAGCCCAGCTTTCAGTGTTTGACAATGCAACCCACTCTTTGCAACTGAAATATTTATTCAGGTGCAATTACCATAAAAGATTAATATTTAAATAAAGGGTGATTTGTTTTTGTGGTTACTCTTATTTCTTTTTAAACAGCACTTGGGATTATAAACTGAATTAGATTGTTTATTCTTAAAGCGGATCTTTTGCATTCTGCATTTATTAATAGCAGATTGAAATGCTCAGCCATTGATCAAACTCTTTTTCCAGAGGGGTGGCTTGAAAAAAAAAAACCAAAAACAACTCTAACCCCTGAGCTCTGGATTTTACAGCCATTACTGTCAATTATACACCCCACTGTGGGAGCAAAGGAAATCTTCATACATGCCAGCTGCAGCCTTACCCCTGAATTTTGCAGAGGCAATGGTTATTTCAAACACTGAAGGAGGGAGAAAGAGGGGAAAAAAAACAAGTTAGCCATGAAGCAGCCAATTGAGATTCCACTCATATGTCTGGAGACCTTGACATGTGAGTTACAGTATTTTTTTCGAGAATACATTTTGATAGTTGTAATAATAACCATAACTCTCAGGTCTCACCAGTCTCTCTCATGCAGAGATCTTAACAGGCTAGAGGCATTTCACATGTTAAAAAACCAGGAAACACAGAGGTGCAGCCACTTGAACAGGATGGTTTTGGGGAGCTCTGGTGCCTTCAGCAGGGCAGGGGTGCAGCTCCTGCATCCCTGAGCTGCTGGGGATGGCCTGGCTGCCTCCCAGGGCAGGAGCATCCCTGCCTGGCACCTCCCCAGCACCACGGGGGTTCTTTGGAGGCAGGAGTCAGCAGCTCCACGTGGTGCTGTGCTGGTCCATGAGCTGCACAGTTGCTGGCCTGGCTGCACAGCAACCCACTGGAGGGGAGGGAGAGGCCCCAGCAGGTTACTAGAAGAGGTAGGAAAAGAGGTAAAGCCCAGTCCCTGGCTGAAATAAATGGGAATTTTACTGTCTCAATGAGGATGCAGTTTCCACTGTAATAGCCTTGACTCCCTGGACTATTGTCATATCCATCAGAGCATGCTGCAGTGGCATTTGGGATGAAGCCTGAACTCACTGTCACACCAAAGCAGAACAGGTCTCGTGCACTGTGATTCCAGCCCAGTTCTTCACATCCTGACCCAATGTTCTCAATTCATTCCCAGGCATGAAACACACATCATCACAATTCCATTTATCACCTTTCTTTTTCTTCTCTCCTTATACCCCAATGTTAATCAACTACTAATTTGCAAAAAGCACTCAGCACTCCAAAGAGGCAAATACATTTTTAAAGGTTTGCCTGCCTGTTTGAAGTCAGGAATGGGCCCACTGGAGATCAGAGGGGATATTCTGCCACAGAGCTGAATAAAACTGAGGTGACTTATACCTAAGATTATCCCCTTCCCCTGCCTCTAACTCTTCTCTCCTTTCCAGCTGTCTTTTCTATCAGAAAGCTTTTCTAAGATTATGCAGCAAGTTTTTGTCCAAGAGGAAGAACGGATGCTCAGAAGCATCCTGGGAGCTCCTGAACTCTGTCAGATCTGTGCTAAGTCCAGTCAGCACTTCCAAATGCTGCAGGGCTCACTGCAGGTGCTGGGAAACAATGGGAAGGGCCAAACTATCAGCTGGACTCTTCATTTCAGAGACTTGGATAACAGAGGTACCTCAGTGATGGGGTTACCATGACACAACTCTTAATCTTCTACTCAAAGTAGAGTAGACACAGGTTAAAAGGCCAGGGGGAAAAAAAGAAATTAATACTACAGGCTGCCTATTGAGGTATTTGGCTGTTACCTCCTGTCTCCTGGTTCATGTCCTGACACAGTGATGACTCTTTCCAATTCCTCACAGATATTTCAGAAAATACCCTTCCAGGCATGTAAACATAGAATGGGAACTGTCTCTAGCTTCAAAATTTTCTGTAGAATGAATCAACCCCTCTAATTCTTCATTCCTACTTGGAACAGTTGGCATAAGATCTGGACTGAAAACAAAAAAAGAATCAAGTTTCACTCCATTTCTATGAACAACTCAGGTGGCCCAGAGAGCCTGCTGATTTTTCTGTGCTTTTGGCTGCATCTTTCATCTATCAAGATAGAAAACCTCTTAATTCCATTGAAATCCACAGTTCAAGTGTGCTTAACACAGCAGACACACTCTTCAAAAAACCTAGGTTTTAAGCAAGTACTCCTATAAATACACTAATACCAAAGCCTTCTATGAATTGTATATAGAATTTAACAGATTAACATGCAGGATGTTGCTGCTGAGTAATACCTACACTCCCATCCGAGGTGCAATTGGTAGTGTAACTACTAATAGTTCATAAACTGAACAAACACCTTTTCTCCAAATAAGGGCTGGGAAACCTCCTCTATCCACTCTAAATACCACAGTCAGCACTGAGTGAACAGCACATCAGGACTGAGGCTGACCTGCTGAGGTGGCACTGCCACTTGGAAGGATTAAATTTGCTTTCACAGAGTCAATGTGTGATGCTGCACAGGCCAGGCAGATGGGAAGCTGACTTTCTTTTCCCTGCTCTGCTGAAGACATCAAGAACTCTTCCACTCAGTGCCATCCCCACAGCAAACAGGGTGGTTGGAGGCTGCCCAGCACATAAAACAGGTAAAGCTGATTTGGACAGGAGTTCTTATACTGTATCTGGAGGTTCTTGCTGCAGAGAGTCCAAGACATTCCAGAACTGGCCAGGGAAGTGTTCCTGCCAGGACCAATGCACTCAGGTGGTTTCTCTGGTCTCTAGGACAGGCTCTGCAGCAGCACAGACTGTATTCATGGTGGAAAAGCTGCTGAGAGACAGAACTGATTTTTAGTGACACTGAGAGCAAGGATGCATGAATGTATTTGGGATCCAGCTTTATTAAATCTTCTGGTCCCATGATCACCTCAAATATTTATCTAGACAAAACAAAAGCCATCTCCAAGTCATTTCTGCTGTGGGGAGGTGGTGTAGCTAAACCACAAAGGAAGCTCATCATAGAGCTCCAATATATACTGCCCCATCCTGTCTTCAGCAAAGCCTTTTTCAGAGACTGTTCTCCCCTGCCATGAAACAATATGACTCAACTTGTATATATAAATTCTGTACCAAACCCCTCCTTTTCCACTAAACCCTGTCCAGCTGTCTGTCTAAATTTCAATGTGTGGCATCCTCACAGAGTATTTTGAAACTACCTGTTACAGGTACCTTAAAAAGTAAATAATAATGACATCTGGAATTTATTTTAAATTATCACCTTAAGGTGAAGTATCATCCTCCAGCTATCCAACTCCTGAAGGCACCAGTTGCACACAAGTTTAAAGAAAGCATGGCTTACATACATTCACACAGGAGCATACACTCATCTTTGACTTCACTTTTGATAGAATTCAATGCTAAAAAATACTGTGGGATTTACAAACATTCTTGCCTTTTCTATTTTTCCCTTGCAGATGACACCACTTCTAAAACCATTCAGGTATAAGAAATGTTACTTGTTTTGGTTGCAAGGCTTGATTTTTGTGTGCTCTTAGCTTCTCAAGAGCTATTGCAAAACTCTTGGAAGCTTTTCAATCGCCCTCAGAGCTGCTGGTACAGCTGAGAGTTAAATCTGAATGCCTTTAAATCATTGTTTGTGGGTTCACAGAAGGAATTCTGCTGCAGGCCTTGAGGGCCATACACCTGCTATAGGCTTGGTGTGTTCTCTTCCCTGTACCTCGTATTTTGCTGTTGACTCACAAAGAACTGAAGGAGGAAAGGGGAAAAAAAAGCCTTATAATTTATAGGAAATGTATATATTACGTGTTGCTAGGAGGAAATGTCAGGAGAGAAAAATAAATGCTTTCTGACAATTACTAGTCATTTTGTGCCAGCAGCCAAACAATGTGAGAGCTCTGCTTTCCCTCCCTGAACACGAGAGCACACTGGAGATGAATCACTCCACTGGATTAGCACGTTGGCTCATGCACATTTGGGAACTTGTTCAGTTGTTTGCAATAAGCTCTTGCAAGATTTGCCCCAGGTGTTGACAGGGGCTAAACCTCAGTGAGGCACAGACACCTTCAGAGTGCTCCCTGTCACCCCAGTGTACACCCAGCGTGGGGCACACGAGTTCTGGGTCAGTGGATGAGGAAATCTGACCCTCCAAAACCTGCAGAGTGTCCTGCCACTTATCCCTGCTGAGCACTGGGAGCAAAGAGAAAGCTCTCCACAGAGCACAAGTCCTGATGTTGAGCTGTCACCCCTTCTGTGAGGCAGCCCTGCTACACCCAGGAGCCTTCAGCTTCACTGGGCTTCTAAACTTCATCACTGGAGGCAAAGCAGATCGTTGTTTTCTCAGATTTTTTGGGGGCAACTGAAATTAAAGTAAAAGCTCCTAATGGTAAAGACACTCTTGAGAGTGTCTGTGACTTCACAGAGAGTTGTGCCATCCTGAGAGGACCATGACTGCAGGCTGGGGACAAGCATTGGTGGGAGGAAATTTAATTCACAGTCAAACCCAGCGTGCCCCGGCTCCTTGTGACCAAAAACCTTCCTGCTCCTCTGAGCCTCTAGGCGTAGGTTTGTGGTACTCCAGTTACCAAAAATAAAAGCTGACAAAAATGGGTTATTTTTCACATGGATCAGTTCATCAGAGCTCAGCACAGGATTGATTGTGCATGGAATGGGAGTGGGGAGGGAGAGGCTGATCCCAGCACACGATGGGTGCAAACAGCTGGGGAAGGAGTGGGAATTCCCTCAAGCCTACAGTGCTGCTGAAGGCTTCCCGTGACAAAACACACAGCCAAGCCTCTCCTCTAACACAGGCATAACAATGTTTCTCATTTCCAGAGGCAGAAGGATGCCACAGGGGAGCAGGCTACAGGTTTGGAGGCTTTCAGATCCTCATTCCCAGGACAGAATGTGAAATTATTTGTGCCAGGAATTACTACAAATCTTAGTGGTATTGCAATAATAGTGCCTCATGTATACAGTCTTTCTGAAAATCTACAGGCAAATTAAAAAGTGCCCCACATCAATTAAACCTCAATTACAGGGGAGAGAGAAAGGAGGCACTGAAAAATATCTTCCAAACTCATAAGGGCCAACAGAGGTAAACTGGAGAAAATTTATCCTCATAAGCAGTAAAACACAGTCATGATAGAAATAGGACATCACCAGGAAGGCTCCTACCAGCTGATGCAGAGAGAGGGCAGGATGCTGGAGCCAAATTTTAGGAAATGTGATGAGCACCACATAATCACATTTCACAAACAGAATATAGAAAGTCCACTAAACAGCTTATAGCTCTTAACTCCTGCAGCTGCTGTACACCAGAGGGAACTGTGCCTCCTGCTTTCCCATTTGTGACAGTCCATTATGGATCATGGAAGAATGAGACAAACTGACCACATCAGATGAAGGCTCCAGTGGAACATACAGCTCTGTGCAATCCAAAGATTTTCCTTTAACCAGTCTCTGCTGTCTCCATCACCGTAATGACAGCATTACAAGCATATTTTTTTTTAGAATGCTGCATTTAAAATCATTTTATAATCACATGCTTGATTTCTTGTCCACATTTGCAAAATATAATCAATTAAATTAATCTATTCCATTATTCTTTAGATCTCTCTCAGTTCTATCTGTACTGTGAAACACTGTCTTGCACTTCAAAACCAATTTTCATCCTTGAAAATGGAGCAGTAACTGAACAATAAATATGGATTTCTGAAAAGCTAATATCAGAGGCTAGGTATTCAAAGCAGGAATGTTTTAAAAGGGACATTAAATCTAGAGATCTGTAGATCAGCAATCCTGGTCTGCTTTAAGTCACTACATCATTCTGCTAATAAATCAATAAATCCCAGACTTCCTGTGGCAGCAGACAAACCATGAAGTCTTTCTGGGTCTCATGCCCCCATTTCTACTTCCCTGCCTGCCAAAGGTGTTGCAGTGATAACCACATGAAACATTATGTGGTGCTCTGATAATCTGATAATAAGAGACAGAAGGGGTGTGTGAAAAACTCCCCAATAGTGGAAACTCAGTGTGTTAACAGAAATGCAAATACATGATGGGAAACTAGAAAGACTAATTAGCATTACACTGCTTCTGGTCCCAGCATTAACACATTCAGCACTAACTTGAGCACCATTTTATCTCCAGGGACAATTATGCCATGTGAGACTGAGTCAGTGTAGGCTCCATCCTCTATAGGGGTCCTTCACAGTGGATCCCTTTGGAAAACAGAGATCCTCCTCTGACATTCACATTTCAAGGTTGTTTAAAACCCAATGTTGTACCTGAACAGGTAATACTTTCCATGTACTCATCAGTTGTTCTTTAGCATCACTCTGCCATGACTGTGATGATGTGTGAAAATGTCCCCGTGCTGTTCTGGTTTCAATCCCCTTTGGAACTAATAAAGATCACTTTTGAGCTCCTTATCTTTTAAAGGACTTATGATAAAAACTGTTTCCATCCACACACAGAAACACAAAAGTAAAGCCCAGCAAGAAATATGAAGTATCAGTAGAGGCAGAGCTGAAGCAGATGGCTGAGCATAAACATCTGAATTTCTGGTTAAGGCAGTAAGAATTTATGGCAAACTCTATGTTTCACAAGTTTCTCTTACATATTTCAAATATCAATATCTCTTTTATCAGGGTCAAGGTCCAAGTGGTGGGATGGGAAATATGTATTAGCACAGACAGAGTTTTTCAGGCTGCTGAGGCTGCAGACAGGATCTCATGGTATTTACAGAAGTAGGCAGGCAAACTCCTCACCCAACTCCCACTGACATGCACCAAGGATGGGAATTAACAGTGCTCAGGGACAACTCTTCAGCCTTTAAGATAAAGAGGATGCACCCCAGAGTTTGACAGTAAAGCAGGAGTGTAGTGGATTATTCTCCACGTGCTTTGGTGGGGATGCTCAGAGCTTCACAGTGAACTTCTAAGCACAGAATTACTACAAATGATTTTGACAGGGGGAATATACCCATTCTTTGGTTTTCTGGCTTCTTCAGGATCTAGATCAATCTCCCAACAAAGCACATCCCTTTGCTTCTCTATTTAGATTGACTACTGTATTAGAAATATGTCTTGTAAGGAAAAATACTACCAAGATCTAGAAATCTGAACTAGATGAGATTTATATTTGGTTATTACTACTTGCTAAAAGCCAAGTTATATCTTTTTTTGTTCATCAAATATATTCACATACAGAAAAAAAGTACACAGGTAATTACAACTATCTCAAATAAAAACTTTGTTGCTCTTACACTGGTTAAAAACATAATCCTGAAACAATCTGCATAAATACTTCAGTGCAGCAGATAGAAATGAACATGCCTACAGGATGCCATAGACTAAAAATGCATAGATGAGGCTGCAAAAATAGCAAATATCCATGAAATGCATGAACCAGTGATGACTTTGTGAAATTCCACTGTCTGAGGTGAATATTTTTCTCTGCAGAAAAGGATTGCAAACTGCTGCAAAAAGTGTTCAAAACCACTGCTATATATATGTCAAGAAATAAATTACTCTGAAGTTTGCTGCCCTGCCCTGTTTTAAAGAGTTACATAAATCAGCAAATTTCTCACTTCCACTGAAATACTAATTAAAATAAAGGAAGGAGAACATTATCATTTTCCGTGGAAAACTTGCCCTGGCCTCAGATAGTTGCAATATTTCAGGAAGCACAGTGGTAATGCATATTGGAATTCACCAAGGCAATAAAATAAGGTATAACAGCTGCTCTCAAACAGGAAGGTTATCCAGCCCTCAGTGTACCTGCTCACCAGGGCCTCTCCACACACTGGGGGAAAACAACCTTTCACCACTGAAGAACACATTACAGGTTTGATCCAAAGTCCTGGGTTTAAGGAAAGACAGCAGTGGACTTCTGCTCAGGGTTTGATGGTTAACAAACCATACAGAAAAGGATGGAAATGCCTCCTGCCTCCTTTGTAGGATTCAAATATTTTCCTGTGTTATCTGGTAGAGATGTCCCTTGTGTCACTGCCAGAATGCTCCCATCACCTTTTCCTTTCCTGACCTACTTTGCATTCCTCTCTGCTTCATCTTTGACTCTCACAATTAAGTTTATTCCTGTCTATCATCACATTCATTTGCAAAAAATCTGCAAAGTGTCAGAAGTCAAGGAAATGTAAACCCATGAACTCAGAGGAGAGGGAGGGAATCGATGCTTCCGTGTCAGAAGTCAACTTGCCTATTTCAAAAAGCACTCTGCTGGATTTTATGCTTTGAAAGAAGCTCTGGCCCCTTCTCAGATATGTACTCAGATCTTCTGATGTCTCCTCTGCTGAAACAGCACAAAATCAACCACGTGGAACCTTCAGCTACAGCACTTCTGCTCCGGGGCTCAGGAACCTGTTGGGACCACGGCAAAGATTCCCAGGCTGCAAAGCTCTCAGTGTTTGATAGAGAAAAGCTGTTTCTCTGAAACCCCTCCTTAAAGCAAGGCTGAGTACTAAACATGAAAGGGTAGGAAGAGAAATCAGCCCAGACACATATATATATTTTCAAGGTTCTATATTTATACTGAATCTGTCCAGCCACAGAAGCTCCACACGCTGCATTTTTTCACACAGCACAGGCTGCCTGACCAAAGGGGTATTTTATATATCACATAAGAGCAACAGTTTGCAAATCACAGGTGTGCTACAGCATCTGGCACGTACTTGAACTCACAGGAAGAAGGTGGTTGATCCAATACAAAGGGAAAGTATAAAGCCTGAATTCAGTTTGAAGATATGCCATAATGAGTGTTGTAAAAGCAAAATCAGCTGTTCTGGCAAACTAGGAATCATGCTGGAATATTACAGGAGCTAAATATACTGCTCAGCACCATTAACTCAATACCATGGGCATCTGTAAGATTTGAACCTCCAATTGGCTAAAATGCTAAACAGAAGAAGCAGTTTTGCTCCTACCAAGACTTCTTTTATTTGCACTGTGCCCACTTAATGAAGCATGAATTTTAATTTAGTCTGACACTTGGATATATTTTTAGGTTTGGTTTTTGCATCCTTTGTGCATAATTCGATTTCCAAGCTAGGAAATGTGTTAGAGGGTGCTAAACCGTGCATGTTAAGAATCACTTTCTCATGTAAATCATCACAGCACGTGGACAAAAGTTCATCTGAAGGAAGATGTCATTAGCATGGAAAACTGGTCTCCCTGTGGATGCAAAGATAACTTCAAATACAAGGTCTGCCAGTCCTTTAAGCTTTATTGATATAAGTATTTGCCATAAGGTGTATATTTTAACGGTAAGATTTTCAAGGTTACTTCTGTCTGTCTGCTGCACACACATCTGAGGCACACAAATCTTTGAGCATTACAGAGTATTTGGACAATACAAGTGTATTATGAAGTTATCTAGAAATGATTGAAGTACTCTTTGATCATAAATATACAGCAGCAAGAGTGGCAGCCAAGGGCTTGCTTGGAAAGTAATAAGCATCATGTGGGAGACAGACTTTTGGAGAATTAATGCACTGTTTTCTGCATTTTCTTGGTTCAGTTTCAGAGGAAAGGGAAGATGGACACATGGAATGGGAAGGACAATTAAACATTGCTATAGTTTACAAATCTACCTGGTCTTCTTTTCTATGTCATTTATTTTAGGGTAAATAATGACTTTCTAAGTAATCTGATTAAGTGTTGGGATGCCTATAAAGCCAAAGCTAAATTTAACACCAAATAATGCCATTCACTACAGAAAGATTAGAAGCAGTGCAAAGCATCTGATGAATGCTGCTCATAAAATTTTTCTCATCAACACACGCTCCCAGGAGGATGCTCCAGTGACATGGTTACAGTTCTGCACTACTGGATATACACATATTTAATTATTGATTCTTTTCAGCAGAGGTCATGCAGAACATGATACAGGCACCTGATGGTAGGAGGTGTGGTGGTAAACACAGGGCAACAGATGGTTCCTGACCCCAGGCACCTGCAGTGTGGCTCCAAAAGCACAGGACTGTGCACAGACTTTGAGGGAAGCACAGGGATGACACAGGGCAGGGTGAGAGGCACAGGGCAGGACAGACCCACAGGCTCCATAAACTGTTGGTGAGCTTGGAGAGACTTTAAGGTGAGGCTTTAAGGAGGATAAGGACATGACTTTACAATATTCCCAGGGATTTGTTTAAAATCTGAAGAATAAGAGAAAACAAAAACCCCCAGCTTCTAAATATCTAAATATCTAAATATCTGTCACGATGAGATGGCCTCATCAGCCAAATAAACACAGCAATGGTTATCCCAAAGTACACAGGGGTGAACACAGGTGTGGGAATATTTTTAAAACTCTGATTTAGCTCCTACCATTAAGTGAGCTCATTTGAAACTTCAGGTCCTTTAAATACCATCACACAGAATAATGTCCAGGGCTTAAAAACAATTACTGGAGATGGAATTACAACAGCAAAAGTGCCTGCTCAGGTGCCCTGCATCTGCTGGCTGTTTTGGTTTTTCCTCTGCACTTTATTTGCACTATTTAGACTTAAATAAGCCAATGAGATCAACTTTTTTACTGTTCAAAATTTCAACTAAATGCAAGACAGATCTTCTGCCCACAATTCAGACAGAATTTCAGATGCAACACATAGTGACATATATTTTCCTGACCCATGGGAAAGTTACTCAGGTCCTCTGCTGTATATGATGTGCTCTCTTCAGTATCAAAACCAACAGCTTTACATCATGACAGTATTAAAGGAAAATATATTGGACAAGAATGTTTTCTTGTTAAAGTTTTGTAATTTCTTTTTCTTACAGTAACAAAATTCTTGGAAAACCTCAGGTGAAAAGTGCTACAAGTGCATTCAGAATTAATACTGTTGTGTAATTAATAATCTAGATTTCATTGTAATATGATAGGGATTAACTAAATGATCCCCAATGTCTAATTTACCTAAAGGTATGGACATTAAATATCCTTTAATTTCTGGATTGTGAAAGTCAGCTCCAATATTCATATCTTGCCTTTCCATTCCCCTGCTCAGTCCCCTTGGTTGATACTGGTCCTTCTGAGCTCCAGCAAGCTCTGAGGTTTGGGACCACTGTTGTGGGGCCAGTGTGGATTAGGGTTTGCCCAACACACCCTGAGCAGTGCTTTATACAGGAAGCAACACCAAAAAGGACCCAAATTACGAAGCTCCCACTGGGAAATCTGCAACGTGAATAAGACTGGAAAATCTAAGCCAATAAGCTAATTAGGAGCTCTAGAACAAATTTGCCATAGGATTATTTTATTGTGACCGTGGCATGGCCTCCTCCACAGCCTCTCCATCCTCTTTTTATAACACTCTGCATAAGTTAGCCTTTGCACATTCCTAATTTCCAGGCACTCAAGTAGATGACGAGTAATGAATATATTACCAGTATTACTGTTCTATATGTTATAGTGGTGGCAAAAGCTGAGCACTGGTGATTAAATGTAGGAAGTTAAAAGGTGCTGTCAACAGCTTCTTTCTCTCTAAAGGTTTTATTTCTTCACCATTCTTCTCTTGTTGCTTTAAGTAGAAAAAGTGCTGTGGTAGTGATTTCTTTATTAGAAATGTCAGTGGGGTCTGCCAAACTTTAATCAGCTCGCTCTCGTGTTAAACCAGACTGGCATAAACTTTCTTTATGAAGTAAATGCCTACCTTATTGAGCTTGCCATTAAAATACTGCAAATACCACCAACACATTGAAAGCAGCATTATCTACCTATCAGTTTGAATCTAAAATAGGTTAATCCCCAGCAATGCTGTCAAAGATTTCAGCCAGTGCTGGTGACCTTCACAATTCAAACTCTCTTCTTGCTCAGGTTTTAAATAATTGTGGGCAAGGCTTCTCTTTTTTTTTTTTCCCCTTCTATGTTCACACACTCAAAGCTCCTATGTCCACTAATTCCAAACCAGCTCTGGGTCCCTGCCAAGCTGCCACCTCTGGGGGCAGCTGAGGGAGCTGTCACTTCACAGCTTTGAAGTTGGCTGATCCATTTTCTCACTGTGATCCCAGGAGCGTTAATTCCTCGGTGAGAAAGTCTGCCACAACAGCCTGCCCTAAGGCTTGACAGATTTATCTCCTATTGGTCACTCTGGAACCAGATAAGGAACAGGGAGAAAACTTCCCTCTCTTTGTTCTCTATCACCACTGCTGAACAGCAGTGAAAAGAGGAACTGAAGAAAGCATGGAAAAGGGAGAAGGATTTCAATTCCATTTGGTCAAGATTGTTAATGAAACTAAAAATATGTGTATGCCTGACTGGGGATACTGGACCGAGCATTTTCTTCTCTCTCTCCCCAGCCCTCCCCACCCCTGACATTATTCAAGCATTTTTGAAAATCAGATCTCAGTTGAGTTTTTAAATTGAAAAAATCCGATTTGATGCAGCCAAAATTACTACTCACTAGAATAATCTTGGTTATTATATGACCCCACATTATTACAGTGCTTCAAGGCTGCCTGCCCAAATGGCACCAGTCTCAGCAGCAGCCCAAACCTGGTATTTTATCCAGCTTTTTCTGTAAATTATGATTAACCTACTCTAGCTAAAGATCCTTACCGGTATCTCTTGACACAGAGTCCTCACAGCCATGATTCCATAACTTGCATTTCATATTATTTTTCTCATTTTGTTCCCATCTTGAAACGTGTTCCTAAATTCACCCCTCCAATTGACTTATTTGAAATAAATGGCTTGAGAAAGTATCACTGCTGAATTTTAAGCAAGTGTTCAAACCCCCCTGATGCCAGTAAGATTTCAGTTTAAATTTAAATTCTTCAGGGACTCAGGAGGACTAGGTAAGGGATATAAGGTGTGCTCTAGGCCAGCCTTACAGAGGTAGGTTGCCAAGGTCTGAACATTCCAGTAGAGTAATTATGCAAAATCCCCATTTCTAAAACTTCCTGTAGAGGAAAATGAGGGCTTTCTTCTTGGCTAATCACACCAGTCTGTGATGCTCTGGGAAGAGCATTCACTCCTCTTTTCTCAGCTTCCCCAGAGTTTTATCTATTGCCTACAAGATGGATATTGGTTACACTGACTGATCTCCCACCTCCTCTTGTGCTGTAGCAAGAGCAACCAAGGGGGGACTAAGTATGTGCATACTAATGAAATGCAACCAAACAAAAGGTGCCAGTGTTAACTGAAGTGAAATGCTTTTCCACCCAAAGACCCATAAAATATTTCAAAAAAAAATAAAAAAGAAAAGAAAGAACAAAAGCCCCAACAGCTTGTGGGGCTTTGGATTTCTTTAAAACAAAACAACCAGGGCAGAGAGAAATAAGTTGAGAATTTCATCCAAACTCCATTGTTTGAGACTGGGTTCTTTGAGGTTGAGCTAAAAGAAGGAAATACCATCTTTCAGCCTCGGTACATTCTTCCCAGCTCCTCATTTTCTGCAAGACACTAAGAAGGAATCATGACGGATGACTCCTCTGCACTATCCATTTGCCCCAGTTTTACAGCAGAGATCAGAAAATTTATTGGATTTTGCCTGAAAACGAGACAGCATGTAATAACCCTTGTCTAGGAAGGATAAATAAGATGCTGAGTGGTGGTAGAAAAGCACCTTATCTGCTAATTGTAAGGGAAACTATAAAATCAATACAAATGTAACAAACCAGTCAAAGCAAACTTCAAATTTCTGTTCAGGTGTGAGCAATGTTTCCAAGAAAGAGGTCACTCCTGTCATTTTCTGTGTCATTTTCCTCTCCCACGTTTTCATTGTGTGGCTGTTTAGTTTGTGTAGTGATGACTTTTCTCTGCTGTCTGCAGTGGGACCAGCTAAAGTACCTCATGGAACTCTGGATTCCTGGATCCCTGGCACGCACCAGAGCCCTGGGAACTTCTTTGTACTTGGGTTTCACAGAGAACTACTCCTTGTTTCAGGCAGCCAGTGTCAGGGCACAGTGGGGGAAGAAGAAATAAAAAAGCAGCATCTCAAACTCTTATAAAATCTCACCCTCTTTGTCTCAAGCAACCAACACCTCCACTGTTTCCTCCTCTTTCCCTCTCTCCACAAAGACCCCCCCAAACTCCACTGCAGCTGGATAAATGTGTTACCAAACCACTGAAATTCAAAAGCACTGCTTGAGACGCATTTAGCAATTTTTCACAGCAGAGAAGCACTTTAGTTCCTTCTGTGCCACTCTGCTCACCCCAAGGCAAAGGAGCTGCTATTGGTGGCCCCCAGAAAAGAGAGGGTCTGAGAGATGAACCAGCTGCCCAAGGGACAGGTAACACCACATTAAGTCACAACTTGCTTTTATGTCCTGTTACAAATCAGAATTTTTTGTGGCTCGTTCAGTGCTGAGCTCTCTAAACGAGATAAGGGAGAGGAAAACGTGAAGGATGTACCATCAGAGCCATTAAAGAGCTTCCAAGGCCTGTAGGAATGTGACCATGGGAGTGCCCATGTCAGCAGCACATTTCCATTAAGGCTTTGCAAAAGCTCCTGCAATTTTGGACAGGCAGAAAATGTGCACAAAGCTCCCACTGAGAATATGTACACAGAATTAATTCATTAAATGTTGTTTCTCGGACCAAAAAAACGTTCAGATGTTTTAATCTAATGCATCTAATATAGTTAATTACCTGACAAGGAGTTTAGATGCTGCCCCAAGAGGAGAGGAAATAGAATGTTCTAAATAAAACATGACTACAAATGGGGTGGAAATCACAACTTCCCCTACATATAAAAGATGTTTCCTTCACTAGGATTTATCTAAGGGAAGTGGGAAATTGTATAAATTCTAAATTAAGCACCAGAGGCTATTCACACTGTCCTTAAATAAAATTAAACACCCACTCAGGGCTTTGGCAAACAAATTAATGTTACAAGTGAACAAAGTATTTTTTCAGAGCTCTGTCTGAGCATCTCTGTCAGTTCTTCTGTCAGAAGAAAAGGGTTTGGTTGGGTTTTGCAGGGAGGGGGACAACTTTTTNTTTTTTTTTAGAATGCTGCATTTAAAATCATTTTATAATCACATGCTTGATTTCTTGTCCACATTTGCAAAATATAATCAATTAAATTAATCTATTCCATTATTCTTTAGATCTCTCTCAGTTCTATCTGTACTGTGAAACACTGTCTTGCACTTCAAAACCAATTTTCATCCTTGAAAATGGAGCAGTAACTGAACAATAAATATGGATTTCTGAAAAGCTAATATCAGAGGCTAGGTATTCAAAGCAGGAATGTTTTAAAAGGGACATTAAATCTAGAGATCTGTAGATCAGCAATCCTGGTCTGCTTTAAGTCACTACATCATTCTGCTAATAAATCAATAAATCCCAGACTTCCTGTGGCAGCAGACAAACCATGAAGTCTTTCTGGGTCTACTTCCCTGCCTGCCAAAGGTGTTGCAGTGATAACCACATGAAACATTATGTGGTGCTCTGATAATCTGATAATAAGAGACAGATGGGGTGTGTGAAAAACTCCCCAATAGTGGAAACTCAGTGTGTTAACAGAAATGCAAATACATGATGGGAAACTAGAAAGACTAATTAGCATTACACTGCTTCTGGTCCCAGCATTAACACATTCAGCACTAACTTGAGCACCATTTTATCTCCAGGGACAATTATGCCATGTGAGACTGAGCCAGTGTAGGCTCCATCCTCTATAGGGGTCCTTCACAGTGGATCCCTTTGGAAAACAGAGATCCTCCTCTGACATTCACATTTCAAGGCTGTTTAAAACCCAATGTTGTACCTGAACAGGTAATATTTTCCATGTACTCATCAGTTGTTCTTTAGCATCACTCTGCCATGACTGTGATGATTTGTGAAAATGTCCTCGTGCTGTTCTTTACTTGATGTCTGCTTTCAATCCCCTTTGGAACTAATAAAGATCACTTTTGAGCTCCTTATCTTTTAAAGGACTTATGATAAAAACTGTTTCCATCCACACACAGAAACACAAAAGTAAAGCCCAGCAAGAAATATGAAGTATCAGTAGAGGCAGAGCTGAAGCAGATGGCTGAGCATAAACATCTGAATTTCTGGTTAAGGCAGTAAGAATTTATGGCAAACTCTATGTTTCACAAGTTTCTCTTACATATTTCAAATATCAATATCTCTTTTATCAGGGTCAAGGTCCA
Organism: Manacus vitellinus; assembly: GCF_001715985.3. Classification (NCBI taxonomy): domain Eukaryota; kingdom Metazoa; phylum Chordata; class Aves; order Passeriformes; family Pipridae; genus Manacus; species Manacus vitellinus. Next base: position 5,543,015 of record NW_021940379.1, read on the forward strand.
AGTGGTGGGATGGGAAATATGTATTAGCACAGACAGAGTTTTTCAGGCTGCTGAGGCTGCAGACAGGATCTCATGGTATTTACAGAAGTAGGCAGGCAAACTCCTCACCCAACTCCCACTGACATGCACCAAGGATGGGAATTAACAGTGCTCAGGGACAACTCTTCAGCCTTTAAGATAAAGAGGATGCACCCCAGAGTTTGACAGTAAAGCAGGAGTGTAGTGGATTATTCTCCACGTGCTTTGGTGGGGATGCTCAGAGCTTCACAGTGAACTTCTAAGCACAGAATTACTACAAATGATTTTGACAGGGGGAATATACCCATTCTTTGGTTTGCTGGCTTCTTCAGGATCTAGATCAATCTCCCAACAAAGCACATCCCTTTGCTTCTCTATTTAGATTGACTACTGTATTAGAAATATGTCTTGTAAGGAAAAATACTACCAAGATCTAGAAATGGTCTAAACTAGATGAGATTTATATTTGGTTATTACTACTTGCTAAAAGCCAAGTTATATCTTTTTTTGTTCATTAAATATATTCACATACAGAAAAAAAGTACACAGGTAATTACAACTACCTCAAATAAAAACTTTGTTGCTCTTACACTGGTTAAAAACATAATCCTGAAACAATCTGCATAAATACTTCAGTGCAGCAGATAGAAATGAACATGCCTGCAGGATGCCATAGACTAAAAATGCATAGATGAGGCTGCAAAAATAGCAAATATCCATGAAATGCATGAACCAGTGATGACTTTGTGAAATTCCACTGTCTGAGGTGAATATTTTTCTCTGCAGAAAAGGATTGCAAACTGCTGCAAAAAGTGTTCAAAACCACTGCTATATATATGTCAAGAAATAAATTACTCTGAAGTTTGCTGCCCTGCCCTGTTTTAAAGAGTTACATAAATCAGCAAATTTCTCACTTCCACTGAAATACTAATTAAAATAAAGGAAGGAGAACATTATAATTTTCCATGGAAAACTTGCCCTGGCCTCAGATAGTTGCAATATTTCAGGAAGCACAGTGGCAATGCATATTGGAATTCACCAAGGCAATAAAATAAGGTATAACAGCTGCTCTCAAACAGGAAGGTTATCCAGCCCTCAGTGTACCTGCTCACCAGGGCCTCTCCACACACTGGGGGAAAACAACCTTTCACCACTGAAGAACACATTACAGGTTTGATCCAAAGTCCTGGGTTTAAGGAAAGACAGCAGTGGACTTCTGCTCAGGGTTGTGATGGTTAACAAACCATACAGAAAAGGATGGAAATGCCTCCTGCCTCCTTTGTAGGATTCAAATATTTTCCTGTGTTATCTGGTAGAGATGTCCCTTGTGTCACTGCCAGAATGCTCCCATCACCTTTTCCTTTCCTGACCTACTTTGCATTCCTCTCTGCTTCATCTTTGACTCTCACAATTAAGTTTATTCCTGTCTATCATCACATTCATTTGCAAAAAAATCTGCAAAGTGTCAGAAGTCATGGAAATGTAAACCCATGAACTCAGAGGAGAGGGAGGGAATCGATGCTTCCGTGTCAGAAGTCAACTTGCCTATTTCAAAAAGCACTCTGCTGGATTTTATGCTTTGAAAGAAGCTCTGGCCCCTTCTCAGATATGTACTCAGATCTTCTGATGTCTCCTCTGCTGAAACAGCACAAAATCAACCACGTGGAACCTTCAGCTACAGCACTTCTGCTCCGGGGCTCAGGAACCTGTTGGGACCACGGCAAAGATTCTCAGGCTGCAAAGCTCTCAGTGTTTGATAGAGAAAAGCTGTTTCTCTGAAACCCCTCCTTAAGGCAAGCTGAGTACTAAACATGAAAGGGTAGGAAGAGAAATCAGCCCAGACATATATATATATATTTTCAAGGTTCTATATTTATACTGAATCTGTCCAGCCACAGAAGCTCCACACGCTGCATTTGTTCACACAGCACAGGCTGCCTGACCAAAGGGGTATTTTGTACATCACATAAGAGCAACAGTTTGCAAATCACAGGTGTGCTACAGCATCTGGCACGTACTTGAACTCACAGGAAGAAGGTGGTTGATCCAATACAAAGGGAAAGTATAAAGCCTGAATTCATTTTGAAGATATAATGAGTGTTGTAAAAGCAAAATCAGCTGTTCTGGCAAACTAGGAATCATGCTGGAATATTACAGGAGCTAAACATACTGCTCAGCACCATTAACTCAATACCATGGGCATCTGTAAGATTTGAACCTCCAATTGGCTAAAATGCTAAACAGAAGAAGCAGTTTTGCTCCTACCAAGACTTCTTTTATTTGCACTGTGCCCACTTAATGAAGCATGAATTTTAATTTAGTCTGACACTTGGATATATTTTTAGGTTTGGTTTTTGCATCTTTTGTGCATAATTCGATTTCCAAGCTAGGAAGTGTGTTAGAGGGTGCTAAACTGTGCATGTTAAGAATCACTTTCTCATGTAAATCGTCACAGCACGTGGACAAAAGTTCATCTGAAGGAAGATGTCATTAGCATGGAAAACTGGTCTCCCTGTGGATGCAAAGATAACTTCAAATACAAGGTCTGCCAGTCCTTTAAGCTTTATTGATATAAGTATTTGCCATAAGGTGTATATTTTAACGGTAAGATTTTCAAGGTTACTTCTGTCTGTCTGCTGCACACACATCTGAGGCACATAAATCTTTGAGCATTACAGAGTATTTGGACAATACAAGTGTATTATGAAGTTATCTAGAAATGATTGAAGTACTCTTTGATCATAAATATACAGCAGCAAGAGTGGCAGCCAAGGGCTTGCTTGGAAAGTAATAAGCATCATGTGGGAGACAGACTTTTGGAGAATTAATGCACTCTTTTCTGCATTTTCTTGGTTCAGTTTCAGAGGAAAGGGAAGATGGACACATGGAATGGGAAGGACAATTAAACATTGCTATAGTTTACAAATCTACCTGGTCTTCTTTTCTGTGTCATTTATTTTAAGGTAAATAATGACTTTCTAAGTAATCTGATTAAGTGTTGGGATGCCTATAAAGCCAAAGCTAAATTTAACACCAAATAATGCCATTCACTACAGAAAGATTGGAAGCAGTGCAAAGCATCTGATGAATGCTGCTCATAAAATTTTTCTCATCAACACATGCTCCCAGGAGGATGCTCCAGTGACATGGTTACAGATCTGCACTACTGGATATATACATATTTAATTATTGATTCTTTTCAGCAGAGGTCATGCAGAACATGATACAGACACCTGATGGTAGGAGGTGTGGTGGTAAACACAGGGCAACAGATGGTTCCTGACCCCAGGCACCTGCAGTGTGGCTCCAAAAGCACAGGACTGTGCACAGACTTTGAGGGAAGCACAGGGATGACACAGGGCAGGGTGAGAGGCACAGGGCAGGACAGACCCACAGGCTCCATAAGCTGTTGGTGAGCTTGGAGAGACTTTAAGGTGAGGCTTTAAGGAGGATAAGGACATGACTTTACAATATTCCCAGGGATTTGTTTAAAATCTGAAGAATAAGAGAAAACAAAAACCCCCAGCTTCTAAATATCTAAATATCTAAATATCTGTCACGATGAGATGGCCTCATCAGCCAAATAAACACAGCAATGGTTATCCCAAAGTACACAGGGGTGAACACAGGTGTGGGAATATTTTTAAAACTCTGATTTAGCTCCTACCATTAAGTGAGCTCATTTGAAACTTCAGGTCCTTTAAATACCATCACACAGAATAACGTCCAGGGCTTAAAAACAATTACTGGAGATGGAATTACAACAGCAAAAGTGCCTGCTCAGGTGCCCTGCATCTGCTGGCTGTTTTGGTTTTTCCTCTGCACTTTATTTGCACTATTTAGACTTAAATAAGCCAATGAGATCAACTTTTTTACTGTTCAAAATTTCAACTAAATGCAAGACAGATCTTCTGCCCACAATTCAGACAGAATTTCAGATGCAACACATAGTGACATATATTTTCCTGACCCATGGGAAAGTTACTCAGGTCCTCTGCTGTATATGATGTGCTCTCTTCAGTATCAAAACCAACAGCTTTACATCATGACAGTATTAAAGGAAAATATATTGGACAAGCATGTTTTCTTGTTAAAGTTTTGTAATTTCTTTTTCTTACAGTAACAAAATTCTTGGAAAACCTCAGGTGAAAAGTGCTACAAATGCATTCAGAATTAATACTGTTGTGTAATTAATAATCTAGATTTCATTGTAATATGATAGGGATTAACTAAATGATCCCCAATGTCTAATTTACCTAAAGGTATGGACATTAAATATCCTTTAATTTCTGGATTGTGAAAGTCAGCTCCAATATTCATATCTTGCCTTTCCATTCCCCTGCTCAGTCCCCTTGGTTGATACTGGTCCTTCTGAGCTCCAGCAAGCTCTGAGGTTTGGGACCACTGTTGTGGGGCCAGTGGGGATTAGGGTTTGCCCAACACACCCTGAGCAGTGCTTTATACAGGAAGTAACACAAAAAGGACCCAAATTACGAAGCTCCCACTGGGAAATCTGCAACGTGAATAAGACTGGAAAATCTAAGCCAATAAGCTAATTAGGAGCTCTAGAACAAATTTGCCATAGGATTATTTTATTGTGACCGTGGCATGGCCTCCTCCACAGCCTCTCCATCCTCTTTTTATAACACTCTGCATAAGTTAGCCTTTGCACATTCCTAATTTCCAGGCACTCAAGTAGATGACGAGTAATGAATATATTACCAGTATTACTGTTCTATATGTTATAGTGGTGGCAAAAGCTGAGCACTGGTGATTAAATGTAGGAAGTTAAAAGGTGCTGTCAACAGCTTCTTTCTCTCTAAAGGTTTTATTTCTTCACCATTCTTCTCTTGTTGCTTTAAGTAGAAAAAGTGCTGTGGTAGTGATTTCTTTATTAGAAATGTCAGTGGGGTCTGCCAAACTTTAATCAGCTCGCTCTTGTGTTAAACCAGACTGGCATAAACTTTCTTTATGAAATAAATGCCTACCTTATTGAGCTTGCCATTAAAATACTGCAAATACCACCAACACATTGAAAGCAGCATTATCTACCTATCAGTTTGAATCTAAAATAGGTTAATCCCCAGCAATGCTGTCAAAGATTTCAGCCAGTGCTGGTGACCTTCACAATTCAAACTCTCTTCTCGCTCAGGTTTTAAATAATTGTGGGCAAGGTTTCTCTTTTTTTTTTCCCCTTCTGTGTTCACACACTCAAAGCTCCTATGTCCAGTAATTCAAAACCAGCTATGGGTCCCCTGCCAAGCTGCCACCTCTGGGGGCAGCTGAGGGAGCTGTCACTTCACAGCTTTGAAGTTGGCTGATCCATTTTCTCACTGTGATCCCAGGAGCGTTAATTCCTCGGTGAGAAAGTCTGCCACAACAGCCTGCCCTAAGGCTTGACAGATTTATCTCCTATTGGTCACTCTGGAACCAGATAAGGAACAGGGAGAAAACTTCCCTCTCTTTGTTCTCTATCACCACTGCTGAACAGCAGTGAAAAGAGGAACTGAAGAAAGCACGGAAAAAGGGAGAAGGATTTCAATTCCATTTGGTCAAGATTGTTAATGAAACTAAAAATATGTGTGTGCCTGACTGGGGATACTGGACCGAGCATTTTCTTCTCTCTCTCCCCAGCCCTCCCCACCCCTGACATTATTCAAGCATTTTTGAAAATCAGATCTCAGTTGAGTTTTTAAATTGAAAAAATCCGATTTGATGCAGCCAAAATTACTACTCACTAGAATAATCTTGGTTATTACATGACCCCACATTATTACAGTGCTTCAAGGCTGCCTGCCCAAATGGCACCAGTCTCAGCAGCAGCCCAAACCTGGTATTTTATCCAGCTTTTTCTGTAAATTATGATTAACCTACTCTAGCTAAAGATCCTTACCGGTATCTCTTGACACAGAGTCCTCACAGCCATGATTCCATAACTTGCATTTCATATTATTTTTCTCATTTTGTTCCCATCTTGAAACGTGTTCCTAAATTCACCCCTCCAATTGACTTTTTTGAAATAAATGGCTTGAGAAAGTATCACTGCCGAATTTTAAGCAAGTGTTCAAACCCCCCTGATGCCAGTAAGATTTCAGTTTAAATTTAAATACTTCAGGGACTCAGGAGGACTAGGTAAGGGATATAAGGTGTGCTCTAGGCCAGCCTTACAGAGGTAGGTTGCCAAGGTCTGAACATACCAGTGGAGTAATTATGCAAAATCCACATTTCTAAAACTTCCTGTAGAGGAAAATGAGGGCTTTCTTCTTGGCTAATCACACCAGTCTGTGATGCTCTGGGAAGAGCATTCACTCCTCTTTTCTCAGCTTCCCCAGAGTTTTATCTATTGCCTACAAGATGGATATTGGTTACACTGACTGATCTCCCACCTCCTCTTGTGCTGTAGCAAGAGCAACCAAGAGGGGACTAAGTATGTGCATACTAATGAAATGCAACCAAACAAAAGGTGCCAGTGTTAACTGAAGTGAAATGCTTTTCCACCCAAAGACCCATAAAATATTTCAAAAAAAATAAAAAAGAAAAGAAAGAACAAAAGCCCCAACAGCTTGCGGGGCTTTGGATTTCTTTAAAACAAAACAACCAGGGCAGAGAGAAATAAGTTGAGAATTTCATCCAAACTCCATTGTTTGAGACTGGGTTCTTTGAGGTTGAGCTAAAAGAAGGAAATGCCATCTTTCAGCCTCGGTACATTCTTCCCAGCTCCTCATTTTCTGCAAGACACTAAGAAGGAATCATGACGGATGACTCCTCTGCACTATCCATTTGCCCCAGTTTTACAGCAGAGATCAGAAAATTTATTGGATTTTGCCTGAAAACGAGACAGCATGTAATAACCCTTGTCTAGGAAGGATAAATAAGATGCTGAGTGGTGGTAGAAAAGCACCTTATCTGCTAATTGTAAGGGAAACTATAAAATCAATATAAATGTAACAAACCAGCCAAAGCAAACTTCAAATTTCTGTTCAGGTGTGAGCAATGAAACAGTGCCTGTTTCCAAGAAAGAGGTCACCCCTGTCATTTTCTGTGTCATTTCCCTCTCCCACGTTTTCATTGTGTGGTTGTTTAGTTTGTGTAGTGATGACTTTTCTCTGCTGTCTGCAGTGGGACCAGCTAAAGTACCTCATGGAACTCCGGATTCCTGGATCCCTGGCACGCACCAGAGCCCTGGAAACTTCTTTGTGCTTGGGTTTCACAGAGAACTACTCCTTGTTTCAGGCAGCCAGTGTCAGGGCACAGTGGGGGAAGAAGAAATAAAAAAGCAGCATCTCAAACTCTTATAAAATCTCACCCTCTTTGTCTCAAGCAACCAACACCTCCACTGTTTCCTCCTCTTTCCCTCTCTCCACAAAGACCCCCCCAAACTCCACTGCAGCTGAATAAACATGTTACCAAACCACTGAAATTCAAAAGCACTGCTTGAGACGCATTTAGCAATTTTTCACAGCAGAGAAGCACTTTAGTTCCTTCTGTGCCACTCTGCTCACCCCAAGGCAAAGGAGCTGCTATTGGTGGCCCCCAGAAAAGAGAGGGTCTGAGAGTGAACCAGCTGCCCAAGGGACAGGTAACACCACATTAAGTCACAACATGCTTTTATGTCCTGTTACAAATCAGAATTTTTTGTGGCTCGTTCAGTGCTGAGCTCTCTAAACCAGATAAGGGAGAGGAAAACGTGAAGGATGTACCATCAGAGCCATTAAAGAGCTTCCAAGGCCTGTAGGAATGTGACCATGGGAGTGCCCATGTCAGCAGCACATTTCCATTAAGGCCTTGCAAAAGCTCCTGCAATTTTGGACAGGTAGAAAATGTGCACAAAGCTCCCACTGAGAATATGTACACAGAATTAATTCATTAAATGTTGTTTCTCGGACCAAAAAAACGTTCAGATGTTTTAATCTAATGCATCTAATATAGTTAATTACCTGACAAGGAGTTTAGATGCTGCCCCAAGAGGAGAGGAAATAGAATGTTCTAAATAAAACATGACTACAAATGGGGTGGAAATCACAACTTCCCCTACATATAAAAGATGTTTCCTTCACTAGGATTTATCTAAGGGAAGTGGGAAATTGTATAAATTCTAAATTAAGCACCAGAGGCTATTCACACTGTCCTTAAATAAAATTAAACACCCACTCAGGGCTTTGGCAAACAAATTAATGTTACAAGTGAACAAAGTATTTTTTCAGAGCTCTGTCTGAGCATCTCTGTCAGTTCTTCTGTCAGAAGAAAAGGGTTTGGTTGGGTTTTGCAGGGAGGGGGACAACTTTTTGCTACCTGAAATCATAATTTAAAAAAAAAATAAAATTGAAGTTGTGGAGTTTTTCCTGGGGTTTTTAACTGTAAGAGTACATTCCATTTGAATCTGCTCCACATGCACCAGTATTTAACATTTAAATTAAGTTTAGTAAAAATTGGCTGTATGATTAAAGCCATGCAAGGAGCTGGGCACACACATTTTTTCAGGTGTGTGCTAGAGGCACTTTCCATTTTCAAGTCAGGCTAATCACAAAAATCAAAGCAACTGCACCACCATTGATCCAGAGACTTTACATCTGCTGTGCCAAAACTGAACAGCCATTAATACAGTCACAGGGATGATTAAGTACAGAAAACATCGAAATGATTCTGTCTCTTCAATCATTCTGGAATGTAAAGCTGACCACAGATAAACCCAGTTAATTTAACAACACCACTAATTATTCTTTTTGAAATGGAAAACTCCTGCATACACAACAGTCATCTAAATTAAGTGTCTTAATTCCTATTAACTGATAGCTGGCATGAAATAATTCCTCTGACCCAGGTGCTGTTATTAAATAAATTACATGTCTAATTTCTATTACAGGGAGTTAGGGAAGAATAAACAGATTCAATATAAATATGCTACAAAAATAAGAAGCTATTAAAAAGGTAGGTGTAATTTTTCAGCCTCTGAGAAAAAAAGAATTACTGTCCAAAGTCCTGCTTGCAAACCTCAACCCCTAAGTTTGAGTCATAACTTGATGCCAGTCCATTACAGGATCAAAGAAATAGAGAACAGGATCCATGACAGACAAAAATGCTTTTTTACTAAATTATTCCTGCAAATGAAGAAACTTGGGCAATCATTTGTTGGTTTGGCTTCAGGGAACAAAAACCACAGGCAAGGCAAACCTGTGCATTGGTTAAATTTCCCACACAGAACACTACGAGAAAAATGCTACATTGGCTGCTGAGAAATATTCAGATTTATCAAAAGCATCTGTATTTTTGGTAGTGGCAGCACCTATAGCATAAAATGTCCTCTCATTTCAAAACTGCTACATTTCATAAAACAAAATTCAACAGCTATAATTTTTAAAAAACCCACTTATTTCATTATGTTGCAAGCCAATCTTTCATTTGTTTGCCTAAATTAAGATTGCCCTTACTTAAACACTCTCTGCAGATAACAAGCCTTAACCATTTTTGTTAGGTGATGTTTTCCCTTTGTTTCAGATGTTTTCCATCTGTTCAGCTGTCAACAGAAGAAACCAATTTCAAGGCAGACAACGATACTGAACTGAATATATTTTTGCATTTCATATGTGTTTTTTCCTTTGTATCTTCCCCCAGTTATGTATTTGTTCAGCTATGGTCTAAGGGTAGTAAGGAGGCAGGGTTTTTTACAATTTTTTTGAATAATAGTCAAAAAGTACTTTAATATAGAAATCTGGCTATGGTTATACCTTTGGCAAAACCCCATCACAAAGAAATAAGATTCAAGTTCATAATCCTGGTTCAAGTAAATTCATAATCAGACCCAAAGAGCACAGGACAACAGCCTAAAAGACTTTATTTTTAACTGCCTCCTGTGTTTGTTCAATAAATGAGGACTCCAAAGTCAGCAAGGGAGCATCCACACCAATAACAGGAGGACTTGTCTGCACAAACCTCTCAACCTGCTGCTCTTTTTTTCCCTCTCAGTCTATTAAATCTGTTTACAGAACATACAGCAACAGATCCATATATGGAAAAATTGAAATAAACTAGTATTGTCCATTGTCAGCTATGGGGGGCTCAGTGAAACTTCCCTCATCACGAGCACCAAGAACAGCCAGGTGGTTCTGTTCCCTTTTTTAAACTGTTTTCCCCATGGAAATAATCTTAGAGAGGCAAATTGCCTGTGGATTTACCTGCCAGTCCCACCCTGGCAGCATCAGTGACAACTCAGCAGGAGATGTTACCCCCTCGTTTTGCCTGTAATGAGGCAATGTGGGAAGGAATTGGGAATTCTGGAAGGAGGAGGATCTTGGGAATGCAGCAGTGCAGAAGGGCACAAGGATGAAAAACTGCAGGACTCAAATCTGTAACAAACCAAGTTTCTGAAGCTCTGTTGCTTACGGGAGCACCAGTTTACTACTCAGAGGGACGGGGAGCCACTGCACTGGTACAGCTCTGACCTTAATTTATCCAGTAATGTCAATTCTCCCCCCACTAACACTTTGTCAGAAACGTTTTCCAGTTCTCCAAATGACTGAACAACAGCACTGAACCAAATTTACCATCTATCAACAAACACCAGTTTGCTGTTTCATTTTGGTGAATACTTTTCACGTGGTTTTTTTACTCACTCTTCCTTTCCTAAGGCAAGTGCTTGGGAAAGCTTATTTTATAGGCTTCTTTGCCAGCCAGACATCTTAATCATATGGAATGTCTCCATTTTCTGCTGGATCTTCTTTTATTTAGTTTTTATGATCCTCTAAAAAAATTTGAATGTCAACTTGTAAGACAAGAACTCCTTATTGCCAGGATGGGTATTATACTTCCTGGTTTGTGCACTGTGGTAGAGATTTGACAAAGGCACAGACAATACACATCGAATTCTCTTCTGGTAACCCGTTAAAAATACTGCAGGAAACCTACTTTTAATCTCATATTCAAAACATTTAGCGAAGTATTTGTGCAAAATGCCTTATCATTCAATTTGGCATGTTGACATCCGTGCAGCATTTTAACCAGAGCAACTTTTGATCTCTGCCTTTCAACCTGAAATTGAAAATATTTTATACTCCCACGACTTTTTGCATCCTTAGTCTCCATGGAGACCGCAGGACCATCACTTTTTTTTTTTTTTTTTTTTTTTTTTTTTTTTTTTTTTTTTAATTAACACCACGGCCATATGTCACCTGAGTGAAAATGCAGTGGAATTTTCAAGGGTTTTCCATTCCATTTCAGTAGGATTATAGGTTACTGAACCTTGAACAGGGAGAGCTAAATACAGTGCCTTCTGATAGGCTATAAAAGCAAAGTTAACTCACCTAAGGAAAAGATACAGTGAAGACCAATACTTAAGTGCAGGACTATTAGGCTTGCCACAGAATGATGTCCACTATATCTCTATATTTGTTTTTTATAAGCCTTCCATCCAAGGCTTTCAGAAGCTTTTATAGACACTAAGCATGTAATGCTTAATATTATCACCTCAGTCTGAGGATCTAGAAAGTGTTATTGTCCCCACTCTATGTGAAAAAACTGAGCCACAAATGTGTGGTCACTTGTCTCAGCTCACCCCAAATGTGATGCTGCTCCTGCTCAGCTGCTGCTGGCAGGGCCAGACCCACGGACTCACCGTGTTCTCCTCACCCTCACTGCCCACTGCAACTCCTTCCCTCCTTCTGGCACTCACCTGGGATTTCCAATAAGCAGTTTGGGGGTATTAATAGTGTTGGTTTCTGGTAATTTAGATGCCTGAACCAGCTCCCTGCCAGATCAGGCCACAAAGGAAAAGCGGGAGGGGCAGGAATGTTCTCCCCTCCTCAGCAGGCACAGCCCTTAACTCAGCTGAAGGCAGACAAGGAATAGGAAAAGTATCATAGCTGCTCACAAACCTGCAGCTGAGGCATGTAATTTCTTAACTTAGGCTCCAAATAAGTTGTGGACACTGCACAGCCTGCACCATCCACAAGTCTATTAAGTCACCTGTGCTATAAATACATCAGTACTTATATTTGGAATATTGGAAATACATTCAGCAAACTCTGACAACTGTATATATAGAATATATATTTATTTTCCTTTAAAGCAACCTGCCATCTCTACCTGGAACAGTGGAACACTGTATGACACTGTCCCAAAATGCCTCTCCAGATTTAACAATTGCTGTGGGCCAGCAGCCTTTCATTATCATCTTCCACTCTTCTCTTTCCTGACTTGATTTAAAAAAAAAACAATAAAAGAAAACCTGAGAGAGTAAAAGCGAACAGTCTTGGCTCAATACCTTCTGTGAAATGAACAAAGAAAATTAAAATTAAAAATTAAAAAAATCACGTTTTTCTATCAGGGAAAAGACCCCCAACACCAAAACCTGTTCCTCCTCTCTGCCCTTGGTAACATGTTAATTTGGGTTGTACTTTCGAGTGCTTGCAGGGAAGTGCAGAGGAAAAGTTATTGACTCTGTGATTCTGCAGAGGGATGAAGGGATAGTGCTTTGCTTTGTATCCTGCCAGTGAATTAGCCCAGGATCTATACACGAGCAGCAACAGGGCTGATCAATCTTTATTCCTACACAATCAAGCAAAGCTGCATCTTCAAGTCCCTTCACTGACAGCTCATAAAACGAAGGTATTGATCACAACGCCCGAATTTGTAGTTTTGACAATAAAAGCAATTTGTTTAGGGGGGGGAAATAGCTGTATGAGGTGAATGCAGGTGGTTTATTAACTTTAAAAAATAATTCTTCTGAGCAATAATATGAAAGGTCAGACAGAACTTTTTAACCTTGAAGATTCTGACTTCCACTTTCCCTACTAAGACACTTTCCTCCTGAGAAAATCTGTATTTTAGATTTTGGAGTCACACAGAGGTAGCAGGGTGTGTCTCCATGCCACAGCTAATGTCTGTGTGCTCTTCAAAGTGAACACTGTTAGGTTCATCTCAGTTCAGGTGGAACTGTGGGCTTCAGACACAATTAACCTCTGGAGGGCTCATGCTGCCTTACCTAATCGTTTCCCCTGCTGTAAGGCAGGACCCACTACAGCTGTTAGACCCAACTAAAATTTAACCAACCCCACACCTCTCAGACTCCAGACACATCTCCTGCTTTCATACTCCGAGTCAGCTGTACTCACATCCACCTCAGAAGCTGATGGAGGAGCAAAGATTTCCTAGTTGGATGTGTAAGAAAGAAACTTCCTCAGCTCAGAGAAAGAGATGCTGGCAAAATTACCACTGCTTGTCCTAACCACATACCACTGATCTGCCCTGAAATTCTTCATCAGGGGGTCTCTGGAGGGGCTTGGTCCATTCCCATTAAGACCTGGGTCTGTCAGAGCAAGGTGCTTTGGCTGGGTGAGTATCATTCCACAGTACAATTAAACTGGACCGTGTTTTTCCAGCTCTCAGTGTGCTACAGGGAGACATGCATGAGCACAATTCATGGAAAAAGTGAAGAGAGGAAAAAAAGGGCAGATGCACAGGGTAGTAAAGATGTTGTTCAGTTCAGGAGGCAGCTGCAGCTCCTTGTTAAGCAGCCAGGTAGGCTGAGTCCTTGGAATTAGGAGCATTAGACTACAGCACTTGTGTCCTCATGTGCCGGAGAACACAGCCCTCCAAACAAACCTGTATTGGCACTAAACAGGAGAGACAAGAGAATGGAAATGCTTCCCCTGTGTTCCAGTGAAATGGAACTTTTCCATCTGGCTTCCAGGGCCATGGTTTTTAGCTTTTTCCCAGTTCCACATCCTGGAACCCAGTATCATCTCATTTCTTGGTATCACAGTCCTGTGGCCACAGGTCCCAGCTGAGACACAGCCCCTTGGAAGAGGGGCTGCAGCTGGCTGTGTCTGTGTGGAGCCTGCCATGGCAAGGGGCATCTCCAGACCCTGTACAACCCTCTGTAGCAGCTCCAAGGGCACATCCCTCCCTGAGCTCCCACGGGTGCCTGGGGGAGGCATCCATGGCTGTTCATCTGCCCGGTTCCTTGTCTCCAGCCTTCCCAGCTGTGTTTGGGAAAGGTTATGTGACTGCAGGATTCCCTAGGACTATTTACATCTGAGCAGAGGCTACCTGGCTCAGGGAGGGATCCTGGTGGTAAAAAGCCTGGAAGATTTGGGAGCACTTAAATAAAAACACAAATGGAATGACTGTTATTCTGATCCCAGGCTGCACTCACACCCACACAAAAGCTGCACTGGAGTTTCCACCCAAGAGCCCAGCTTTACTTTTCCAGTTTCACAGCACTAACATTTTGGTTAGGCTGGTAGGAGCATTTTAGGCTGATAGTTCCTCCTTCCTCTTTTCAGCAGAACCTTTGCTGAACTCCAAATCCAGCCTACCTTATTTCGGACAAAGGACCCTTTCAACACTACAACTCACTTGATTGTTATGCAGCAGAGCCAGGTCTGCACTACAGAGGTAAGATTTTCTGGCAATCACTTAAGCATGAAAAAGAAGCTGCTCCATGAGGATGAAGCAAATAAAAGAGAGTTTCCTATAGAGCTGTGTCTCATGGATGACAGACTCTGATGTCCAAGAAACTACAAGGACTTATTTGTGAAATTTCGATAATTGGCTATTGATAAGAATTCATCTGCATAGAGACTGTTATGTTTTTCCTCTACTGACTCTTTATTTTCATGAAATATATAAGAAATAACCATCTTTGAGTCAGCTATGCTGCTGTCAAATTTAAAACACACATGCACAGGCAGCATGGTAGCATAAGGCTCATTTTCTCAGAAAACCTGACTAGAATTCCCCTTTTTCTCCAAAGGGAAAAAAAAAACCCAGCAATGAAATTCAGGAAAAATTGACCTAGCAGTAGCTACTTGCTTTATTTCCTTCATTAAAAATGACAAATGTATTCTTGAGTTACCACATGTATAGTACTGCTGGCTGTATTTATGGCATAAATAAGCATAAGTTCTTTACTTTGAAATAAAACATCATACACCTATTATGAGCAATAGATCTACACAACACACTAAGGTACTTGAATATATATACTTGCCTGTTGACATCTCTCTAAAATAGGGGGAATATTATAATGTTAAAAATAGAAAGCATGAATATTATTGACGTATAAACAAAAAGAAAAGAATATCCACAGAGTGCAGGAACAGTATGTAAATTTAGACCTAATGCAGCTACAGGGAAAAAAATCTTGTATTTTAGGAGAAAAAAGCTTGAAAAATTGACTTAACATCTTTATGCACATTCATAGAGATGGGGCTCTCACAGCACAGATTTCAGGTGAATTTAATCTACAATATATTGAAATTGCAATTGCTTAATAATGCACACACGTATGTAACTTAATTTATTAGTCGTGGAAATAATTCTTAAGGCTTTATATGCTGCTGTACTAATTTCTTTCATATTTCTACCCAGGCCTTTGGGGGGGAAAAATGCAGCAAAAGCTACGTGCACTTCTCTGCAGCTACATCACATTTTTGCCTTGAAAGCTTCTGGAGTTTTCCAAATCCTCACATCTTGAGGCTCAAGTTTCACTGAAGACTGTGGGGATTCAAGCTGCTTATGACCAGTGCCTTCACATCTACTTAATACCTCTCAGAGCAGCCTTTGCAATGCCACTTGCTTTCACTATGACAAAAAGGATACAGATTCTTGCATACTTACAATAATGTTAAATCCTTCCCAAGTACTATCCATAGAAAATCAAAAGCATTAAATTGTTGCCTTATTTCTTCTTTTTGGGGGGTCTGTGCTACATGAAAGACCTTCCTCTGCATTTCTTTTCTCCAGCAACACCTTTCTCTAAGGTAACAGCACCTTTTAATAGCACATGACTGTTAACTTTAATGTCTTAGTTTTGTGACAATTAAGGAAGAGATATTCAGCAGAATAAATTGACATACCAGACTGTTTGAACTGTCCTTTAATCTTCTGGATGATTTTAAAAGTTCAGCTGGTTATTTCATTTAGAGATCAGACCAAAGCAACTCTCTCCCCCCCCCCTCCTCCTTTTCCTGTAAAATAACTGTGACAGCCTGGAGAAATATCGTCTGTCTTGGTTCCAGCCAGTGCCCTGAAGGTGTAAAGCTATAGATGAGTTCAATACAGCTTGTTTCATTGCTAATTTCAGGGGGCATGTAGAGCCTCTTGTTCCCCTGGCTTAACAGACAAATTGACTTTCTAATTTTAGAACAGGAGACTTCTGCACACGCACAGACCAAAACCGCTACTTTTCTGGTGGATTTAAATACAGATTATTTTGCTTCTGAAAAACCATAGCATCTGAGAGACTTGGAACTTGCCGTGAGAAATGGTGTTTAGGAATGTTGCCCCAAAGCCAGATGTTTAAACAACAATCCTAGCACTGCTTGTTGCTTGGGAGACACCGTTTCCAACAGCTCTGGTTAACCTTCCCTTCGGCACACCCCCCTGGAGCTGGGAACTGCCCTGATTTTAGGGGAAGGCAGCAGGCACGTCCTTTCTGCCTTCAGTGGAAGGTTAGTGCCCCACAGCCTGGCCATGAGGTGCCTGCACTGCTGTGGCACTCAATCTGCCACTGCCCCATCAGCATTAACTCTCTGCTGGGTGTCAGGAGGCAGCTTCTCCTTCCTCCCCACCAACCTGCTCCCAGCTCCCCTCCTCTGGCAGAGTTCTGTCTTAGGGACCAGCACACAATGCCCTGAACATGTCCCAACTCCCCTCCTCTGGCAGGGTTCTGTGTTAGGGACAGCACACAATGCCCTGAAAGTGTCCCAGCTCCCCTCCTCTGGCAGAGTTCTGTGTTAGGGACAGCACACAATGCCCTGAACATGTCCCAACTCCCCTCCTCTGGCAGAGTTCTGTGTCAGGGACCAGCACACAATGCCCTGAACATGTCCTGTGTGTGACTCAGCTCTGCAAAGAAAGGTAAATACACAAAGAGAGGACCAAACAAGGGCTCAAACACCCCCAATTTTTCTCTGCTCACAGGTGAGTGAATGGCCACATCTCCGCCTCAGTTCCCAGGAATCACCTTCTTTGGCACCTCAGCTAAACCAAAAACTCCTGGAGAGTGGGAATGGCAAATCCTCCACAGCTCTTGTAGCTCCACAGCTGCAGAACAGGCAACCTGACCAAGCACCACGGCATAACCACCATCAGTCAAGTATTTCAACTGTTACTCCCAGAATTGTCAGACTAACCTAACTGGCAATCCAGAAAAACAAATGCATTCATTAAAACATTAAAAGAAGGTTGGGGGGTGCAAATGAAGCGATGTAATTTAGTCCTCTCTGTGGTTGCATCGTAAGAATCTTCATAAATATGCATATAGCTTTTCCTTGTAGTCTTCATCTAAATATTTGCTTTCTCTACTCTGCCCCTAGCACAATTCTTCCTTCTCCACATTAAGAGGTTCCATTTACTGTATTTTTTTTTTATGGAAAACTATATATTCAGTCTTTGGAGTGAGGACGAGAGCATAATTTTTTACCCCAGCTGGGCAGCAGATCTATATACACAGGACTGTGCTTGACAGTAATTCTCCTACCTAAGAGTTGTTTTCACCTGTCTGATAATTGTGCATTTCCTTATAATTAAATTCTGCCATTTCTGTGTTTCTGATGGAAGCACCTGGATTATCATTAGCAGCTCATTAGGACTTTCTCAGTGTGTTTACAAGTCGTGATTACAACTGTCGAGTAAAATCTTTATTTGTGGTTTATCCAAGAAGCAGAAGAAGCATTTCTTTTCATAAACAAGATTAATCCCCCTAAACCACTGAACAAGAGATATTTTCCTAGAGAGTTACATAAGCATGATGAGAGTGCCAAAACTAGAAACCTAAAAAAAAGAGCAAAAATACTGCTTTTACAGAACAACTGCTGATTCCCACCATCTCCAAGGTTTGATCATAAGGCTGCATTTCTGAAACTGTCATTTACCCCCATGCACCAGAGACAGAGAAATCCTTGATCATTTGCTGCTGAGAACCACTGCAAACAAGATTTATTTTCATGTCATTTACGGGAACAAAGTCTTGATTTTTGAATACATAGTAATTTTTCATCAAGACGTTGTAATTCTCTTTGAGTCTCTTAAGGACTAAGTCAGAGGTTTATCTCAATAAAATATATAAAGCCAGTGTAGAGTACACCCACAACACCCCTCTCTCCCACAGAGCTCTTGGTACTGAATTGTGCATAAAATCAAACTTGATTCAATCTACCAGAACTTAAAAGCAACTGCAATATAGACAATACACTGAATGGGTATGTGTATCTCTAACATAAAATGGAGATATTGGTGAGAGTATGGCAATATAACATTTGTGGGTTTGATAGCTACAAAATTAATTAAGACCATTCAAAATTATTTGTTGCACCATCCTCCATTCAGTAGCTGACAACCTTGCAAAAAATGAAGCTATTCAGCTTTTCATGTCAGAGGTGTATCTAGTTTATAAATTCTGGGAAAACCAAGTTAAGTTTTAGCCATTTAGCCACGTGCAATAGAGTTTAGGAGAACAGCACTGTCTGTTCACATTAAAAGATGTTTAGAATTGGAAATAAACACTTAAAAAAAAATAGAAGAACATTATGAAGTTTCTTATGCTTCCAAGGAAGGACTCAAAAACTGGCAAGGGATAAATTGGATAAATTTTGGATTTTGCATCCAAAATGCAAAACTGCACTTTGTTTTCCTTATAAAAATCTGCCCACATTTCTCAAAACTGTAAGTCTCAGGGCGGGAGGGAGACGTTACTTTGAAAAACACATCATGCCGAGTCTTGTCAGAGCTTGTCTGCCAAATTCTCCTCTGCCCATAATTCTATGGAAGAAGTACCATGTGTTCATGTAAGACTGTTTTTAATGAATATACATGAAAGATTAATTCTGAGATGTCCTAATTTCTGCAACTTTTTAAAGCTTCTCCGTTATGGATGTTGACAAATGCACAATGTACGGGCAACACATATAACACCCTGTACATACATTATATTTATTACACCTGGGATAATCTTAATTTTTTTACAGCCATCTTTTGTTCCCTTCTAGGCCTTCTGCTTTCCTTGCCTCAGCTGCTTCACACAAAGATCTGCATGTGTCCGTGAGAAAATTAATTGCTTCAACAATTAACGGGAAAGCGCATCTCAGAGGAAACACTTCATAATCGATCCGCTTCCAGGTACAATATTTGCCACTTAGGAATAGATTAATTGGATTGGAAACTATTCAAGCTAATTATTTTCTTTCTAGTGCAAGATTAAATGGAAGAGCCTAATAAACTGAACACGAAGTTCTGCCCTGCACTTCGCCTTCTCCCGAGCTGACAGGGAGAAGGTTTGATCAGCCAGGTTTGATCCCACACAGACCCAGTTTCTAGGACTCTGCTCACCCTGTGACCAGGGTTTGCTGAAGGAGCACGTGGCTCTGTGTCCCATTTACCACCACGTTATTTCTCCTTTCTCCACAAGACATTTTTCTTGGTATAACAGCCTTTATCTTCAATAAGGGATAAGAGCACATCTGCACTGTAAGTGTTGCTACAGACAGACCTATGGAGATGCTGGTGCATTAAGGTACAGCTGAAATGAGAACTACATAAACATCACAAACACGTGCTTTGGGATTGATTTGTTACAGTTGATTTAGAAAGGCCATGTAAGAAACAGGAGATGAAAGCAATACAGTCTCACTTTTGGCAGTATGCATTGAGTAGCTATCCCATTCCAGAGAGTCCATGCAGAAATCCATCATAAACTAGGATTTAAGAAAGCTTCCAGTAAATAAAGACTTCTGGAAAAGATAGTATCCCATCAACATTGAAGGTGTTTTTCTAGTATTTCAGCTAAGGTGAGAAAAAGGTGGGGGTGCATTCTTGCAATATGCCAGGGAAAATTCATCCCAAGAAAGGCTGGAGGTAGTAGTCATCCATTCAGCTGATTTCACATCTGAATATCAGCTTTAGGTAACCCCTGAGACTAAGAATAACATTAACACGTTTACATAAGTGCAGGCAATCCCTCAGCTACCAGCCTGGCAATATAGATCTCAACCACAGAGACACTTCACAGCCAACAGATCCCTTCATCTTCCCTGTATCATCCACCTGAAGGCAGAATCAGTGGTGCACAGGCTCTGTGGCCACGTTCACTTGTGGATTGTGACTTCACATCATGACCAGCCTGGACCAGTCTCATATCAAAGGCAGAACAGCAGAGCTGTCAGTTACTCACATTTCAAACTACACCTGATCCAGAATCATATTTACACATCTTATATGGAAAATCCCTCAGGCTTCCTGAGTAACCAACGGGTTAGTAACCTCTAATGACCCCTGTACTTTTCCAAAGAACATACAACAAGCCAATCTTCCCTCCCTGGCTCCCTCCACAGAAGATACAGCCTGATTCCCCACTCCCACACACCCTAAAATGTACTTTTGTCTGACTTCTTATGTAACATCTTTTCTGTGCATTCCCAGGCTCAAGTTTGGTGTCATACATAGAACACACGATTCATAAACTTACACAGTGAGGATGGATTTCAAACTGAAAGGTTCAGACTTTTACCAGAGGTACAAATGGAAAGTGCAGTGCACTTTAGAACAGCTCTATATAACCCTAAAAATTTATACTCCAGATTTTAAGTGGAAAACATTGGCAGGAGCTGGGGTGTGTTGGTAGAGGTGGAAGCACCACTTGCTGCTGCAGATTACCAGGCAGGGGGAGGAATGAATCACATTACACACTCCTTGCATGTAACCCAAAATATCCAGTGAACACACAGACAGCTCTGCCCATGGGATTCTACACCTCAAATTTCTGTCCTGCTTCTGATTTTTACATGTGTGTATATCAGAATCAGCTACATCCACAAGGACAAGGCATCCCATTCTCCTAACAACACCTGATTTCTTCTATTGGCATGGAAGTCAACAGAAGCTCTTCAAAAAGAGATCTAAGACACACTACCAGTTCCAGAGAACTCTGTATACTAAACTCCTGGGAGGGAAGGTTTTTCCTGACTATAAAAAAAAAAAAGCAGCCTCTGGTGCAAGTTTCCTCTGACGGGAGTAGCTGACAGATGAGGAGTTCCCTGTTTAAATCCTGCTCTGTCACACTTCCCACATGACCCAGAGCAAGTTATTAAGGCTTGTGCAGTTACAGGGGGTCATAAACCAACACAGCAGTGACTTCTGCATTGTCTCAGTGATCAGCTCAGTGCAGCTCCCTGCTGAGTGTATCAGCTCATCCTGAGCCTGCCCATGTAACTCCATTTCACTGCAAGCACATAAACCCTGATAGACAACATGTATTAGAGTCAGAACTGTCCTTCAATTTATCCCATGTCCTTTCTGTGCTTTTATCAAGCCCTACTACACCCCACTATGGGTGGTTAAAAGCCCAAGAGGTGACCAAAGTGAAATAATTAGAGGGTGAGTTCTACCTGCATCATCAGTTCACATAAAGCACCCACAGATCTTTAATATTGCAATTCCAGCTTGTTCATGGCATTGATAAATCTGTACATTAAGAGTTGAAGCCATAAAATAACTCAAATGCCCAGTGAACTTCAGCCTTGTACTTGCAGCTGGAATTTATTTAGGATTTGTTTTACAGTTTAGAAGGATGCTAGACTGTATTACATAATTCTGTTAACCTTCTGCTCCACGCTTTGTTTTATGTTGACCTAGATGTGACAGATAGATTTAATGACTTTTTCATCCAAAACATGGGAATCCCCATGCTCCAACAGCAACAAGCAGATTTTCAGCCTCAGCTCATATTTTAAGTCATCCACTCACTTCCCAACTCTTTGAGTAATTAGTATTACTTCTTACAAGATTTCCTCCAAGGAAAAAAAAATCAACAGTACCATTAGAGATATTTTCACAAGACACACTTTTGCATTTAATATTAGATTTTTAATAGACAGGAGATTACTCACTTGCTGCCTCTTTTGTAATAGGGAACAAACTGGTTTTGTCCCACTGGAATTGTTATTTTCAGCCTCTGGGCTACTAAAGGTTTGAGAACTAGAGTGCTAAGTACCACAAACCCAGAGCAAACATAATGATGATGAATCTTGAAGGTTCTTAAGGGAAATCATTCATCCTCGAATTTAAAATTATATTTATTACACTGGGTAACACCAGGGTAAAAACAAAGACACTAAATATGCATGAGGTTATCCAGGCTGTTGGAAATAGCTACTTCAGCACAATACAGAAATACCCAGAAAACCCCTGCATGTCACCCAAGGAGAAAGAGAGAAGAGAAGACAAAAGCCCCTCTGTATCCATGAATTATCTGCCTTTTCTGTGACTGACTTCTGTCAGCAAACTACTTAGGCTTAGACTGTTTCCCTCAAACTATCTGATTCCCAGTTCTCCATGCCAAGAACTCTCAGTGGAAGGGAATTAACCACCTGACATTATTTATTGTTTGCAGATTTTACAGAGGCAGATCAATTAACTGAAGAATTACAGCATCTTCAGAAGACTCCCTCTAGACAACTTTTAGCAAAGTCATGCTGAACACTGTGCTATAGAACCTCATTTTATAGAAGTACTATATATATATATATCTCAAAGAAAACAAGGCTAATTACCAGCACATCACAGACAGCTTTGTGTCTTGAGAACCTCTTGAAATGCCAAAAATGCAGCTCTTGACTACTCCCACGCAAGCATTAGAATTTTCTACAGCTACTTGAGCACAGGAATCATCAGAATTCCTCCCAGGACTTCCCAGGTTCATCCAGTGAACCTCTGAGCTATCACAATAACTTGGTGGAGACAGCACACAACCTTTTCTTGAATTCCTAGTTAGAGAATACTGAGTACCTGGTTATACAATAAATTTTGGGATCATTAGAGAACCTCCTATATGAAGTATCTATGGATCCTATGTTCAGTACTTTCACATCATCACAACATATAAACTCTTAGAAGCCTGGAGGTTTCCAAATAACTGGAAAGAAGGAAAAAGAAAAACCCACACTGTACAAAGTATGAAATTCTAAAACTACCCTGGGTAAATATGTTTCCAGCTGATCATTACCCATATTTCTCAGAAGTATAAGTGAAATTATACTCTAGTATTTCATATTTTCCATGATTATTTTTATATGTAAAACAAGCGTCAGTAAGATTTAATCCAAAAACACAAAGGGGATAACATGCTTTCAGATGAACTGGGACAGGAAATTAAATTCATCCTTCCTTACAAGCACACATCCTGCAGCCAAAATTCCTCCTGTTCAAAGCTGTACCCTGGGGTCACAGCTGAACGAGCTGGGAGAGGTTACCCTGATGCTGGCATATGTGAGTGTGGAACTGGGCCAACTCGGAGTAAGAAATGCTTTCTCAGGTTGTCTTCTGCTGTGCCACTGCAGAGAATACAAGATTCCTTCCAAGGAAATACAGAGGTGGACCAAAGAGCTGGATGAGGCAGCTGGGCTGGAGGTGGTGGACAGGTATTGCTGTTAACATAGCAATGTATTCTATGTGGAGCACTATTTTAGTGGATATTCTTCACCCTGCATTGCTAAAACCATAGAAAGCAACAATCTGAGGCACTGCAGTAGATCCTGTCTCTGCCCTAAAACTTTTTGGTGTATTGTTACTCTTTGCACTTGACCACAGAGCAGAATAAAAGCCCTTATATTACCTCTGTGCTTATCATATTGCCCTCTAAAGAGGTGGTATCTGACTTTTCTTCCATTCAGCACAAAAAAATCCTACAGATGATGAAGGGATACCACAGGGGTATAAAAAGCTACAGGCACTACCAATAATCTCCTTTAATTTCCTGACTGTTCAGTCCTGTTGTGAACTGTTATGTCAAGTTACATTTTAGGGGTACTTCACCTTTACCAATTTCCCTGGGATGATGCTCTGAATCTCACCAAGGGCAGGCAGTTGGGAGATGGTAAATGCTACAGAACTGTACATTAATATTTCAGAAGGATAATCACTGAATGAGGGAATCATATTCTATTTTCTTGAACTGCTTCAAAGGACCGTGTCAGCAATTCTATGCTAATTGCCACCTTTCCCATTTCCAATAACATTATGCTCCAAACCAAAAGAACAGGAATAGCCTTCCTCTGCAAGGAGAACCCTAAATTCAGCTGAGATTAAAGGGAATCATCTCTGCAATGACAGCTGAATTTCCCTGTGCCATCTCCCTCATGTACATGTCAGAGAGACAGGAAGAGTCCAGCTCTAAGATGCCAGAAGGCCATCTGCATGCCTTTGAAGTGCTTTCTTGCACTTTATATTTTAAACAAATGACTCACAAACAGGTGAAAAAGGTGGCTAATAATGCCTTTCTCTAATAGCTGTTGGTTAATATTTCATCTCTTTCCTTTTGATTTGATTCAAGATGATAGCCATAAACATTTTCTGTAGTGTATTAGCATTGAGTGGAATGATTTCGAGAGAGACCCAATTTCTTAATAAATAAAATAGTTTTCTGTTTAAAAAGTGAAAAAAGTGGGTCAGCCTGTAAAAGAATAATGCACTGAGGTTTGGTTCACTCAAATTTATTTTGCCTCAACATCTCACAGGGTTCTCTCTCAGAGGGCACATTTAAGTTTTAAAATAAGAAATAGAAGCTTGTGACTAATTGCTTTCAAATAGTAGAATGTAAGCATGACTTCTGAGATGTTCAGTACTGTCACATCATCACAACATATAAAGTCTTAGAAGCCTGGAGGTTTCCAGATAACTGGAAAGAAGGAAAAAGAAAAACCCACACTGTACACTGTATGAAATTCTAAAGCTACCCTGGGTAAACATGTTTCCAGCTGATCATTACCCACATTTCTCAGAAGTATAAATGGAATTAAACTCTGGTATTTCAGAAATTAACATATCATATCTGCTTGATAATAGATACCTTAATGTACTACATCAGCATCAATGATGAGGGAATAGCAAATTTTTTAGGGCTGAATAATTATTCCTAGAAAGCAATTTTGAAACCACGTAAGAGGTATCTCCCTTCTCCCTTCCCTCCTGTTCCCCCAGTAATAAAATTTATCATTAAAAAATGAACAGGAGAAACCTTTTTTGCTCAGAATTCACATAATCAAAGAATTTCTTGGGTTGCCATCAAAATACCCAAAAATACAACCTAACCCAACCCTTCACCCACTCTGAGTGTCCAGCTTTTCAGATATCCTCCTTTAATATGCCCCATCTGAAAGCATACATGATTTCTGCAGTCTTTTTCTTGCTTTTATTTCATCACAATAAACTGAAGCTCATGTGACTCCCACATGATGTGATGTGACAAAACACCTCGGAATTACTTTTACTACATCGTGCGGTTTTTTTCTCTGATTGAGCAGAAATTTTTCTTTCCAAGCACTAAAATACTTCTTGTTGAGAAAGTCATGGGAGCACATGGATAGCAAGGTAAAAAAAAATCACGGCGATCTAAAACATTAAACTATTTTTATGAGGCATTTTGATGAACACCAGCAAGAGACATAATGTAATTATTGTGGCTATTAGGCTGTTATTTATGTTAAATGTGTGGCTCTTGTTGGCTTCAGAAGTGTTTTAGCACTACAACACTCTTGAGAGTCTATCAAATGTACTGGCAGATGCAACAAGTAAGAGAATGAAGCAATAGCTCACTGCTGTTACAACATGAAAACTAAATATTAAATAACTACATTTGAAAAGGAGAAATACAGGGCACTAAGGCTAATGGCATGAATGTAATAGAAAGAAGATGTTGTGTAGGAAAATCAAAGGCAATGTTGCCATACATTTTCTGTCTCCTGTTATTATCTAATATCAAGTTAATTTCTTCTATTATAAAAGTGTTAAGAAAATTCAGCAGTGAAATACAATATCATGAATAAATGAGACACGCAGGAACAAACGAAGGATATAGCCCAGAAAATACTGTTATTGTCTCTCACTGTGTCAATATTATCACAGACTGATTCAGTCACTTGTAGTTCAAACTGAAAATAAGGTTCTCTAACAACAGCATCAGGTTTCAGGCAGCTTAAATCAGGAATGCCTTCAATGCTACAGAGCTGTAACCCAAAAGTGCAAGAGGAAAAGCATCAAAACAAACGCTATCCTTGCTACATTTCCAGAAAAAAAAACAAAGGGAAAAGGAAATTACCAAGCAAAGCTCATCCATGATAAAATTATTTGGAGATAAGGCAGCAAATGATCATATCCAGACATTAAGGTTCTACTCAGAGATAGCCAAGCTTTGTCTATAATTATTTTTCACTTGGTTGAATCAACAGCCTCATTCCTGCCATAAGCACAGAGAACAGCAATGTAATGGAATAATCAACATTTAGACCCAAAACTATAAACACGAATAAAATATTTTAAGAGGATCATGACACCCATTAGTATCACATCAGAACATCTTGCTTAATGCCTCCACAGCAGCTATGGACAGAGGAAAGCACTATCAATCATGTTTTGCAAATGAGGAAAATCCAATAAATCTTTATCTTTAGCCACCTCAACAATCATCCAAGCCCATCCCACCTGGCATGTTTCCAGTCCAACAGCAAACACAGAGGAAGAACAGTCAGGAATCCACATCTTCCACTTTTGACTATTCTTCTTTTCAACCATCACCAGCACAGCAAGATTCTCCATCCCAGGTACAGTGAGAAACAGCACCAATCCAAGAAAATATTCTGAAAAGGCAGTACTCCTTAATCTCACTATTCTATTCTATTCTGTTCTATTCTGTTCTACTCTATTCTATTCTATTCTATTCCATTCCATTCCATTCCATTCACCTCATCACAGGTTAAGAAAAAGAAAGACCAGCCAACTTGTGAAGGAAATAAGTAAAGCATGGTACATATCAGGATGTACCTCCCTGATTCAATCAGTGTTTAAGTGTTTCCCAAGTCACATTTCTGAGCCACTGGTTAATTCCCATGGCACCATTTTCTATTTGGTTTTTTGGTCACCCGCTTGACGACAGAGGCACGGAAGATTGATGCTTCACAGGGAAGAACAGAAGTGCTGTACAGATGCTACAGGTAGTAAACCCATCTAATCATCTCATGGGTCAACACTTAAGAGTGTTACAAAATTATTATTGCCCCAGAATGAAATCAGAAGAACTGGGGAGAACTTTGCAATTGCTTCACCATCAAACTGGAACACTGTTGCAAGCCCGTAATAAGCGAGGCACGAGAACTTCAAATCCTATTTGACAGATGGGCTTAATTAGTTATTCTCATACAGACTCACAATATTTGCTGTTAATATTCCTCCTAAAACACCCTGCTGGCTGTGATAATATTTATATGTTAATCCTGTTACGATGAGCCTTCGGTGCCAAAACCTCTCCCAATAAAATGAGGGAGATATTTCCAACCCCGCCAAGGAAACGGCTCCGGTGTTCGGGTTCAGTTTGTCACCCCACAAGTGCCTCCTTAACCCATGAAATTACACCTGTCACAGTGAGTCAGCTTTATTAACACTAGTTTCTGATCCGTGTAAAACTATCAGAAACACGGGGGTACTGAATCTTTAGTTAATTAACATTGCCACCTTTGCATCCCTGTGATCGGATCTCTGATTTTTAAGGGGAAATTAAAGAATGTGCAGACAGAGTTTGCCTAATTTCAAAGTGAACTATGGAAACAAATCATCTGGTAAGAGACACCAATATTTAACTGTTATCCATTGTGCCCATCTGGTGGCATCAAACATCAACAGAGCTTCCCCAAAAATACTGAGCACGCTCTCTTTCCCCACCTAATACCTGAGCTTGCTTCTTAAAATGAATAGCAAAAGAGATTAAATTTAATGATGAAAACAACACAGTGAATAATACATTGCAAATATTTTTCACTCATTTGCAAACTGTGAGGATGTTATCAAAAGTGAGAAAACCACAAAATCTCAGCTGGGAACTCGGGTGGAACAAGTCAAACCAGAAGTTACAGGGGAGTAACACACATACCTTGTTTTCACTTGATTTTCTTCCCAGTAAAATCTGATATGTATATGAGCTCCTATTTCTTTTAATAAGCAATGCTTATACTCAGCATGTGCAAATACACAGAACCACAACCACTGCACGAAAAGTGGCATAATAATTTATTTTTCTGTGTACAAGGGGTCATTTTGAAGGTTTGCTACTGAATGATGAATAGTGAAGGGAAGGAAGCTGCCAAGATTCAATTCCCCCATGAGCTTGCTTTATATTTTCCTGCTGAGGAAGAGAAATCAGGCAAATGCACTCTATGGGCCCAACAAGATAAAGTGTGATGGAAAACTCATCGTTGAAATAATCTTTGATTTTGATCCAATGCCCATCTCAGTCAATGAAAATATTCACACTCGCTTCAAATAGCTTTGAACTGTGATTTTAAAGAATCTGCCTGACAGATTGTGCCAGACAGTAGGAAGCTCTGACCTTGGCATACATACACATTGCTTCTTTGACCAATGAAATTCAGTCAGGTATGAGACAATATATGGTTTAGACGAGAAAAAATCAGGATACTGTGGCAGAGGAATTGTGTAGAATCTGAGTTATAATAAGTAGAAAGTGATTTATACCATGATTATGAAAGGAAATTTTTTCATTCCTCTTTTCTTTTTTTCAAACTAGCCACAACCAAATTGTAAGATATGAAAGTTCTTCTAAATAATTTGTGAAAACAGTATTTCCTGCTGACTTTTAATTTGAGTATTAGCATTGAGTAGCATTCTGTTCAGAGTATATGTGGTACAATGAGCAATGCAGTACAAAATAAAGACAGCCACGGCTTTTCCCAAAGCATTTTCCTCATCCACCACAGTAAAACTTATTAAAATCATGGCAAAATGCTTTGAGAAGGGAAAACAACTGTCAGTTATTAAAAGAAATACTGCTAGAAATTACCTACCTGCTTTCAGAGGCAGCAGATTTCCTCTGGCAAACAATAACAGCTGGTGCATATTTCCCAGTATAATCCATGCTCTCTCTGATGTCCCACAGGTAGGGGCTGCTGGCTCTCACACTGAAAACATTCACACCTTTCTTCACCTTTGCCCTAGGAGAACAAGAAGATGTTTAGATGGAAAATGTCAGCTTGATCTGTTCCTTTTCTCTTCATTAATGCTCTCGTTGCTGCCCCACAGAAAATGCCACAGCTCATCAGGGTTCGACAGCGGGACAAGGGAGGGAGATGAGAGAACTAATTAAGAATTCCATATTTTGAAGAAATGATATCAAGACAGAAATCTGATTGAACTGATGGTAATTACAGCTTTATTCATGGTGAAATTACAGGGTGGATGTGTTCTGGAGAACACTCCTCACTCCTGCTCTGCCATTACCCCCTCTGTGGGCACCACTGAGCATGTTGAGGCCCTCTCTTGGCTACAGGTTATTGTACTGGAGAAGAAAGCACCATTTTTATTGTAAAAGAAGTCAGGTTGTTTTTCTTCTAGTGAGGCCTCATATTACAAGCAAAATCTACCCTTTTTTTCCTCCCTGTGGATTACTCAACAATGACATTCTATATCTTTTCACGGTCTTTTTGAGCCCCAATATTTCTTCATTTCAATACTGTCAGGTTAATTGTTCTGTCAGCTCTGAACCTAAAAACACTTAGAAATATTTTTTTTTTTCCTAAACCAAGTGATTTCTTTGGAGGTCTGTCTAACCTATAAACAATGGCTAAACAACAGGAGAAGCTGTATGGCAGACTGTTGCCCCCATGACAACTGGACTGGCTCCTACTGAGAAGTGCTTAGCATGTGCTTAGCATAATTCTTCTGGGTTTGATTTTTAAAAAAATAACAACCAGAATAATAACCAGAAGTTATGAGCCAGAAGTGGAGAAGAGGAACTATATATAGAGAGATAGACTTTT
This sequence comes from Manacus vitellinus, assembly GCF_001715985.3. Classification (NCBI taxonomy): domain Eukaryota; kingdom Metazoa; phylum Chordata; class Aves; order Passeriformes; family Pipridae; genus Manacus; species Manacus vitellinus. Next base: position 5,572,846 of record NW_021940379.1, read on the forward strand.
AAATATCTAATTCTTTTTAGAAGGTGTTGCATTCCCTAATTCTGCCTCTCTCTTTACCTAAATATGTATCTTAAAGCAGTACTGAATTAGTCCACAGGTATATAATGTTGGCCAATATACTGAATTAGGAGTTTCTGGTGTTGTTAACTTTTGGTTTCTGAATGTGTTTACAAGAAGCCCATTGTGGTCAAACAGCCTTGTATGTGAGCTGTCAGGAAATGACAGTTTAATTATATTTGCTTAAAATCTCATACTCAAAATCCATTCAGTGCTACGGCGAGTTCTCAGTTCTGGGCAAAAAAACTCAAAAAGGTATGTGATTTTTTTTTTTTGTATAAACAGCTGCTGCCATGCAGAGTTGGTAATATCAGTAAAACAAGCAGCATCAGCTCTGCCTCCACATGAAATTACTAATGGAAGTTTTGAAGGACAACATCCACACAGATGTTTTCGGAATAAAAAGCCAAAGAATTCCTTCAACTGCCTCGAACAAAGGGGGTTATATCTCATTTCTTCTACCACTAACTCAACAGCAGTGGCTGTAATTTCTTTAGCACACCTGGAAGAATAAATACACGAAGGCTGCCAATTTTTGTTCAAGTTCTTCTATGCTAATTTCACGAAATGAATTTTAAGCAGGTGCAGTTACTGCTGCTAAACCTCAGACATCCCTCAGGACAAGAGATCAATGGTCAAAGAAGAGTGGAAATTAAACTACATTCCTGACTTCTCAAGAGAAGGAGGCAGAAAAAGGCCACACAATCTGGATGAAACATTTTTCAGCACATGTCTTTGGCTAGTCCTGGTGACCAGCATCTGGTCCTGCCTTTCTGTTCCACCTCAAAGAAAGGAAAACTTCTGAGTGTCAGCTAAGACCAGTGATAGAAAAATTATTCCCACTTCACAGGGAAATGAGGGTGGCTGAGATGCTTCCAAGCTAAGCTGGCTGTGATTAAGAAACCCACCCCCACCCTCTTCCAGCTCTGGGAAGGGTTTGCTGTAGTTGGTGATGGCCAAGAGAAGGTATCAGTGTGGGATTTGGGTGACCTGAGTTTATGGATTTGAAACCCCTCAATGGGTGCAGGATAGCACCCGAGTCACTCAGAGCCAGACACTGCTGAGTGAGGGGCTGCTTTCACTGCACAGTCTGGAGCTTCTGCTGCAAGGTTGGCCTCTCAGCTTTTCAACAACAGATTATATTGACCATACAACAGCTATGCTTTTATAGGTTTTATTAACAAAACTGGTAGGGAATCAAGAAAAAAAGCAGCCTTAGCCCAGAGCACAGCCTGCCTTGCTCAGCTGGCACACAGGCAATAGCTGTACTGCAGCTGAAAAAGCTGTGCAGGGTCTCAGTACAGCTCAGCAAACACTTACACACTGAAAACTGAAATGTCTCACTTTTATCTTAAAAAGCATTAAATAAGAGTACAAATTCAGACATAACTGACACCACCCCCTTGTTTTCTGTCTGGATTCCTTTAAACGCCAGGGTGAGGAGGTAAACCAGAAAAAGGGACACAAAACCAGTAGGACAAGCTGAGTTTGTTTATACCTGACATTCACTTTATCCAGAGACAAACTGCCATCCTGCACTAATTTCTGAGGTTTCAAACAAATGCAGATTCTTGTGTACAGCTCCTTGGGGTAATTGCCAGTCTGTGGATCAGGATTTCTTTGAAGAGATAAGGTCTAATTTAGTCACCTATGAAAAGCACCAACCCCCTAATTTTACTGAAAACAGTAACACAAGATTGTGTTTCTCTACAGAATTAGAAGTTAGGAACTCCTTTTGAGGAACCAGATTAACATACTTCTATAATTAGCACAGAAGCTTCAATTCCTTGACCCCAGGAAATGTTTTTTTCCTCCAGTATGTCTCAAAGCTGTGTTTTCCACTGTTGGGCAATTGTAGAATTTTATTCACCCAATGCACAATGGCAGCAGCATTTTGCAATTACCGAAGAATGACCTGGATGAAACAGGGTTAATAATAACTGAAGGTACATTTTTTGCCAGCAAATAAAACTGAAGATACCTGAGGTGAAAAGACTATGACTGCTGCCAGAGCTCAATTACTTTCTTGCAAATCTGCTTTATTGAATTGCATGGCTGTCACAGGGCACATGGGGTCTTCGACCCCTCAGCTGCTCTCCAGAGTGCTCATGAGACAGCCTCTCAGTTCAACCACAGTTCAGCCTAAGATTTCTCAGCTGCAATACACAAAAAAAAGGTGTATGACAAAGCTTTTTCATATATTTGCTCACACTTAACAGTCTAAGTACAACAGATTGTGCATTTGCTCAAAACACTGTGGCAGAGCTGCAGTAAGTAAAGTTTTCGAGTATTTTGTGCTCAATTTGGGCCAGATTCTACTTTGCAAAGAGAAGGAAAGAAAGGCTGCAAACATCTCAGTCGTGGGCTGGTCTTGGGTTGTTTCTTTTCTAACAAGCAGCCTATCCAAGTAAACACCTCCATAGGTATTCCTACAAGCTGTTATTTACCTCTGGATCACTGCTCACAGCGCAGAACATCAGTTACTGAGGCTCCTGAGCAGCTCACCCCTTGCACCAAATCAATCATGGCAAACAAAGCCCTTGGGAGTCCACAACCCCTGAAAACACAGTCAGTGCTGACAGGGTACAAGTCAAGGGAAGGGAGAAGGAAAAAAAAAACCTGCTGAAGGAACTCCCAGGATCAATACATCACAACTGAAATCAAGGAAATACATTACCTAAGTGCATAAAGATAGTGATTCCCAATTCTATCTCATGACCCACTAAACACTATGTTTACTCTAGTGATAGAAGAGGCTGCAACTCCAATTAAAATGCAGGCAATGTCCTCTCTCATTTATCAAAGTGTCTGGTTTAGCATCTCCCAGTCTTTGCAGTTTACAACCAGTTAGCGCTTAGCTTTCAGCCCATGTCATTACTGCGGGCTGGTAATGGCTGTGAAATTGTTACTTAAGTGTTGTATAAAGTGGAACAGCTGGCTGGTGAAAAATAACAGCATTACAGCACCCGTGCTGCTAAGTGCCACGGTACAATGTCACAAAGTGTCTGGTTTGAAGCACCGCAGGGAAAGGCAGAGACGACGGAGAGATCACACACACAACCTCGCCCTGGGGACGTGCAGGAGATCAAAGCCAAGGAGTGTGGAGGGGCCACGGACACCCTGCCACAGGCAGGACTCCCCTTTCTACGTTTCACTCCCGACAATGTCCTGCACGCAGCGTACAGACATCACACATCCCTCCAGCCCAACACAAAGCGCAAACAAACAGGGAATCCAACCCTTAAACAGCTCTAAATAGAGATGCTTTAGACCCATGACATTGAATTTAGGTTTTTTTATTACTGTAAGCGCTCAGGGCAAAGATCTGCGGGAACCTTTCATGCTCCTTCCGAGGAAGCGGAATACTTTTAACATCAAAGGGATGAGAAGAAAAGGGAGGCTGTTAACAGAGGTGCTACCACCGGGTATCATCTTGTCACCAGTGGCGACTAGAAGGTGGCAGATAAATCGTGTGCAGAGGGGGACGTTTCTGAGAGCTTCTAGGCACTGCACAGGCACTGCAGTGGGCTCTGAATTCGCCTCGTCACCATATCTGCCCAAAGCGTTCCAGGAATAACTCAAAGGGGGTTCTATTTTTGTTTATCTTCAGTGCTTTTTTTCCTGCCCAGAGCCTAATCTTAACCCAGCGATGGAGAAAGAACAAAGCAGTGCTCAGCTGTACAGGATGGCAGCCTTCCCTTTGCTAATGTCCACCTCCTTTGGACAGCAGTGACAGGAGTAAGAGGGGTGGGAGAGGCTGTTTTCCCCCATCAGCCCATATAAAACTGAAGACAAGAAAAATGTGAGCAGAAATGGGTCTGACCAGAGCTTTTCATGTCATGAAACAAAGAAATCAGGTCAGTTTTTACTCACTGGAAAGTCAAATGCTGATCTAAGTCAGCAGCAGAACATTCCCTGGAAGAAACCCTGAAAGTATTCACAGTCCTAACCTGTAAATGGCCAACGTTGCCCAGAGCCCATTTCTGCTGATGGCTATGCCATGGGTTGCTCTGCACACAGGCTCTTTCCACTGACATCACCTCTTGATCCAATAACAAGTTACTGCTGCTGGAAGTGGAAACATCCAGTCTGTCCCTCCTGGAGCTCCCCTGTGCTCGTTTGGAAGAGACTTGAAGAGCAAAAATAGCCATTCTCCAGATGCCAACCATGAGCTGACAGACCTCATCAGGGTCTTTCTGAAGATCAGAATTAAATGTCAGGCTTAAAAATCAGGTAGTGTGGGACCAGATGCTACCATGGGATCTAAAATCTAGATAGCAATTTTGGAATGACTAAGCTGTAGATCTATTCAAAGAATTCCCAGGTAACTGTCTCTTGCTGGCAAATGAGTGCAGAATGATCACTGTTAATGCTCTGGGAACATTAAATGCAGTCATCCTCTGCAGTATCTGAGGTCATTCTGTTGCTGTACGTTGCTTAAATGAGACCATTTTGATACCAGAACACTTCAGTCTGACATTTACATCCTGATGTTTCACCGCCTGCACAGAACCTCCTCCCCTCTCAGAGGCTTCTGTGCTCAAAGAATCATATTAAAATGCACTAAAACATCAGGAAGCAATGGAAAACAGCAAGAAATTTTCTGTCTTTACTTCAGGACAGCCTTTTTTAAAGTTTTGGAGTACTAAAATTAAAGGCAACATAGGAAGGACAGTTTTTTGAATGCTAGAAAAGCTCATAAGCTCATGAATAGCACTGGAATGGGAATTATGTTAGAGAGCACATCAGAATTAACAACCATATGAGGGTGAAGCATGGAGTCAAGCTCCCTAGTGAAAGCAAAAACAAGAGTTAATTCAAGGTATAGCCACTCCCTTTGTCTTTTCACTCTCCCTAGAAATCCAAACTTAGGGCAAACTCTGCACCTGTTTGAGAGGCCCTCGATAGATCAGGTCAAATTAACCATTCCACAGTGCAAGGAGGACTGGCTGGAATTTGTGCTTCCAGCATCTCCATTTCAAATTTTATGTACAGCATTAGGGCGCCGCTAAATTCATACACTTTAAGGCCACACTCTTCTTTTGCCTCCCGCTGCAGCTTCATTACTTTTTATGGCTGGAGCTAATACAGGACAGAATTTGAGCCCGAAAGAGATTCATCTCTTTGAACATCAGTCATTGAGAAAACTCAGCCCATTTTTGTGGGACTTGGGGCTTATTTGCGGTGAGCGAATGAAAACCGAGCGTAAAAACGCTTCCTGGATCTCTATCCATTATGAACCCCTGAAGAAATTTAGACCATTAGAAACAAAAATTGTTCCCCTCTCAGGAACAAGCCTTCCTAACCCTTTCAATGGAAGCATTTGAGAAGGGCCCATTTAAGCAAAGTGTCTTAGAACTGACTGAACAGAACTGCACCTTTCTCGGAGCCACAGGAATGACATATCACAAAAAAATAGGTCATGCAGTGAGACACTTCATGCTAACCACCTGAATGGCTGGTTTTAATCCCATTATTAATTTTGGCATGGCTAACAAAAGGCAGGATTTGGATGCTGTGATTTAGTGTGCAGAGCTGGCTTCTGCAAGGCTTTTTTTTTGTTCCGTTCTCCCCATCGAATACTTGATGTACAAACCAGTGTTGTCAGTTGTTTTCAGAGAAGATGCCTCAAAGTTTCTTCAGATTACACTAATAGTTTCACTGATTGAAAATCCACAGCAGAAGAGAGTCGGGAGTCCCTGAGATACTGATGGAGTTAGAATAATTTATAGAGAGCGGTCTAGCACAACATAAGCTATTTAAAACTGTATGATATACCCACAAACTCTTATTAAGGTCTGTGGTTTTCAGCCCTGCGAGACAGAAACCGGTTATCATTATGCATCACCATGAAAGCAGATTAAAATTAAATCAATCTGTTTATCTATGGGTTTGCAATGCAGCTTTTCCAAGGCATAACAGATTCTCCATCTAATTAACATTTCAGGAGGAAAAACCGTTCCACCCAGACACTAAGCCGCCCTCATTCAAATGTAGATATTACAAAAACAGAGCCCAGGTGGATTTATAACAAAATTTAATTAGTGAAAGGGCACGAGACCCATTTAGGCTTGAGAAGTTGAATCGTGCATACCAGGAGTTCAATAAAATAGATCTCTCTGTAATATGTATCTCTTGGACTGGATAAAATTGCCTATTGCGCTTAAAGTTTGTGTGCATGCACACAGGTGCATATGTATGCACACCTGACACACGGATTTAGGTTATATTCAAAAACAGAGTCCTTGTCAAAAACATGGTTTGCAAGATGTAAAACACACGAGCCTCTGGAGAGCTAAAAGGAAAGGATGCATACAAATCAATTTAAAGCAGAATCAAACACGGAGCTTGTACCTCTGACCTCTATTTACTTCCCAGACAAGCCATGAGAGGGCCCAATCCTCAGTGGGAAGCAGAACTGGATCCTTGTTGGTTTTTTTTTTTGTTTTGGTTTTTTGTTGTTGTTGTTGTTGTTTTTTTTTTTTTTTTTTTTTTTTAGAAAGATTCTGAATTAGAGCTGAGGAAGGAGAGTTTCAGAGATATATGAGATCAGACCAGCACGCTGTGCCCCCCTGGGACTCCAGCAGTGATCATCTTGGGGTTCCCAACACGCACAAAGTCAGGAACAGGTTTTTCAGAAATCTTCCTGGCTGCATCATGACCAACAGCCTGGCTGGTGCACAGGAATGGATAACTGGGCAATAACCAGCAGCAACACCAAACAAAACAAGACATTTCTGTATTCAGGAGTGGGAAGGAAGGTGTTTGCTTACAGAAATGAACGACAAAGATAAATAGTGCTGCCTGCTGATTTAAAGAGGTTGGGAGCCCCGTGGACTGTTTCCAAATACTCTTTCAAAAACAATGGCAAAAAAATATTATGTAGGGTCTGAAGTCTTTCTAAATTGCTTGTAAAAAAAGCAAACAATGCATCACATCCCTTTCATCCCTGGCCAAACATCAGCAAAGCTGTTACGAGCACAGCCTGTGCAACCAGCAATTTTTTTTTAAATTAGACTTAGATTTAAGAAAGGATAGGAAAAACAAAGCACAGCACTGGGCACCCTGTGCTGTGAAAAGAGAGTGCCATTTGCCCCATTTCACAGGTGAAAAACATTGTAGGAAACAGTTGCCATATCAAAACGAGCATGTGAGTGAAGCCGTGGGCAACCCCCAGAGAACCATCTAGGCCACAAGAGGAGTGCAATGACAGATTACCCAATCATCTGGTGCAACTGGAGTAAAAAAAGAGCATGGAATAACAAAATGGTATTTAAAACCTTTTTAAAGAGCCGTAGGGACATTTATGTGTGTGTTTTAGTACATGTACATATGTATTTTTATGCTGAGTGGGCAAGCAACAAGTGCAGAAATCCTTCTGGTTCACTTACACTGGCTGAGAACGTTGAGCACAGTGAGAAAAGAAGACAAAGCTGCTGAACTGTGCACTAGAAGTCCTCCAAAACAAACACTTGAAGAGGCAGGAATAGACCTATATATTCTCTACATATACCAAGAAGCAATGGGGGTGGGAAGACTCATTCTTTGGCTTTATCTGCAAAGCAGTGTCTGGTACAGGACCTTTTGTTTTGAAGTCACACAATAAGAAGCAGTTTTTTGAGGGATGCAGTTACCACTGCAGAGCTGTGACCTGGCTAATGACCTTTTAAAAGCATTTGAAAGGAGGGATGCTGCTAGCAATCAGAACTGCAAGAATTTTGACTTATCAAGGAGATCAACAGCCACCACCCACCTGTCAGATGTTCAATAAAAAAAAAGAGTGTGCACCTTAAAGCACATGCTTCAAGGCTGAGGTTAAAATGTACAAGCAATCACAGTAATACCAGAAATGCAGACATCTCAAAAGAATGTCCAAGAATGTTCCTGTCCTCTCCCAGATAGGTTGAGCCCCACAAACACTTTGTGAGCCCAATGTTCCTCCCAGGGAGGGCTCTGCTCCTGCAGCCCAAGTGCTCAGCACCGAACCTGCCCTTTCACACCTTCACCTCGGAACTCAGAGCTCTCCAGGGAGGGTCTGGTGCCTGGAGGTGATCTGAAAAATGTTCTTTACTAGAAAGTTTAGTTCAAACTTCATAAGCAGGATGCTTCTGAGGTATTTCCAGATGCCGTCCTGCTGCAAAATGAGATGGCAGAACCACTGAGCGACGGAAGGGAACATTACCTCGGCAGCGCTAACGAAGAGCCATCAGCAAAAATGAGTTAGCACTGTTCCCTAGCAACTTCTCACAGCTGCAGATAAAATCATTTTCTGGACATCACAGAAATTGTGAATACTTAGTTCTCTTACACAGGAATGCTCTCATCCGTTGCCTACGTGCAGCTCCCTCTAGGAGGTAACACAGGAGCAATTTATGGCAAGCTGGACCGTTACATTAGCTCGTCCAAAAATTTTAAAGAAGACCTATGGATATACATATGTGCTGTGTTTGCCCTTCATTCAATGACATGTATGTCAGATGTTCAAAGAACAGCATCTGAGACAGAGAAACCCAGCGTATAACGGTCTTTGCTGTGAAAATCCTGAGCCTGAAAAGCCTTTTTTCATAAAGGCACTTCCTCACTCCTGGGAGCAATTCCACTGATTCCTGATGGCACTACTGAAGGTTTAGAGAATCAGGTCTACAGTAAAGAAAATGTAAAGTAAGTGCATAAATAAAGGGTGCAGATTCTTTAATGGACAAAAAAGCCTGCATTGCTCTGACGAGTTGCTATCGGCACAAAATAGATATTCACTAAGCAATTCAAACAGGGATTTCTGTTATATACATAAAATCCAGGCTGAACACTCTACCTCTGTACTGACATATTTAACCATCTCTCTGTCATCTGCACGAGTGGCTACCAAAGCAACATTTGCTAAATAGTAGCAAGGAGTTCTGCTGCAGGCAAAGCCTAATAGCTCAATGAAGCCACTGATGCAGAAGGGAGTTCAATTAATACAAAAATGACACTGCTCAAAATTATTCTGTGCCCTTAATGTAGGGTACATGCAGTGTTGTCTGTATCCAGCTGCAGCAGCTGACTCCAGTGCATGTCAGAGCACAGCCACAATTATGATTTTAATGCTGGAAGAGCCACAGAAAAAGGTTTGGCTGATCCAAGTAAGCAGAAGCAGAGATAACTTGGAATTACACAAAAACCTCCCTGTTGATTGCTCTCCAAGACAGAGCTACTTTGGAGGAACACAAAGGCAGCTGGTAATCCTCTCCACATATAAATCCTGAAAAAATAATAATTACATCTCCTCTCAGCCTCGAACTTCATGCATATCCTTGGACTGTTTTATTCTATTTGTGCACTTCAATATAAGAAAGATGAGAAGGAATGAGAGACTTCCCATCACAATTGTTCTAATGACCCTACTGTGGAATTCAAATGTGTGAGAACCTCCCAATGTCCTCCATCACTCCTCAAAGTTAAATACCATAAAACAGAATATGGGAACTTAAAACATGGACTGAGCAAGAATTATAGTGCACATGCATTTTTCTTTTATATTAAAACTCTGTAGCCTTAGACAGCACAGTTTTTGGAACCAGATTGCTCTTTTGAAAACAGAGATTTTAAAAAATTTTAGTGAGCAGACATGCAGGAATCTTACTTGTGGCAAGGACTGACATTTTTTACTTCTGCAGCAAAAGCCCAGTAGCAATCAGTCAAAAACGTTAACGCTCTAAATCATTTGCCACTTTTTAAAATTCTCCAGCAAGAAGTGACCACTAGGCAGTTATTTATGAAAGGAAAAAGGTTGTGTCCCTGGCTGCCAGCTGGTAGGACAAAATCCACTTAGAAATACAAACTGTTTTATCAGGCAACTGAAACATCAACACAATGGCTAAATGATAAAGTGCTGAGAGTCATGAAACACGTGGAGACTGGAGAAACCACGATGGAGAGAGAAAAGTTGCAGAAAAGGAGCTCAGGAAAATAACTTAAATCCTAAATTTATCAGACATCGAGTTTTCCCTCATTCTTTAAACTGTGAGAAATGTGAGCCATGGTTTCAGGAATCCCTGTGCTCCTGTTAGACAGTCAGGATTTTACAGCATAACACTCCCATTCAGCATGAGAAACCTGTAGGGTTGTAGTAAGGAGGAATTTAACAATCTGCCTGGGGATTAAGGCATCACTCAGACCCAGTAAAACCCCAGCACCTGTTTGCTCAGAGTTGCCTCTGATGAATTAACTCCTGTGCTCTTGCCAACTGGATGCAAACTCACAAACTCAAACCTGTTTATGGGGTCTTGACAGGTTTGATAAACTTGTGGTCAAAACTGGTGCTCAAAACAGATCCTCCATGTCAGCCACGTGCAGCAATCCTCTCTCTAATGTGCACTGGAGCAAGGCTGGGCCACGCACTGTCCCCACCCAGCCTGGCTCTGGGGACCAGGCAGGAGCTGCAACACCCTTCAGGTCTGTGATCAGACCTCAGAGAGCACATGGCAGCACAGGCAGGGCTGCTGCAGACTCTGGCACCCAAACTCAAGCCTTTGTGTTGCAGACTGAGACAACAGAGGTTGCCTGTTAAAGTTCCAGCAGACCCAGCAGCCTCCCCACAGACCTCAGCACTGAGGGTGTCATTCATTCCTTTCCCTCAACACATGCCATGAGCTGCCTTCAGTGCCAGAGTTTGCAAAGTATCAGTCAGCAAAATATCAAAGTAACATAATTCAATTTAAAATAACATTTTAGCTCATTATTTCAATTATTCCTAATCATCTCTTTCAGAGTTAAAAGGAAACCCTGGTCTTCAAAATGTTATTTGCAAGAGATACTAAAACTAACAAAAATAAAGCAATGTGGCAGATTCATATTTACAAACGTTCACTCATTTCTCAACACTGCTGTGAAGTGCACCTATTTATTCCACGATATAATAGTATACTTTAGTTCTGAATAATTGGGCTTGAGCAAACAAGAGAGACAGAGAAAAGCAAGGAGTCTTGGAGAGCCCTGCAGAGCAATGGGCGAACACCATGTCTGTGCTAGAGAGGATTCTGTGGCTGTGCCTGCTGCTGTCCTGGCCCAGCTCTGTGCTTTGATGCTCCTTTAGCTGATGGAGAGTGTTTGGTGACCACATCTTCTGGTTTAGCTTAACTGGAAAGGAATCCCACTTGTGCACTTCACACTGCTCTGTATCATGAACAGAGAGGGTAAACAAGGGACTCAGTCTGAGAGTGTGCTCAGGCTGCAAACTGAACACTAATGTTTACATTCCCAGTGATGCTGTAGAATGCTTAAGAGATAAAAATCTGCTACCAAAACCTGAATGTGACTGAACATTACCCATTAAAAACCCCACTTTTCCAAATAAGATGCCAGTAGCAGCAGAGGCCTCTGTGATCACCCCCATACCCCTTTTCCCAGCCATGGTCTTTGGCTCAAAATTTGTCTTCATAGCAACAGCCTGAGACATTCAGTGTGTTCTATTCCCATCAGAGTCTCTGTAGAAGCCTCAGCCCAGCTCTGTGACCCACTGCCACATCACAGGCAATTCAGGTTGACAGAATACAATACCTGTTGGTATTTTGATAACTGGGTTAAAACTCACAATATTGAAAAACCTACAAAACCTAGTTGAGCTTTCTAACACAATAGACAAAAGTTAACAGCAGGTTTATATTTGTTTGAGCCTGAGGATAAAAGTCCCACAGATGAAAACGGGGCAATGGAGCCAAGCTGATTTGAAAGGAAAGTCCCCTTGTCCATGAGATCCTTGGTACAACACAGCTCCCTGGAGATTTCTAATGCAAAAGCAGAGCTGACCCATCCCCACTTAGCTTTTAGTGGTTTTTTTGTGGTGTAACCCAGCCCCACACAGTCATTTGCTCACTCCCCCAGCAGCAGGATCAGGGAGAGGATTGGAAGAGTAAAAGTGAGAAACTTGTGGGTTGAGATAAAGACAGTTTAACAGGTAAAGGAGAAGCTGCACACAGGCAAAGGAAAACAAGGAATTCATTCCCATTTCCAATGGACAGGCAGATGTTCAGCCATCCCCAGGAAAGCAGGGCTCTGTCACATGAAACGAGGACTTGGGAAGACAAACACCATCACTCCAAACGTCCCCACCTTCCTTTTCATTCCCCCAACTTTATATGTTGACCATGATGCCATGTGGTCTGGAATATCCCTTGTGTCAGCACCTGGGGACAGCTGTCCTGCCTGTGTCCCCTCCCAGCTTCTTGTGCCCCTGCAGCCTCCTCACAGGTGGGGTGAGGAGCAGAAAAGGCCTTGACCCTGTGTGAGCTCAGCTCAGCAGTAACTGAAACATCCCTATATCATCAACCCCATTCCAGCATAAATCCAAATCACAGCCCATACTGTAAAGATAATTAACTTTACCTCGGCAAGAACCAGCACATATCTGTAGGCAATTGGTGAAAAGCAAAGTAACACACACCATTCTCACCTTTGAGACTGTTTTAGGGGTTTTGAGGGGTTTTAATGAGCTTTAGACAGGGAAAGGGCAGACATCTGTTTCATAAAGAATGTTTTCCCAGCTGTGGCTGGAATTTCAGCTGCATAAAACCTGCACATTCTGAAAACCACACTGTTTTATTCCCAAACTGCAGAGAGGTAAAGGATGAATCAACAAACATGGCAACGAAGAATTCAGCCCACAGCTCAGTCAACTGCGATGAAATTAGCACTTCCCGAGCCGTTTTGCACGCTGATTCTTTAAACAGAAAGTTTGCTTTGAAGGCCTATTTCAAGTCCACGATAAAGGTACCTCTGCATGCGTCACACACCACTGAGCATTCCTTTGAACAACTGCCTTTGCAACTCCAGGCAGTTTAGAGAGAGACTAATTAAACAACTGCCCCTGCCATCGTGGGTCCTACTGTGAGGAAACTGGTGATGACACGACACACGTGCTGCAAACCAACCACAAAAACAACCATGGCCTGCCAAAGGGCTGTGGAGGAGGAGTGACAACTGATGGAAGTATTTAAATCTATTCTTTATCAGCTCTGCAGTGGTGGCATGTGTAGAAAGATCCCCGAGACTTGGGACCCCCAAGGTCAGGAAACGTGGAAAAAGCTGTGTATTATTTCAGTAAAAAAACCCAACCTTTCTTATGGGCTTTAGTGCTGGCTGCTGATAGTTCATCAATCTCTTATCTCTGGTTTTCTGTTGATGTATTGCTTTCACTTGAGAGATAGAAAACAAAGGTATTAAAAAAGAAAGATGCCGGGGGTAAATATTTCAGTAATCTCAGCCACAAACCTGTCGTATTACAAGGATTACAGTCCATTAGGATTGCACAAAATCCATGGCAAAGCTTGTAATTCAGCCATATCTCAGTGACAAAAACCTCCTACTGTGTTGTAGCAATCCCTATTTGCTAATATTGAAAACATCATTGAGAGCTACTTGTTATAACAGGGCTAATTTGGGAAAAAACAGCTTAAATCCACCAGTTACCACATGTGTCATCCTGCTTTTTGCCCAGTCCATGGGGATGGGGAGTCTGTGAGTAGATTCCTTTGGAGAGGTTGTTTCCTGAGCAAAAAGCCCTGACACCTCCCATTCTTTGTTTTGAAAGTTCCTTGCTCTAGTGTTGGAATTGGCTGGAAGAGCAGCTGTCACGGGCACACCACTCAAGATATGACATTTAAAGCACAATTCCCTGCACAACACAGAGCCAAGCAGGGTATTTCCATCAGAGGCAGAGAGTTGTGGGCACGAGGGGCAATAAATCAGCCCCAAGGTTTTGCTAACAAAATATCTCTGGGTAGGCTGGGAGTGACTGCTAGAGGAGATTTAATAAAATAGTCCACACTCAAAAAGAAAAAAATCAAAGAAATAAATCTGACAGGCCCTCCTGAAGGCTAATTTGGAGACCTTCCCTCCAGGAAGCTCTGTTTCTGACAGAGCTATCACGAAACATATGTATGTGCTGCACCAGTGTAGGGGGCACACTAATTAACTTTCATTCCACCTGGCTGAGAAAACCATTCCGAAGGGAAGAAGAGCCATGGACAGCACTGGAGAGTCAAATACCAGGCAGGACTGTTAGCAAACCCTGCCTGTATTAGCACCAGGCAGCAGCTCTGGTATGTACAGCTCCAATGAATTACCTGATGTCAAATGTTCATTAAGTTTGCCCTTGAAGCAGAGAAAAGTTAGACTGAAATGTGGAAAGTGGGTCACTTGGTGTGAGACTCCATATCAGAGGCATTATCATATTTGGTTATGCACTGACTGAGATGTACTCCACTCAGAATAATGAATTAATTAAAACAGAAACTAAATGCTACTGATATTGGTGATACAGGAAAAGATCACTACCTGGTGAAAACCAAAGATGGCAAAATGCATTAGACCAAAGAAAAATTTACAGCCAAATATCATTTAAAGTAACATATTTCGATTTAAAATAAGATTTTAGCTTGTTATTTCAATTATTCCTAATCATCTCTTTCAGAGTTAAAAGGAAACCCGGGTCTTCAAAATGTTATTTGCAAGAGATACTAAAACTAACAATAATAAAGCAATGTGGTAGATTCATATTTACAAATGTTCATTCATTTCCCAACACTGCTGCAAAGTGCACCTATTTATTCCATGATATAACAGTATACTTTAGTTCTGAATAATTGGCCTTGAGCAAACAAGAGAGACAGATAAAAGCAAGAACTAAGGATTCAGAATTTTCTGGATGTTACCCACACTCAGAAACCGAGGACATGCACTCAAAAAGCTCTCCTACATGCCCTCTCCAAATTCCTGTGTCTGTGCAAATTGCCAGCTCTCGTCTGCACTGTCTGATTTGAATGAAACTGGGGTATAAGTCAGCTCAGAATTAATTCAAGCAAGATACTGGAAATGTTCTTACTCATTTCATGTTCCGTGGAGTCACTTTGAAAGCAAACACGCCACAGGTCCCTACAGGATTTTGTATTCCAAACATCAGAAATGAAGTTTCACCAATCCAACAGTAATAGAAAGAAAACTTCTCAACCTCAGGTGGGTATTTGAGAGCTGGTGCCATTCCTGTTGTCTCACCCACACTGGCTCTGCTCCAGGAACTGCTTTACCCTGAACTCATGACATTGTTATTTTTGATGGCATCATAGCAGAGAATTTGCCCTCAGTGGGAACAGAAGGAGGAGAGAAAATGAGCTCTGCTATCCTCAATATGCCATGTCCCTATAACAACACCATCACTCACTTTGGGGAGAGAAATAGAGAAACTGGGATCACTTTACTGTAACCCACAGCACACCAAGTAAATTACTATTACAGGGACATAAAGCAGGGGGCCAGAAAGGCTTTAAGGAAAAGAAAAATTCTGCACTGCTCCTCTGAAAGAAAAAAATATCTGTGCTATCCTGGGCAAAGCAAGTGCCAAAGAAGGTTTGGGTGAGGCCAAGCAACACAAACAGAGGCTGGTTATCAACAGGTCTCTTCTTCTGTCACCACTTGAATGAAAAAAAAAAAAGTGGAGTCAGTCAAACTGTACTATAGTGTTCTGGTGTTCAAAAACCAGAAATGGTATTTTCTTCAAAAATGCTACAAGCTCACTGTTCTTCTCAAAATCCAGTCTCAACTGTGTCTCACAAAACACACTCCAGAATGAGAACCCAGGAGGAATGTTCACATTCACAAATGTGTGTCTCCAACTCAGCTTGTTGTGGGTAAGATCACAGAAGGACATGGATTAGATAGAATTCCTGCACCCACAAAGTTTATTCAGTTTTATACCAACCCTCAAGTTCTAAAATGCATTCCTTGTATCTTTTCCGGGATTATCCAAATCCCATTTCCCTAAACACAAAAATTACCATTTCTGGGTGTTCTTGCCTGCTCAGAAATTTGCAAGCCTCACTCTCACTTTTATCCCTAAAGAACTCTCCATACCTTCTCCATGCCATGTTCATAAATTATCTCTCTTTTCTGGTCTTTTCCTTTTAGCATTCACCTAATAAAAACATGATCTTTATTTATAAACAAGGAACTTCTCACTCCATTCATTTCTTTCTGGTTTACTTAGAATTCCTTTCAGAAATTTTAGCTGTTGCCACTGCCACAAATGGGAGCTTCTTCAAAACTCTGTGAGCTGGCAATGCAAAAGCTGTCCCTTGGAAAATCAGTTCTAGGACAGGAAGAACAGAAAAAGGCTTTTACTTGAGAGCACTGACTTGCAGAGCTGACACTGCTGCTGCTGGAACTGCCCATTGATTTCACTGGGCACCGAGGACAGCTCAGGTTCACTGCACACAAGTTTATTTTGAGGCACTGGTGACAGAGCAATATATTGCAAAGCTCTGTTATGTCACATGGCTTTGCTCAGCAAGGTGTGTTTGGAAATCAAAGGGTGTAATATACACATTTGCTCCTGTTCTGCACAATAAATTATTTATTATGTCTATTTTTTTCATTGCAGGATTCCTAGACAGGTAGTTAAAACTACGTGAAGTGATTTATTCAAGGTTGGGAACACTTTCAGCATTTATAACAGATCTCAAAATAAGTCACACTGCTTCCAGGACATACTTGATTGTCATAAAACTTCTGAACAATTTAATAAATCTTCTCAAAACCAGATGTGTATAATCAATCTGGTAAACTTCCCATGGAAACAGGAGGTACCCTTCATTTTTTTAAACCCTGAGAGGCACCACCTCTCTTAGCTTTCTTAAGAGACTAAAGCTTCCCAAAATCCTCTCAACTAAATAAAACCTCTGGGCTTTGCTTTGCTTTACCTGACTTTCCACCCTCAGCTCACCTGCTACACACACAAATCTCTCCTTGTCACTTCTGCAGTTCCCTTTTTCCCATTTTCCCAGGCAGATCTGTATCTTCAGAGCTGAGGGATGTTTTTAAGGCCTTTGCATTCAGTGAAAACATTCCCTGGGCTGTCTCCAGTTGGCACTGCAGAGAAAAGGACCTGTTCTTATGCTATTGTCCAATCTTTCCTGCATTGTTACCACATCATTAAAAGTAGGACTTTGCTGTGTAGTTACTAATTACTGCTTATTAAAGATAAGTTCAGTTTTTGACAGTGCAAGGTAGTACATAATTTACACAAGATAAAAAGAAGGGGGTACTTAGTGTACACAAAGGAATACAGAAGAGATGGCACTGTCTATGTTATGAATAAGCACATTATTATTCTAAAATTATTGTCACTTCACCAAATTAATCTTTCCCGTTATAAACCTATTTTTAACTTCCCTATCACTAAGTAGAGTAACTCAAGATTTGAGTTCTGCTTCAAAGAGACAATGCACTAATATCAAAATACAAATAACATCTATGTAAGATGAACTTAATTCTGTCACATAAGTAGAAGGGTTTTGGGATTCCAAGGATATCTGGGGTGCAGTTTCTTTGTGTTGCTATGATGTATTTGATCAGCTCAAGCCCCACTTAATCTGCTATGTTATTGAGGTTTGTATTGCAGTAGCCCCAGACTGTAATTCTGAAGAAGAGTGCTGTTGTTGACAACATTTTCCAAGTTGTCTCTGTCAAACAGTAGGGAACACATTCACAGATTTTGTTAGGTGACTTTTGAAATATATGAAAATATTTCTCATTTTAAAAGGATATAGAGACGTATTGAAAAGTAAACCCTGTGTTGTACACAGCCCTTCACTGAACAGTGCTGGCAATCCTGCCAGTGCTGACCAGGCTGATGGCCAGGCAGCCCCTTGGTAACAACATCCAAACCCAGGAAGTCCCCACCCAAAATCCCACTCCCAACTATGCATCTCCACCCCGAGATGTACCTTTTCCACAGCACAACTCCAGGAGCTTCTCAACCCCACGGGAACACAGCAGTACCAGCAACCAGCGGGGTCTGGGCTGCAAAGTCACCGAGGGGCTGGAAAGCCCTCTGAAAGCATTACCCAGGAATTAACAGGGAAAGAACCATAAAATCCCAAACCCATAATCCAAAACACTGCACTCTGGTACCCAACCCACATCATCTCCCTCTCTGGGTCCAGTTGCAGTCTACCCTAATGATTTTCATTTGCAAAGTGTGCGTGGGTGACTGGAACAGAATGAGGTATCATTTTCTACTTCGGTGCAGCACCGTTTTTCTCTTCCTGAGACTATATTAGGATTTGAGACAATCAGTTCTTTTGGCTTAATAACTTCAGTTTTCAGCCTCAAAGGAATACAGAGCAATTCTGACATGTATTGAAATGAAGTCCGATTTATTCGGATTGAAATATATATCTATATATCTTGTCTTCTCTCACTGTTTATATCTATTTTTTTGACTTCAGGCCAACCTTTCCCTAGGAACCACAAAGATTTAGTGGTAGCTTGCTGAGTTCTGTATGGCAGCTGGCCAGGTTTTAATTCCCCCAATCAGCTGATAACATGTTCTTCAAAGATTAAATCACTGTGGCACAGGAGCCTGGGACCCAGCCTCTGCTTTTGCTGGCTAAGCCAAAGAGAGTCCAACACCTGAACAACTTGCTTCTGCTTCATCCTGCAGAAATTACTGATTGCCAATAAGAGGGGGGAAAAAAGAGAAAGGTGCATCAAACATGTTCCTCTAAATCTCAGACCTTTAAACTATGATCACTGTGAAGGAAAGGTTAATGCATCTCTTAAGGATTTTGAATGCTGCCTCCTCTGCTGTGTCACTGGACAAATCTGAATCTAAATGCCTGTTCTCTGAATACCCACAGGATGTGAATGGCCCAGCTGAGTTTACAACAGTAATAAAGAACAGACTTTCAAACTGAGTGTGGACTGATGTATACAGCAGAGTGAAAAATAAACACACTAAAGCTGCTACATAATTCTGTCAAGCATATGGTGAAGTTGTGATTTTATTTAGAAAACAGATTGTAAGAGTGAAGTGATGACAGCTGATTCTATATTGGTCAGTCATAAATAAGAGAATATTCTAATAGGAACTGGGCTTGTTACCAATCATATATTTCCAACACAGATTTAGTGAGATCTAATCACTTAGAAAATACAGCTTTTAAACCACATTTTGCAGCTTGTTTTCAACTCTGTGTTGCTCAGTTGAAAAAAACCACGAGCACTGCACCTCACGTTTAAGAGAGTGCTGGGGGAGTTACACTTATAGGCTCAATTAGACATCCTAGTTCCTTTAAGCAAAAATGGATCCCCCTTGCATTGCAAAGAAGCCCTGGAACGAAGCCCCACACACCTCCCCAGCCCTGCCCTGGAGCAGTTGTTACACAACCATCAGTGAGTGCCTGCCAAAGCCATTCCCTGCCGGGGCTGACACGCCTGCCCCTCCCGTGAAACGCTCCCTGGGACCTCCCTTCATTTCCAAGGTTCCAATCGAAGTGATGTCTGCGACGTTTCTTTTGTATTTTCAAAGCCAGGAAGGAATTTCGCACCTCTTAGGCTGTCACTCAGCCCCAGGTAGAACACTGCAGTCCCCAGAAATGTCTACAAGAACAAAATACAACCTCTCTTTTCATAAACCCCTCATGGCTGTAGCCTCAAGGTGAGGAAACCTAACTTGGAAGCAGCAGCATTGTAGTTTCAGCACCAACTCACTTGTCATTAAGGCCTTGGGCACCTAAAGATGGAAACCTAAAGAGAAAATCCTGTCAATTTAGACTCAATCCTGTGCAATGTGCTCCAAAAAGACCCTGCTTGAGCAGGGAGGTTGGACCAGATGACCACACTGGTGGGACCACAACCTTAGGAGAAAGCAGTTCATTATTCAAACTCACTTTAGAATTCGTACAACTGATAACAGCAGCTTATCAGTTCACATCTGAGCTCTGCTTTAACATTTCAGCCCACAGAAAGCCAACAAAGCATCAAAAAACGGTGGCACTGTAGTGGGAGTCTTAATGAAAATAGATACTGTGAAATATAGCTGTTTATTCCCAGCTCAGGCCACTACAATTCACTGTTCCAACTGGCTTTAACACCAGCACTCCTGCCTGGTGCAGCTGGGAGCAAGATGGTTCAACTTCTAGTTGGTCTGTTGCTGTTCCCTGAGCTTTTTTTTTGTTTGTTTGTTTTTTATCATTGTTACCAAATTTGACACTAATGGACTTTCCCGAGTTTATTTTTCCTCTTTTACGTGTTGCTTCTTTTCCACACGAGCTCAGGGGTTTGTGAGGGTCAGAAGCAGATGGCTGCATCCTTCCTGCATCCACCAGAAAGCACTGTCTGCTCTGACAACATTTTTGCCTGTGTGGCACAGGTAATACAAAAGCTTGTCATTGTTGCTACGTGTGTTGGATCAAAGGTGGATTAAATGCTAAATAATTTTGGTAATTGGTATTCCAGCAGGTATTCACAGGGTACTGGAAATGGCTGAACACATTGCATTTCCTTACTTAATTCTGCTGCAAGAGCAAGAGAAGCCACACAGAAATCTGTCACTGGCCCACATCAAGATGTCTCAGTGTGTGGTACATACCTATTACTGAAAACAATTATACAAGAGGAGACAAACAACTGATAATTACTAGGCTTTACATGCCCATTAGGTTAAGTATTCTTGAAAGTATATTCATCTGGCATCACATTTGCATTCTGATAGCAGATGAGAGAAATAGGATATTAAATCTATTGGCTCCCTTAGAGGGCAAACAGAGCAAAGGGGCCTATTAAATCACAAAAGGGGAAAAAATTCCTAGCTGTTCCCCATGTATTGTCTGACCTCTCTTCAACACCTGCTAGTGTGTTTAATATGTTTAATATACCAAACAGGGAGGCTCTAAGGTATTCTAGTGCTATGCTAAAGGAAAATAATCAACTCTCCTGTTGACTTGACACTGGGCAATTTAGTCTCACATTTCTTTCTTGCTTTCTTGCTTTCAGCTCACCTGACTGCAGAATGGACTCAGATTTATTTTTTTTTGTCAAAGATTATGTAATCTAAAGATAAAATCAATATTACAAATGCAAAAGTCCTTTTTATCTCTCTTTTTTTTCCCTGGATTAGCATTTATTTCGTTTGAAGCAACACAAGTCATCTGATTACCACGTACTAATCATTTCTAGTTTTTCCAAAGCTCCCTGGCACATTTAGCAGTGAATTAATTAGGTCCTGCAGAGAGCACCTTCTCCTTTGACTACTAAGGACCTAAAAGTTTCTTGTCAGCACCTCTGTGAATGAATTACATGCTTCATCCATGCACAGTTTGCATTGGTTTGTTGGTTTTTTGTTTTCAAGTGGCATCCAGATCCAACAGCAGAAACCTCTGACATGGTTTCAAAGCTACTGGTACCTGAGTTTCCTGTGGTATTGCAATCACCTGTAGGAACAACCACCCCATCAGGAACAAACCTGTGAATGAATGAATTACTGAGTCCTCTCCCTCTTCATGGAGATGTCAGTCACCCCAGACTGTGACAGTGCCAGTGATGCAGAGAAGGCTTTGCATTACATTTAAACTCTTTATTTCAGGCTCGAAGAAAAATGCCTCACCAGAGCAGAGAGCTTTTGTTTTAACTGAGCTGTCTCACCAGGCTCCAGCAAATCCAGCTCAGCCTCTAGAAAAAGCCATATCTACTACACTATGAAGAGAAGTTTGCCATAACTGAAAAAGGTTTTGCAAATAACGTCTTAAGAAATAAATGTACAGTCAATCTCTTGGTGCCTCTCAGGAGAAATTTTAAAAAGCACATTGCACTCACTAAGTTTCTGTCTGACAAGACCAGTGCAATCTCTGCCAAGTGCCATCCTTACAAGCTTTTCCTAAGACAACTGTAGGAAGAAAAACAAACAAACATTGAGTCTATTCAGGAGCAGTCATTCCAAAGACTGCTGACACTGAATATGTAATAGTGCCTGGCTGGTCTGAAAACACAGACAAATACCTGAACGTAACCAGAGGGGGCACAAGACATCAAAAGGAATTATTTCCATGCTCAAATGCACTCGTCCAAGTTCAAAGGCTAAAGTGAAAGACTGTCAACTAAATAATGACTTAAAAATTTGCTTAAGGCTTTGAGTGGCCAATGGAAACATCCTCCACTGCATCTACATGCAGCTTTGAAAGCAGTTCCAGAGGGATTGTGGACACTTGTTCTGGATAAATGGCTGTAGAAAATTCAGTGTATCCAAAGTGGCCAGTGCTGCCACACTCAGGGACAAGCACCAGGTACATTTACAGTTCCACATGCCCATGACAGATTTTCAGGCAAAGCAGCTGAAACATCAGCAAGGTCACCCACTCCACAGTGCTGAATATGGGCACATACTGGGTGCCAACACACAGACAACCTGTCCCAGAGACCACAAAGTTCAATTCTGCCTTCCCATAATCCCAGATCTCCATCTGTAACTAAGGGTGGTGACATTGCCTGTTCTATACAGGTGCACCACCTGTAAATGAAAATACTGTAGACAGCTTGTTGCAGTCACTGTTGAACTAGGCTGATTCAGAGCAGATATTTTATTTTTAAGGATTTTTTTATCAAATAGATAAATAATAACACACAGGAAAAAGAAAAGAACACATGAAGCCCATTGTAGGTGGAACACAGTGAAGGAGGATGAGATCAGCTGTAAGTAGGCTGCTGTCCTATGTGAACTTCCACTTGATTATTATTTATCAGAGAACAGCACTTAGTCCTGTATTCAAAGTGCCTGAGAATACTTAGTACAAAAGCTCTGGTAACTCAGTCCTCTCGAAATTATTCTGAGCCACTAGAGCCATAATTACATTGTCATAATGAAGAGGGAAAAAAAAAAAAACGTTCCAACAACTAAATTCTTGTTGTAAATTGCATTATGAAAGTGGTAATTCCCTCTGAAGTAGGCATTCTCATGTCTTACTGCCCACATCAGTTCATTATGGTGCCTCTGCCATCCCAGTGGAGCCTTCGCTTAGTAAATGAATGTTTTGGGATGATATTGCCAGCTCGGGACTTATTACTTAATTGAATATGGAAACATTTAGGCCATTAGCATACATTTAGAAGTGTCTTATTTCACAGATGTTAATTTATCTTGGGGAATGCCCTTCTTTCTTCCCCCCTCCTTTTTCTCTTTCAGTTCTTTCCCTGCAGCCAACTTATTTATTCAGCTAGGTCCTAGTTCACCCATTTACAAGCCCATGGTGAGCAGCTTGCTATTTTAAAACATTCCCAAACTGACATTTGAAGTCTGTTTTCCAAAAAGTGCAGAGCCAAGCACTTCCTATCTTCCCTCACAGCTGAAAAGTATCACCAACTCCAGATGATTAAGAAAACCTAAACATCTTTAGCTAAATAATGAGATTTTTCAGGTATTCCAAATTGTTTTATCCACCTAATTATTACAAGATCTCAAAGCTGTGCAGAAAGCTTTTTTCCACGGATAATCTGCTTGGGGAATTTTTAATTGAAAGATAATATATTCCCACTAACAAAAGGGTCAAGAAGCTAGAATGATACAGTGGAGGAATTTCCCACTGCTCCTTCATTATTAACATATATTGGGAAACTTAAATTCATGAAACTTGCCGACATGCACGGGACCCTGCATGTCCTAAAGTGAGCTCCTGGGCACTGTGGGGGTGTGAAGTCCCAGAGTTTGGTTTCCTCAGCACGTTTCAGCAAAGGCTGACCCTCTGTATGGTCACAAGCAGGTTGCTGGGAAGCCCTGCTCTCCATCTGACACCCTGCTTGGGAACTGCTGAGGGGCTCCCAAAGCCTAAGAGGCTGCAGATCACTCGAGTGATATACAATGATTTCCTGGATATATTTCTATTTTCACAAGCTACCTCAACTGGATCATTAGTTAGAGAGTACAAAAGTCTCTGACCACTCCATAGGCAGCAAGAAATAAATGTTGAATGCTTGAGTAAAACAGAAAGTTGTTTGAGCATCCAGTTCTGTCTCAGGGCGATATCCACATAAACTCTTTGAGAAAAATATGATTTCATTATTCAGAACCATGAGGTAATTTAAATACCTTGCAGCCTGAGGTTTTGTGCATCCTGACTCATCCTCGTGCCATTTCCAAACCCCACAACCTGATTAATGAGCGTGTTTAGATATTTGCACAGGTCATCTCAGATTGCTTGCAAGAATTTAGATGAGCACACAGCAAACCCCAGCACTGGTGTAGGTGTTAGAGCAGGAAATGATACTGGAGGAGAGACAGCACTATTACAAGGTGGTGTTTCAAAGGGAGCCAGAGAAATGAAAGAGGCAAATACAATAGCTGCTTTTACTGAAACCCTTGTTACGAGTGTATATTGTTCCTTCCAGCAGCTTTGATGTTTATTCTCTCAGTGCAGCTCCTTTCTCTCTCAGCAATACACACACCTACAGCTCCTCTCCTTCCCCCTTGCACTAAAGCAGTGGATGGCTTATTTAAACACCTCTCTGAACTACAGTGGTAATGTTGAAAATTGACTTTTCCCCTTCTGGGTTCAAATTTGTCCACAAACAATTCCTTCAGCTGGTGGTGGCCGACATTTTTCTTTCAGCTTTTACAGATTGCTCCAACATACAGACTGGCAGAGCAATTACTGTCTCTGCTAAATCTAGAGCACAGACATGCCTTAGAAAGGGTATTTCTACATAGAATTTATTTCTTTTTCTTTGATAAATCAAAGTCAATTAGCATTTCTAGTTGCAGAGAGAAAAAAGCCTTCATACGTGGACTGTAAAAGTTCAAGGACCAGATGCAAGCAATCCTATCCCTTAAATAAAATAATAAACGAAGCAATCAAGGAAAAACCCACCAGATGATTTAAAGCCATTTTCAATCTCTGTTAGCTTGAGCAATGATAGGCAATTCCTCAAAAACATGAAGCAACCCAAACACTTCAAATCTTTTAGGTATTAGGCCTAAGGATATGTAGGGATATCTTATTGCTGATAAACCTTTACAAAGCATGTTGCACCAAAATTCACCAGGCACAGTTAAGAAAGGAATGGGTAGACCACAATTTAAAATAAAAAGTCAGAACATAAAGTTTCCCTACAGTCCTTCAGAGCAGATGTCTTTTCTGCTTACATCAGACAAATGCACAATCACATGGATAAGTCAGAGAGCCACTGAAGTAGCTCCATAATATTTTGTGAGCTCAGATCTCTCATTTCAGCACAGCAGAACACAACAACTTGCACGGGCTGAGGGTTTCTGCCCAGCACAGCTTGCATGGTACCAAATCCACTGTGTTGTCCTCCTTAGAATGTGGAAGAATTGCCCTTTTGTTTCTGAAGAACATGAGAATGTAAAAGGTTTTTACTCAAAGACCAATCAAAAAATAAATAATGCGAACAAAATAATCCTCACATTTGGACACAGGCTCCAAATATGTCACTTTCTATCAAAATACCGAACAAAAACTCAATACTGAAAGTAACTGTGCTATTAAATATATACACATAAATGTATCACTAATGTTTCAGTAATGAAGCTTCTAAAGAGATCTACAGACGAGTACATGCTGCACTAACTGTTCAAGGATCCCATCAATTTGGGCAATTATGCCAAATATCTCATCTCAGGCTGTGCAGTTTTAATATCCTAAAGGCAATACTTCCTCTGTTGACAGCCAGTGTTTAGTTTCATGGTTTTAAATTAACTGTTATAGATTTAGATCAGATTATAGCTACTATAATACACTTCTGATCAATTATTTTGTGCAATGGAATACCCGCCCTGGGCTGTATTACTATTGATATTCTTCGTGATGGGGTTAAATAGATCAGCCAGCATAGACATTGATTTTGTAATAGTTGCTCCCTTTTCCTCCATTCTCATACGATTTCCATGCCATGGGAAAGAGGGTGTTGATGTGGCAGCCTGGAAAAAAAGATATGGGAAACACTGCAGAGCAACAGGCTGGGAAAGGCCATGGGAATGCAGCTAAGAGGGGGAGCAGGACAGAGCTCACTGAAGGCTTTGGGACACAGGGCTGGGATGTGAAATACTGCTTAGGACTGGGAACACCATGGCAGGATGGGCTCCAGGCAGGAGCAGGAGACAAACTTTTGCCACTGATGAACTCACTTGAGGAAAAAGCAGTGCTCAGTTTGGGACTGATCTCCTGCACACTGTGACATCCTGCCTACACTGGTGATGAGAAGGACACCAGGGCCACAGAGGATACAGTGGAATCACCCAACAACAAACAGGCAAGAAGTTAGAGGGTTTTTCCTACCAAAAAAAAAAATAATCTTTTTTATTAAGTAAGGCTTTGATGAAAGAGAAAAAAACTGTTGATGAGTGCAGGGTTTAGCAGCTTTCAGCTAAAGATGTCAGATGTGTGATGGCCAAAACCCCAGTGGGAAATGGTGTGGGGAAGGCAGGGAATGGGGATGGATTTTAATTTTCTGCCTTTTCTCCTTTTATTTTTTTTTTAAACCAAAAATTGAATTTTTGTTCTGCTGCTGAATTTTTCCATCAGGAAAATAATATCTGGAAGGCCTAGGAACCAATCATATCTTTGGAACACAAGAAAATAAAACGACTCAGTGGATGGGAGAGGCAGTGGCCTCAGATGTGTCATTTGACAAAGCTGGAGAGCACAAAGGAATGAGAGATAACAGCAACAGTAAAACTGCATAAATAAACTCAGGGATAAAATACAGAGATGATTGGTTTGAAAGTAGTTAACACCAAGAAGAGATGAAGGCATCCTTCCCAGCAGTGGTGGTGGCAGCAGTAAGAGAATATGAAGACACTGCAGTGACACTGCCTGCCTTGTGTCTGGCAACTCAGCAACAGCGAAAGGAGAGACAAAACTGGTCTGAAAAGTGACTGATGCTGTGGAAACTGGCATTTGATAAAGCTACAAGACAATTTATTAGAACATACCATGGCTCTATGTAAGTTTTTCAAGGATGGGGCAGATCTGCTTCTCTAAGTCATAACTTTAAAAATCTAAAAGGGCTCAGATTTGCCATTAGAAATGGAAAACTAATGTTCCAGTTTTTTCGTGATCAAAAATGCACTTTGAGGTTGCCTGATGCATTTCATATGAGTGTGTTCATCCTGGGTAACTTTTACCCTTTTAAAAAAAGTGAAGGCAACACTGAGAAGTCAAAATATTTAAATAATTTTTCAAATCAAAGAAGTTCCTTTCTCCCCATGAAATGTCTTATTCCTCAATGTACTTTGCCTTTATTTTTAAAAGCATTTTGAAAATTGGAAAAATCTTTTCTTGGATGGAATTTCATGTTTTACTAGAATATTATAGGAAGAGAAAAGAAGTTCATTGACCCAAAGTTTTGCAAGGATTTTGTACATGTTCAGCCACCGAGGTACAGATAAAAAGAGAGCTCCTAAACTTGTCACTAATAACTAGGAAAGTACAAGAAACTGCAACGGACACGTTCATCATGTATTGGATGTATAATGCCCTGGTCCTGATAAAACAATGAGAAACCCTTGCACAGATCAACCAGCATTAGGGGCAGTGTGTGCACAGCAGAACACTCTGTGTTATCTCAAACCACAACCCTTTGGTGCCTCTTTATCTGTATTAACACACCTTCAAGTCACACAGTCGCCAGCACAATGCCCTTGACCAAACCCCTCTTCCTGTTGGCTCCACTCTATCAGTCAGGGGGGGATTTAAGCACATCCCAGTGACATCTCCCACTATTAGGTGGAAGGGTGATGGATGACAGGAGTGGCACCTGCAAACAAGGCGGCTCACACCTTGTCAGTGCCAATCACACTCCCCATCTGTCTTCCATTTATCCAGCACAGACCTGACAGCCTTTCTTTCATATTGTTTCGTTCCTCACTACAAAGGGAGCCTCTGATGTTTTCTCCATTGAGAACTGAGTAGTTCTACAGGAAGAAAATAAACCTCGTAGACATCGATTCCATTCACTGGGGGGGGGTTGTGGCACCCCAAATCTCCCTGTTTCTGAACAAGCCACCAATAAAACAAAGCAAAAAAAACAAACCTGCATTTCCCAGCTACAACCAAGTTAAGTTGATTTTTGCTGAGGTTCTTCAGATCCCTAAATTAACGAGTTATATTGAAAAAAAATAGCTTTCCCCAGCTAAATCTCCCAGTGTTTCCATAATGTCACAGGAGCAATAATTCTGAAGTACTGGATCAGCAACCCAGAAGTGCAATCCCAAAGAGCACGGTTGTGGAACACAAAGCATGCCCTTTATATGCACATCAGCCTACTTTTCATCTTTTTCTATTATGGTGGAGGTTTTATAGCTGTGTGAAGTGGACACCCTGTTCTCTCAGGTGGTTGGAACACACCCTCTGAAAAATATAAAATCCCTAGAAAACACAGAGGCCAGATGCACTGTGTCCTTTCCTGAAGCCTTCCTATGTCAAGATGGTCAATGTAGGGCAGGTTCTCTTTCTGTCCTCTGGGATAAAAGCAGAACTTTGGTGTTAAGAAGATAACTTGTTGCATCCAGACTAAAGGCTGGCTCCTGGGATGGACTGTGTGACTCAAGTTTCACTGCCTGCTTTTTATCCACGAGAAAAACAAATCCTAGGAAAATAATGCTTCAGTGTCAAAAAGCTGTTACTGTAACGTTTGTAGTTACCAAGTGATTGGGAGAAGAACTCTAGGCAAACAGACCCCTCTCAGCAGGACAAGCCAAATAAAGCTCCCCAGTCTATGACTGCATGGCCAGAACAGTGACCCTGCAGCCTGGTGGTCCAACCACTTGTGATCAGTTCTTGGCCAGGCTGGAGTCAGGCTCTGGGAAGTACTGACAGCAGGGTAAGAATCCTGGGATGCACCACAGCCCTTGGTGCTGCTGCAGTGCAATAAAGCAGAATAATAAGGCAGCTGCAAAGGCCACTCATGTGGGTAATGGTTTGCTTGATCTGTCCCTCAGTTTTCTGACACCTGCTCAGTCAATGTGACTTTGATTCTCAAGGCAGAGGATCTTAACTGGAATAATTCTAACAGAAGGAACTATTTTCTTCTTCATATAATCTGCCAGTGCAACAGGAGCTAATAGAGTGCCCTGGAAGTCAATAGTTCTTAAGTACTTGTCTCCACACTGCTCCTGACAACTTTGGGGCCATTAGCAAGTCACTTAGAAATGCAGGAGAGCTATTTTCCCATCATAAGATGGAGAAAATTATATTTGCTTGACTACCTCATAAACAGGCTATGAAAGTTAATTCATGCTTGTACAGTATGCTGAACAAGCAGGAAAAAAACCCCACTGCTCATGAATCCTTTTACCAGCCCATAAAGAGGTGTGATTTCACCTTAGCACTGCTGTAGAAAGGCCACCACTGTCCAAGCTCGTATTAGGAAATAACATTTATTGTGATGAAACAACAAAGACACAAGGCTCATCTTCCTTCGTGCCAGTATGTGACTGCTGCTTACTTCAACGTGCCACTTGATCTGGGTGATGGCACTGAGAACAGCCTGACTGAATGTCAGTCCAAGAGACCATCAAGAGAGATTCACCTTGTTAAAGGCCACACCAAGCTACAAGGTTTGGGAACCTTGAGGATTCTGTGAGTTTGCTGTTTAAAATCTCAAGGTGCCATTGAATAGTGTCAGGCATAGCTACCTTCCCTAAACACCCACTTTGCCTCTAGTCTATTAAAAAAAAAACCAAAACAACAACCCCAAAACCCTCAGACTGCTGTTTCTTTTATCTTCTCCATCTGAAGGATTGGGCAGGTTCTAAGATTAACATCCCCTTGGCACCAGAAGCTCTCTTTTTGTCATTCCTTACACTTTTCAAAAGATATTTTGCCAAACTTTGGCAAGGGAGAGAGGCAAGAAAGATCAGATCTCCTGAAAGTGCCTCACATGCACATTTTTTTATGCCTTCTAAAAATCAAGAGTCATACCCAGCCTCTGACATTAGAGACATGAATGCTAAATTTGCTATAATTGGATATAGACTTCCTGATCTATTAAGGTCATATTGCCAAAAGAAACTTCCTTTTGCCTGTGGTACCATCTCTTGGTGAAGAGATTGTAGGAAAGGCTCCAAAAAAAGGGGAAACAACCCAACCTGGGGAGCCAGTGCTTGGGAAGGGGCTGGGGATCTTCAGTCCAGCCTTTTGCATGACTGCTGAACAAGATCATGACCTGGCACCATCAGTCAGGCAACCAGCTCAGTCATCTGGGACCTTTTTTAAACTGAAGAAATAACCATTAATGGAAAATTGCAAATTCCCTCCTCTGTTCTTTGCAAGCACAAAGAACCAAGAGAAAAATATTAAATTCATTTTTACAGCGAGACTGAGCAGTGAAACAGTTGACATTTAGAGGCTTTTATTCAAAAGAATCAGAGAGGTTTTAATTGTTTTTAATTCCTCTTCTCTCCCTGGTTTTACACTGGCCAAAGAAGGCCACAAGATCAGTTAGAAAAGGAAGGGGTGGGGGGGAAAGTCAGTTTTGAGAGGACTTTAGAAGTTGTTTAAACCAAAATGTGGAAGGGGATGTTTAACTGACAGATCCAAAGCTACAGAAGGAAGAAGTGAAAAATGTACAGTTTGATTCTTTTCAATCTGTTAGAAGAGGTACAAATTCAGGGTTTGGATACCATGAAATACTCACATAATCTAAGGCCTAGAGAAAAGCCCATCTCATTACAGAGTTTGACATGGCTGGTCACCTCCCTGATCACCACTTATTCCCTGATGGTTTCTACTTCTAAAATATGATTTAGTTCAGCACTAAGAATGAGATTTGATTTAGCTCAGCACTAGAAGAGCACACAAGCAATTTGATAAAATGCCAGTCTTGTTCAAATGTTCTTGCTGTATAAATTGAGTGCTAATGATCTCAGCTCTGCTCCCCTCATGTATTCATGCAGCCCTTTTCATGTTTGCTGGATTAATATTGATCGATTGTTAAGATAAAACAGCAAATAAGAGAAGTTCATGTAACAAACTCTTGAGGCCTTTTAGGAAAAAATGTCCCAATTATCAGTAAGAACTGCTTATTCAGTACCACAGTTTCACAATTATCATTAGAAAGAAGACATTGAAGATACCACAGAGAGACCACAAACCCTCTCAATGGTTTATAGAAATGGCAGCTACATATGTCCAACCCCCAACTTGGGTTTACAAATGCAGAAATAACACAGATAGAGTTTATACAAAAACTCAACTTTCTCACAATATCAGAGGTTTACAAGTTTCTATTACAACCTTCTGTCATTTCCTTAGAAAAATGGTATTTCATATTTTTTTTACTTCTTTTCTCCAGGAATCTCTTGATAGAATTTGACAGTGAAACCCCAAACTATATTTAGGATAAGACAACGTAATACCAACTTAGCAGTATGAAATCAGGACACTTCTTACTGCTAGTGAGGCTAAACTGGATTTCCTCCAAATGAAAAGATTTTCCAGTAGCTACTCACTCAGCAGCAACAGCTAAAGAAAACATTTAAGTGGAGTTGGGCTCCACCAGATAATCCAAGGATACAGCTCTACCTTCATCTGCTAAGCCTTAGAGAGAAGGACACACAAGAACAGCAACACAAACTGCA
This sequence comes from Manacus vitellinus, assembly GCF_001715985.3. Classification (NCBI taxonomy): domain Eukaryota; kingdom Metazoa; phylum Chordata; class Aves; order Passeriformes; family Pipridae; genus Manacus; species Manacus vitellinus. The sequence continues at coordinate 5,604,302 of NW_021940379.1, forward strand.
CTGAAGCTCAAAATTAAACCAGAATGCACTCCTGGGATGTGGGATCATCCCACCAGGACGCTTTGTGCTGCCCTCAGTGGCACTGATGCCAACTTCTCAGCTGCTGGCAGAGTCCACAGCATCATGAGAAAAGAGATGGATGTGACAGAAAGGCACATTTCCAAGCATCCTGGTGAACTTTGGTATCCCAATTCCAAGATCAGATTTGGGAAACTAGAGGATCTATAATCATCAGTTGCTGTCAGAACTTCATTTAAGGTATTAAGGGTAATAACTCTATATAATTTAGAATGCAGGATTCACTAAGTATAATTATAAATTGAATAACTGTTAAAAAAAAACACAACTGTTTTTTTCAGTCATGAATTTATCTTCTCCTGACACTCAGCAGCCCAAGGCAAAGCTGTCTCTATAATTTCTTTGCTGATTCACCTCCGGAAATAGGAAAACAAATCTAAAAGCTTGCAAGCAGAAAGTATCGACCCTGTTGACTTTTAAACTAAAAAGGTTGTATTTTTTAGGCCCAGCAAAAACATGCTGATAAAAAAGAGCTGGGTCTACGCTGTAGATTCAGAAAACTCGTGTTCCTAAGTTTAGGAAGCGGTGGCATCCCTACAAATATTGACTGCAATGTCTGTGACACAGTACAGTGTTCATGACCAGCAGCAATTTGGGCTGGGTGGAAAACAGGAATTGTTTAACTGCATAACACCAGAGCTTGGAGGCTTTAAATTTTTAAACCTTTTAAAAAAAGGTTGTACACACAACCCTCCCATGGGGCCAGTTGCAAACAATACAGCCAATAATTAATTCCCATTCAAAAAGAGAGACAATAACAGGATAAAGGCACAGGACATTCAATCACTTGTTTTATAAAGACATTTAATACTGCTTCCCTGGGAAGACTTAATTGTCTGTTAATTGTATACAGCATGTCATCATCAAATAATTGTTGATATCAGCGGTGATAAAATGGCTTCAGAGAGATTAATTGACTTGGCCAAGACCAAAACAGGACACAAGTGTGTGAATGAAGCTGAGAAATGAGTTTCCTAAGGCTCAGTGCCCCTGTCTAAGCTCACAGCCTGGTGCTTACAGGGTTCCATATTTACCCATCATTTACATTTTATCTCCTTCCCTTCCTCTGACTCTCACATCCATAGAGAACCAAGACAAACATTTTTAATCTCTCTGGATCATTAAAAAGAACATCCTAGACCTTGGTCCTTATGGTCCAACTCTTTCACAGAGTTAAAAGCAGCCCACCAGTTCCACATTCACTGCTCTGAATCTTCCATTGCACAGAACAGCAGCAGGAGATAAAAACAAAGGTACCTTTCTCTATATATTTTAGTATTTAGCAGTCGCTGGAAGGCTCCCCTTGAAGACAATTTCCTATTAGAAAGGGGACAGTGTTTAAGCATAATCATTCTGAAACAAAAAATATTCAGTAGTGATGAGTAATTTTTTACTTTTGGCTGTTTTGCATGTCTGTTTCTTCCTTTTTGACCTGTATATCCTATATTTTCCATCTGTTCAAGCCATAATTTCCAGTCCACTGGAGCAAAAGCAATGGTAAAAGCATTTTGCCAGCAGCCCTTGGCCTCACTTTATGAATACAGTTCCAAGTCTTGCTGCCACTCAAGGTAGAACTTCTAAAAATAAGGGACTGTGTCAAAATAAAAATTAACACAATTTTTTTTTTCTCATAAAAGCATTATAATGGGAGAGGGGGGAAGGGACCCTTTCCTTTATCAGAGAGAAGATCAGAATGAGTAGAGACCAGCTGGATGTAGAACATGTCATGGAGGGATGACTGCAGAACACAGATACTACAATTCTGACCAAAAAAACCCACATACACACACAAAAAAAAGCTTAGACACACTGTACATAGATCAAAGACAGGCAATGGTGCTTTAGAAGAACAGTTAAACAGATATTATAACTACTCTGATATTGCAGCAGATTATAGTCTGAAAACCAGGTACTGTTAGAAAAGCAGGTCAAGAGAAATCAAAACTCATGAAAGCAGCATGAGTAACACAAGCTGTTACAGAAGTTTGTTTTTAGAAGGTAACAGCAAACTGATGTTACTGAAGACAAGAATGCCACACTTTTCATTTTGAACCGATATTTGCTATCTATTTTTAGCTTTTTTTGTTTGTTTGTTTCATGATGCCTCAGATCTCGAAATAAAAAGCTAAAATTCAAACACCTCTTTTCCTTTTTGTTCCAGAAAATTCATTTTAGAAGCATTCCTTTAAAAGTTCAGGTGTTCAGTTCCATCCTAATTGAAACAAAGCAAGGTTTTTGAAAATTTTATAAACCTACATGTAATACAATTATCATGGTTATAAGTAGCTCCACTTTTAATGGATTACAGCTCATGGAAATATAGATGCTTTGAAGTGAGATTTCTAAGTCTCTACATTTACAGAGTAAAACAATGAACAGTTTTTACCTTCATTATCTTTTAGATAAAAAAGGCTTTTAATGTTTATATTTAAACCAATTTTCATATAGAGTAGAAGTTTCCATGCATGCTTGATGTGATATCCTCTTAAAATCATTAGTATAGAGAAAGATAAAGCCATCCCTGAATGCTTGCAATGAGAAACTCAGATCGTCTGTCTTGAAATTAGTCACTCAGGAAACAACTTAAATCTGAGGCAGATTGACTCAGAAAATGAGAAACTGATGTGGTAAGGAGAGAAGATTTCCTCCTGATATTTGTCCTCTACCAAATGAAAAGGGAATAATTGTCCTTGAGTCAGCAAACTAAGTGCTGTGGTTATTCTGTTTACGTATCACACACTTGCAAAGGAAAAATGACCCGATTTTATGGCAATCCACCTCCTCCAAAAATCCCCCTCAAATCTCCCTTGGGGAGGGGAAAACAAATCACCAGCTTGAGCCCTTGAGTCATTGGAGTTAAATCTGAGTTAGTCCTTACTCCAGCCCAAGGTGGACATCCACCTTCAACAACGTTGCATGGACAGCTTTGTGCCATTGTAGTAACCGAGCTCTGAATCATACCTAGGTGACTTCACCAGGGATTTTTGGAGTTTGAGCTGTATAACCACCAGAAAAAGGAGAGTGTGTGTCATCTCAAGCCATAGTAGAGTATGATTTCTAAGGGGAGAGCTCCAATCATCTCTAGTGCTCAGCTGAGCTGTTGGCTGTGGCACATCTGTGGTGTCTGTGCAAGTGGGGAGTTCACTGCCCCCTCCTACGACGCACCTACTTTTTGGAGGTTTGTTTTGTGAGCTCTGTCACCAATGGTCACTTTTAGGACAAACACCCAAAACAAGTCAGTCTTATCCTCAGAAGCCAGAGCACGACGTTTGCCACCAGTTCAAAAAGAGGTGACGTCGCTGCTAAGGGATAAAACAATGAAACCACCATTACACGCACGGATTTTCCATGTCTGCCACACAACCCTCATTCATAGTGCTGGAACAGAGTGGCAAACTTGAAAAGACAACTGGACATGCAAAACACAGCTGTTCTCAGTGTGCCACAGCCCAGGCTTGGCAGTTCTTTCTTATATTATATTGGTGCTTCCAGGGAGCTTCCTCCTCTAACACCTCAACGCTTGGAAAGAACGAGGTGAATCAATGCAGCACTTGTCGTTACATCAAAAGCCAACCACACCCCCTCAGGTACTTCTTCATTTTCAGAAATGGTTTTGGTACATCAGTAATACTTAGGAACCTCCAACGTTCTATAAAACAGCACCAGGCTTACAACAAGTTGGAGAGAAATGTTTAAGCATGTGAATCCTACTTAGATGCCTAATTCTTGTTCATTTCCTATAAATACTTTTGCAGATTTAAGCTTTAGTAATCTTAACATGAGTTCAATGAGAGATTAGGAGAACTGCAAACTCCAGCTCTGGAGGCTTTAAATGTTATCTCCTATTAGGGCATAGATATGTTCCAGCTCTACCATTTCAATCTTTGTAAGTACTCCTCAAAGGACAACTTCAGGAAAAGGCATTTCTCGCTCCAAGAGATCACATCTTAGATAATTCATCCAACACGAGACTGAACAATGTAAGAAATGTTGAATCAACCAACTGCAACACAATTTCTGGAGAGCAGCAACTGATGGACTGTTAGACAATTTATACAGAGAAAATGACTTCCCAAGCCAAGAGTAGAGAAAAAAAAATAAGGTACCAAAGAAACACAAAACAGCCTTACCTCAGCGTGAACTGATCCTCTGTTGAGTTTTTAGCAACAGATACAAGGAAAGTCAAAATGTCCCCTTGCTTGACAGTCTTTGGTGCATACTGGATGACAATATTATTATCCAATCTCATTTCATTTAGAGAAGGGGCAGCACGTGTCTGGTAAAGGAAAACACTTCCAATCCTCTGCAAGGGAGGTCCTGACTCATCAACGTCGTTGCGCCCCGATCGGATCCCGTTGCTTTTCCTGACATCCTCCTTGGTGCACTCCCCTTTCTCATCTCCCGGCTGGATGGAATAGTAAAGCTCCACGGGGCTCCCTTCGGACTTATCCGTTTGTTTCTTCCGGCCGGCAACGACCGTGGGGGGGTTGAACCAGCTGGGCAGGAGCTCCAGCTCTGCCACACAGAGCCCCAGGTCCCCTTGGAGCCTGCAGCTGCCTCGCACCTCCCGCGTCTCTCGGAAGGCGAACACCCGCAGGCAGGGCAGGCGCTCCGTGGTGCTGTAGTCATCCCAGTCCCTGCCCACGATGTAGAACAGCACCTGCACCTTGGGCTTGCTGGGGTAAATTTTGTTGCTCATGATGAAGGCCTGAAGTTTCCAGTTAAAGGAGAACTTGTTGGTAGATCCGAACGGATTTGAAGACAGCATTAAGTCCTGGGGCACTACTTGTTCGATGGAAAAAGGTCCATAGCTGGCATTTAGCACGGGGGGACTCTTGGATTTGTAGATCAGAAAGGATTCCACTCGGGACTGCAAGCTAGAGTTCCTCATAATATCCTGGTTGGCTTCCTTAAGAAAGAAGGAAACATCCGCGTTGTGGATACGATAGGTCACAGGCAAGTAAGTTGGCAGTAAAGAAAATCTCTGTATACTCTCCAGGATTCCTCGACTCTCAGTCACTGTTGAAAGGAAAGGAGAGTTTAAAAGATCAGATCTTCAAGTCATACTGTGATATAACCTCACTGACCCTACTGAGGGGCTCGACAGTGCTGTAGTTGGGATGAGTGGCAATAGCAAGCATCATCAATCCGTGCAGAAGTAGCCTGGGTAGATGATGATTTATCTAGTCAGCTTGGGAAACATTGGTTTGTGATATGTTCTACATGACAGCTGGATTAAAAGAAGCAGTTTGTGTAGGTTTACACAAGCCAAAGGTCACGTCTTCACTTGCAATATACATTTATTATTGGAGAACAAAACTACCCACTCAGCATCTGCAGCACCAGATCACTGCACAGGCACATCTAAAAAAATTGATCATCAGAGCAAGCTCCACCTGGACAGGAAACCAATACAATGACTTTACATCAAATGCTGCAAATGGACCACACAGAGTTCACTTCAGCCTCCCTTTCAGCACCCTCAAGCAGTACATGGACTTTAAGCCATTTCCTGCACAAGGCTGAATTTCACTTTAAAAACAGTTAGCACAATAACCATGTACACAACAGCTCCTTTACGGCATTATGGTAGTTGAGGATTTCAAAAGGAGCTTTATTAGCATCCAGTTTATAGTCCCTTCCATTTCACTTCATCTATGAAAAGAGGTTTCTGTCCTGTAAATAACTATCAGGATTCAAGCCACTGTTGTCTAACCCTGCATTGTTCCTTAGTACAACTGCATTATCTGTAGGCTGTACATCACTGCACATTGAAAGAACATTTTCAATGACACTGAGCCTCCTGTACTGCAAGATATCTCTTTTAACTGTGCCATCGAGCCATTACCTGAGGCAGATTATCATGCTAAAGAATAAGCTCTGAACCTTTCTAGGAACTGTCAGTCCCAAAGAGCAAAGACATATACTGCTAAAAAATACAGATGCAAATAGAGTATCACCTTTCCTGTTTGAACATCTGACCTTGGTGCTTACATCTACAGCCCTAATTGTGAAATAAATTGCCTTTTTTTCCCCCCCCCAGCAAATTCAAATCCTTACCCTTATTCACAGAAGTGACACAGGCTTACCACAGATGGTATTCAAAGACAACCCAGTTTCTCAAGCTCGAGTTCACAAATGCTTTATTAGTCTTTATTTTTGTTGTTTGGCATCTGACCTAAATACTGATTTGCTCATTCAAGTGCTGTGGTGGCCTAAACTGATGTCAGTTAATCCTAACCAGGAATATATCATTTAGACACTGCAATTCACTGCAAATCCTCAAACAGGATAGAGGAGCCTTGTTAGCCTCAAATCCCGTGGGATGGTATTGTTAGTTCCTAAAACCCTCTGAAACCTACAACCTTCTTGAAAAGGTGACATTCCTCTTCTGATAAACAGTTAAAATGAAACCTTGCTTTTAAAAGTTTAATTAATGTCAACTCAAACCCCATCTAGAACTGGAAATAAATTCCATCTGAAGAATCAGGAGAACAGCCCCAGCACGTCAACATATGAGACTAAATTGCAACAGCAGTAAAAGGCTGAAGGCTTGTGATCCCTAGAGGTGGAAAATTCATCTTGGATCTTGCTTGAATTTAGAGGAAGTCACACCCAAGTCCCACCCTGCTCATTTTTAATAAAGAGTAAATTACAGAGCTTCTTTGTACGCAAACCCCACCATTTTAGCCTCGGTCTTTTCAGCATTCAGCTCCCACTCTTTCACTAGACACTCACTGAGAGCAAATGAAGTTTTTAAAGACCTTGTTCTAGATAATCCCCCAACAAAGATTTCCACCAACTCTAAATGGCTTTGCTGGTACTCAGATTTGCAGGGCTGCATCTCTCCAGCCCTGAGGCAAAATCTGTTCTGCTGTTTTACTCCTCAGATCACCCGGCCCATTCCATCCTTCCTCTGTCTAATGTCCCGTTTATAAATTCCACACTCATTTTGTACTCCTCCCAACATCTTGGCAAAGCACCATTAAACACAGTGAGGCATCAAGGAAGCAACTTAGAGAGAGGGGGGGAAAAAAACTCAGGGTATTCAATTTTTTATTTCCCTTATTTTGATTGCAGCTCCCTCCCTTGCGTTCCACAGGGAAAGGTACTTTATTTTTGTATTAAAATTAACAGAGTGTTTCGCCTCATAATTTTTTAATCATTTATTTTAGTGCTTAATTATCTAAGGGATTAAAAACCTTGCCTCTATAGTCCCCATCTCCACAGGACAATGCTCCTTAGAGTTTGTAAATCAATGACTCTTTGGAATGGGAGAGCAATATAAATAAAAAAAAAAAGGAAGAAAAAAAAGGAGAAGGTGAACTGCCTGTTAAAATAAGGAAACAATCTCACCAGCTAGAGTAGGGACCATAGGTTTTTAAATTTCTGGGCAATGGCAAACTGGTCTGCTCACTGTCGAACTTCCCTCCACCAGCAAGCTGGGAACGTGTGCTGAATAGGAACAGGCTTGTGCTGGGAGCTGACAGCAGCTTTCCAAACAGCCAAAGGCCAAAAATTCAAACCATTTTACACTTTTATCTGGGGAGAGTTATAATCAGCACAAACAGAAAAAAAACAAAAATCCTCAAAAACAACAGAGCTCTGCAGTACCATCTGGATTTTGACCGTGAAAGTTTATTAAGGATTCTGAAGGATAGGAAATTAAAAACAAAAACAACTATCAGCATCCTTAATTACAACCACGACTATTTTTGTAAAAATTATGCATGTTGTTACAAAGGCAGAATTGCAGAAGACTACAATTTTGTGTGTTTCTGAGTGAGACCCAGCATAAAAGTGGTGTTTTAAAGATTTAAGTCATATAATCTAACCTAAGTATCACATTATATCTATTCCACCATCAGCAGCAAAATTGCACTGGAACAACCCACCTGAATAAGTAAAACAAGAATCACGCAGTGACTCTCTCAGTTTATGTACAAAAAATCATATATAAATATATATATGTTGTTTATAAACAAAAAGGATGGGTAACTGAAACACTGTTAAGGAAACAAAATAAACAGTTAAATTCAAGAACTGCAATTTATCTCTAGCTGAAGGTTTACCTATGTGGGGAACTTGGCACCAGAATAACCAAGTGCAACATTGCAGGGCATTAACCAGCCTTGCCAGTTCTGTGTGTGGAGGTACAGCAGAGAGCACAGGCCAAGAAAAAAATCTAATTACCAGATTAAACAAACCTTGAGGAGTTTAATCTGTCCGTATATACATAGATACCCGTGATCCACAGAGATCCACTCAACTTTGAGTCAATTAGCTGTGTGAGCTGTAAGAACAGTTTCTCTTAAGGTGAGACACTGCAGAGGGAAACCCAGATTCTTCCAGGGGACCACAGCAAGTGATGCCTCAGAGCTCTGCTGAAGCCTGAGATCTGGTGAAGACAATCCAGTACAAGTGCAGAGGGTGTTACAGCATTCTGGTTTCAAGAGATGATCCCCAGTGCTGTGAAGCAAACCAATAAAATCTAATTTTGATGCTGTGCTTGTGCCAGGAGCTATTATTTCTCAATCCGTTACAACTATGACTGTATTCGACCCCTCATGCTGTGAAATAGTTTATTGAGGATTTCAGTCAGTGGCCACCTGGGAAGAAATGTTGTAATAGGATGGTTTTCTTTTTCCCTCCTTAGTAAATCTTCCTCTGACTGATGCTGTTTAAAAAATACTTGTCATTGATGGAAGAAGGAAACTATTTGTAGGTCAGTGAATTTAAAAATATCTGAGAAAGAGGCAGCATATTCAGTCTCCTCCGGCACAGCCAAAGCTTGTGCATATGATAAATCCCTGAACATGACATTATAAACTTGCTGCATTTGCCTTCCAGAAAGTCACACTGCTTTCTTCATTAAGCTATTAATTTTGTACTGCAGCCTGGCTAAAAATCTTCTACCTTTATGTCTCTAGCAGCAGCTCTCAGTCAGTGACAAAAACACTCTTCATAGCTCAGTTTTACTGCAAAGTTATTGACCATGGCTTCAGAAAATTGAACAAATCTGCCAGACCACTAACTTCATTCTATATTACCAGATCCTTGGGATTTCAGCCCTAGCAGTTACTTTATTTTTAAAACTGTTCAATCTACAATCATCCAGCATTCATGAGATAGAAAACTCTTCCAATCAATTATATAATTCTACTATTAAAAAAAAAATTGCCTTTTTCTTGTATATTGAAGGGAAGAACTTCTTAGGAAAATTGCCTTACCAGCTGCAAGCTCAGGCTGGTAATGTAATAGATGAATTTGTTGCTGTATCTTGGGGATTGAGATAAGTGGTTCTTTTCACTCAGGCCAGTAATTTTACCTTTTTAGTTAGTTTCAGCTGCTCTCCTTGAATCTTCTGAACATTTCTACTTTGTTATGAATTGGAATTATTTTAGCCAAAATGTCTAGAAAGAAAAACCTGGTAACGTGATGTATTTTCAGACTGGAAAGTAACGTCACAGGAGTTATCTGTTCCAATAAAACTTGGTGCTCACTTCTGCAAAATTAAGACATTTCTGTCTTAACCTGGTTAAGTGGCTGAATCCATTGATGCTCAAAGGTGAGGCAGTTTAAAGCTAAGCTACAGGGTGAAACCCTTCCCTGGGTGCAGCTCAGTCCTCAACAGAGGGATGATCTGCTCTGCCAGTTTGTGTCACTTAGGATGGACAGAGTCAATTTAGACTGTTACTTGAACATCTGAGTAGGATCATTTCCATTCTGTAGAGTTTGTTGGTTGCTTGTCATGTTTTTTTCTTTAGAGTCAAGCATCCTCCACAACCCTTAAACATGCATAAAAATCCCTGGGTGACTTACTGTGTTCCTTCTTTTGCCAGACTCATGGCAGCTTCAATTCCCTTAAAACTAGTAGCACTGCATTTTCAAACTCCTGATTAAGTCCTGTGTTTTACTGACAACAGCTCTACTGACACAGTGACAAAGTGATGGGAGGTTTTGATCTCAGACTGTACAGAAAGAAAGGCAACAGAGGCTTTGTGGTAGTTGCTCCTCTGGCTCGTTGAGAAGGGATAAAGTTGTTATTGGTTACACTCTGCAGAGGTGCCCAACAGCTTCCCAAGGGAGGGAGAACTGCAGGGACAGTGCAGTGCAACAGGCTGTGAAGAACATGGATATCTCAGAGGAATTGGAGAGCAACAAACAAAAACCTGCAAACCCACCCAGGGTCTCGCTGCAGAGGGTTTTCTTTGAAGTCCTTTTCACAGCCACACACCTGATCTGTGCAGTGCCACAGAGCCAGGAAAATATGTTAATGAATCTATCCCACAGATATCCCACCTTGAAAACTGCGTGCCAGAGTTGTTTCCTGACAAGAAATTAAACCAGAAGCTGCAAGACGAAGGTTTTGTTAGGTTATACCACCTTATATGCACCCAAAATGGAATTACTCGTTACCCAGCTGGACAGGCGAGCTTGCTGCTTTAGTTAGCATCTCATTTTAGCATTGATTCTGGGAATGTAATTACATTATTAAATCTTTATTAATTCTGCAATCAGAAGCCTTAACAAAATCAAGACTTCATCAGAAGGAGCAGTATTTGCTTCAAAGAATCTATAATTCAAGTTAATAGACAAGGTTGTAAGCACTGGAAATTGAAGCCAAAATAGTGGCAAGATTTTCCATAAGCCACAAAGTCAGCACGCATCCAGGGCTAGAAATGAGACATAAAATCACTAATTTCTCTCTCTAGTCAGTATTCAATATAAACTTTTCAAAGAATATTGGGGGGTTTTTGATAAAACCTGAAAATGTAAGGGGGTGTTGAGGACTAAATCAGCCAGATTTTCCTGCAGACTTCCACTACTTTATCACATAAGCCAAGAAAAACCAAACCCCCTTGTTGAACATGTCTGCCACAAACAGGAAAGAGGAAGCTGAGCCATCCCATCTCTAGCACAGAAACACAACCTGATGGTGAACTCCTGCTTACAATTCACAGGAACAGTTCAAAAGTTAAGTTCTCCTGTCCTGAATATGAACTATTTCTTACAACTGAGCACTTCCTTATGAATACATGATTAGATTTAAAAGGGTTCCATGATCACATTATTCCCTACACAGCAGTGTAACACGAGGCTGAAACAACAGCTGATGCATTACTGTCACTATTCACACTGGAGCACTGATTTCCCATTATTCTTCACCTACTTGCTTGGAAGTGGAATATCAGCACCTGTCCTCCACACCAGTACAGAAATAAAAACATCCAGCCTATTTGCAGCAAGAACCCTAAATCTTTCCTCCTGTCACAGCATTGCTGAACAGTTTCCAAAAAATTCTCATGCTTGTGGTAGCAAACACCATCATTCCAAAGGGCAGGTACCAAGGGAACGGAGATGAGGTCGAATCGATGTGTCACAAACAGGAAAACAAAAATAGAACCCTGGAACCCAAGAGTCATCCATTTATCTGTAACAAATTAAAAAGAAAAATGGCTTCAAGGCCCAAAATCACCAATTTCTTTTTAAGTCCTCTTCTTATTAGCATTGCAGACCGCTCTGCCTTCTTCATTTATAACATTGCCTGTAACAGTTTCATCCTTGGGAAATTACCATTCTTCTCTGAGAGCAATGCTATTCCCAACTTGCCAGCTTCCCCCTTCCCCCCCAGGTTATTACAACTCTCATTCCAGTTCTGCATGCCTGTGCAAAGCTTGTTACAAGGCAAGGGAAAGACTGCTGGAACATCAAGGCTGCAGACTACAATGAAGAGTTTCTTGGTGAAAAGGCAACTCCTCATTTCTTGCAAGAGAATTTTAAAGAAATTGGAGCATTGGTAAGGAGTGCAACACACATCAAGCAACAGTCACAAAGCAGATGCTGATTGAAGCAAATTAAACTTCACAGAGATGCAGACAAATCATTTGTACCATCATTTCTAAGAGGACTACACACTTGCAAACCGTTCTTCTTATGAAAACTATCAAGCACTGCTACTGCAGTGAGAAACAAAGTATTTTTAAGTGTTGAGTCATGCAAAGGAGGAAGGACTTTGAGCCAAGATGCCTAAACTTCCTGAGAATATGTCTGATCAGAAAGACAGGTCAGTTATTGATTTGCTGAAACAGAGTCTGGACTCCTCTGGAAGAGGCGACATTAGAGCTTGCCCAGCAAAGCACCTGAACCACCTTTGCTTCTGCACTGACAATCCTGCTGGATGTCTCCTCTTGAGTAACCCTCTAGTCCATCTGGCAATTTCTCTGTTATCTCCACAAAGAAGTTTCCATCACCCAAGTAGGAAAGGAAGGAAATTAAATACAGTATGAAATTCATCCCAGAAGAGTCTCCAAATACAATGCTGACTCAGAAAACAAGAAATACATCTGCAGAGTGATCCTAAATTAAGTCATCCACTCCATCTTTGGTGGTGTACTGTTTGGCCCACTTCAGAGAACTGTCATTCAAGGGTTTCAAGGACTTTGGCACAAGCTCCTGATTTTACCTAAAGAGTGAACCTGGATGGCAGACTTTGTACCTCCTGTCACTGTATCCCAGAGCAAGTGGGATTGGACCATGTTATTTGTGGTGTCAATGGGATGCTTCTGGACCACAACTGATTATATCATTTCTCCACACAATCTCCTTCACACAGAAACTCTAAGTTTGCTTTTACAGAAAAATATATATATTACATTCAGAAAAAAGTCTTCTGAAAGGGGAGCTCTTGTTCCACCAAAGAAAGCAACTGGCACCACAGAAACAGTCCTCAGTCTTAACATGAGCCACCATCTGATGCTTCAAAAGCAGGGCAATAAACTGAAACTAAAATGAATTTATTATTTCCACAAGCCTGCCCATCAGGAACTCCTTGTGGCCTGCCCTAAATGACAATTCTGGAAGCTGAAGCATGACATCAAAGGATTTCCATGCCTCCACGTCTGGAGTGAGAGCAGGCATCTGGCCTTGACATGTATAACCTTATATACATGACTCCAAGGATCAGTAAAGGTCACATACTCATCCAGCCCTTTTCATGCTTTAACTCTGTTATTTGACTCGATGGGTTTGTAAATGCTCATCCTTGATACTCACAGACAGACTGTACTCCCACTTGCTGTATCAATCCAGGAATTCCAGTTGCCTTAATGGGCCTGATTATCTGTCAGATAAGATCTTTTTGACAACAGCACTGCAGTCTGATGACACAATATTTTCTTTGAATATCCCATTTTACTGAAGTTTGAAGAGGTTTTTGTAAATTAATCGTTGATGTTAGGACAGATGACACCTCATCATTCATTAGGAGAGAGATTAGCAAACCTGAAGTTGTTTTATTATTCACATTGACAGACAGATAAAGAAATCATTTAAATAAAAGGGTCTCAGAGGAACATACACACCCCTTTATATTATCAAGTGATACAAAAATGATCAGAGAAAGATCATATAACAAAGGCAAGTTCCCACCTGAAAAGGCAGCAAAGTAATAATTACAGAGAAAAGTATTTAGATAAAAGGATATGACACTTTCACAGAAGATCTGATGTCAGCCTGAACATGAAAGGGCAAAGCAGTGACTGGGGCACCACAAAGTTTATGGTAAAAAAAAGTAAGAAAAACCCCAAACCAAGCCCACAGTCACATTAACTACTGGGGGATAGGGAAAGAGTGACCAGGGGAATTTTTCTGACATTTCTAGACACAGAACATCAGTAGCCACAGAGGGCTGTCCCCAATCCATCCCCATCCATCCCCAACTGCTTGTGATTCAGGGAGGAAAAGGTCCCAGCCACAGTGAGATGCTTCACTCCCTCGAGTGTGTCATTGCTTAGGGCAAGAGCTGGCAGCTTTCATCACTGAACTCACCAGGCCATCCTGACACACACCATTGCTTGGCCTTTCCTGCAATCTTGGTGCATTTATCCCATGAACCATAAAAGGTGAGACCCTCTCTTTAATGAAAGCAGCACCAGGGTAGGTGCACTCCAGTTAAGACTTGAGGCACCCCAATGCTGAAAGAACTAAGAGACAAGAGCTTCTGTGTCCAACATACTGAAATACTTGAGGCTTTCAGTAGTTTATGTCTCCATTTCTGTCCTCCCCCCATTATGTCTCCACTTACAGAGAAAGAAAAAAATGAAGAAGCTTTCAAAGATTTAAAAAACAGAACAACAACAACAACAAAAAAATCAAACACACAAGCCAAAAAAACCCCCACAGGATTAGAAAGCTGAAATACTTGCCAGGAATATCTTGATTTAAACACTATTTCTACTGTAATTATGTTTGGGAACCAATATAAAGAACAGTGAGGCTGGGTAGCAGAGGAGTGCAGAGTGACAAGAGTCCAGCATCAATTGTCAAATCCCTTATGATAGAGACAGAAATACAGGACTCTGCATGGAACAACCTTATACTGCTTAAACAGACTCTATTCAGACAATCAGAAGTTGATCAGATTCTGCCTCAAATGCCTGCAAAATTCCCTCTTCATTTTCTGCAAGGATCCCAGGGACTGTGTGCAGGCTGCAGTTCTGCTACCAGGCCATTATTGATGGGAGAAAAAGAGAATTCTAAGCATTAAATTAACACCCGAGTCAGCAAAAGAACAGAGCAGCTTCTGCTGCCGACCTTTTATGAGACAAGCCATGTCTGGGTACCCTAATCCAATTCCACTGGATTGGGAACTGCAGCACAGAAGTGTTTGTGGTTGCTGGCTGATCATTCTCCCCCTCCAGAGTAGGTTTTTTTCAATAAATTTTGAATTTTTTAATCCATATCATGCCTCTACATCTTGCTGTAGGCTCTGTGCCTAATACTGAATTTGTACAAGCAACAAGTACAATATTGATCATCAATGGCTACATTCACTAACAGGATAAAAAAATAAAATTAAAAAATCCTTTTAAGTCTTATTTAAATAACATCATAATGCTGGTGTGTGCAGTAAATTTCCAGGAATGCCAATAAACCCAGCAATATTTCACTAAATACCTAACCATTTCACATTCATTCAAGAAAGAACAGCTTTAAAATAGCTGAGTGTGTTCTCAGACAGAACTGAAGATAGTAATGGGTACCTCTTCAGGTAGTTTTTGCACCTGAAAAATCTAGAAATTGCAGGGCACCACAGAAGATAGATATGCACAGGGACAAACACAGGAAAGAATCTGCCTTTGGTAACACGGGACACAGCCAGAGCTCATTAACTGCTTCTTGGGTATTTATTTCTGTCTTTCACCAAGGTCTCTGTTACAGACACACTGTGTACACATGGGAACGTGTAGTGTCCTCAGTCCATAGGGTCCCCAATCTATAGGGTCCTCCTGCTTAGAAGATTCAGGAAAGAAAAGTTCTAATTCCTGTCCTGAAAAGCTGTTCTAATATAACATGTACAGTCCAAATCTGTCAGCAGCCACTAAGATTTCTCCCCAACCTTCCCCAAATACAAAGGCTATACTCATTAAAGGAGATGAGTAAGATCCTTCCTGACATGTTCTTATTAGCTTCTGAATCACGAGGTCTTCATCCTGGCAAGAAGTTTTTCCTTTGCTACAAGGTAACCTGTCACATTCCCAATCCTTTTCATCTTCTTGTCAACCGAGCGGGAAGCTCAGGTGTCTCAGAAAAAGAATTTGCCTTGAAAAAAAGAAAAGGGGCACCCAAACACCAGAATAACTAACCAGGCAGTTTTTCAGGAGGCTTATTCTGACCACTGAATGGCATCAAACTTCTGGCAGGCCTGTGGCAGGCTCACAGGTGCTCAGCTACCTCTGACAGCACCAGGCACTGTATCCTGCCTGTCTCCAAATGCCAGAGAGGGAAAATTAATATGTACTTTTCCTAGAGAAAGTTCTGCAGAGGTAACTAAGGCAGCTGTGGATGCAGCCAGAGATACCTCAGCTGCTTTATAATCCCCAGGAGCATCCATGATAATCCACTCCCAAATCACCACTGAGGAGAAGAGATTATCCAGTCTAAAACTTGGTGCTAAATGGCTCATCCCTTCTCATTCCTCCTTTGCTTCCTCCCAGTTGCAAAATCATGCTGTGCCCACCGGCCAAACTGGGTAGTCAGCTCTCCTTCCAGGTGAGATGGCTCAGCTTGTCTAGGTTGGCAGAAATAATCTACTTTTTCCTGGCTCATTTGCTGGTGAATTAGCACATTGTGCTGGCCCAGCAGGAGGCTGGCTGAGGTGCTGAGAGCAGAGATACACACCAGAGCCCCAGTTCCATCCCCGGAGGGATCCCCATGTGGAAAGCATCCACTTCAAGCCTTTGGTGGATCACAAACACCAAGGTTGTTGCTTGCCTTTGCCTTAGCCCAGGCACAGCCAAGTCAACCACACTGCTGCAGTGCCAGGTGAGCACAGAAAGCCCCCAAACTTTTTAGAAAGACTAATTCTTTTGTTTTCCACTGTGAGAGAGGCACAACAGATTATGAGTGCTTGGAAAGTGCTGATTTATTTACTTAGGAGTTACTTTTCAACTGTGTTTAGACCTTTAAGACACAGGTAGAATTTCACTGCAAGTCACTAACCAGGTCAAGTAAATATTCAATAATGCATCACATGCATCTTTTCAGACTTAAAACACCTTTGAAAGTCTGACTTACTGCTCCACCAGGCTGTGAATTATTATTTTTTAGAAACAAAGCCAGTTTGCAAATTGACAGTTTATTTTGCAATGAAATATTTTGCCTCTTTATAAACATATTTTACAGATACCCAGCATATTCCTGTATCTTTTCAATTCCTTCTGTTCTTGTTCTGGAAACAAACCAACATGCTATTCTATCAACTGTCTCAAAAGCATAATAGACAGAGTCAAGAGGATTGACATTCTCATTTTATAGTCCTGTCCTATTTTGTTTCACTATCCCAGCAAGATTCAAAGGGTGTGAGCTCCCAAACTCATCTGGTATTCATTTAGCTAAATCTAAGGAAAGTTTTTTTGCTCATGCAAATCTCCAAAATCTTATTCAGAAAATTATTCTACTTTTTCAAATCATCCTCTTTCTTTCTCTCATACCTGTTTAAAAGTGGTTTCTAGATAAGCTGATGCTGATAGAGATCCTGCAGTGTTCAACACTCCATATACACCTCAAACCAGAAAGATAAGCCAGAATCTTTGTTTTCAGCCTGACAGTCTCCCATGTTTTCCTTGGCACTTCTTTGTGTGCCTATCCTAACAATTTTGAGCCAGTTTCACATCTCCTCACAGCTTCTAAAGGTCACATTAAAATCTACCTCAGCTAAATACCTTGTTTTCTTGAAGCCTGACTAGAAATTGGAATGTTTTACCTGGGTGTCACAGTCTGAATTCCCCAAGGAGGATGCCATTACACGTGGAGCTGAGTAGTCTGGTGATTTAATTGCAGGAAAGTTCCTCCTGGAGAATGTGGAGGATGTTTGAAATTCAGCAGCCATAGGGACTGCAGGGGAGCTGCACAAGAAGCACTGAGAGCTCAAGATTATTTTCTCCTACCCTGCAATTATCTTGGATACTTAAAAATCCCTGCTACTTGGACATGAATAGTTTTGCATTCTGGTCCCACTGAGCAGCTTCGAACAGGAGATTTCGGAAGCACCGGTGAAAAACACACAATGGAAAGCTCAGAAACAATTATCCCACAATTAAAACAAATTACAGATATCATTTCTGCCAAGCAGAAAGCAAAAATTGAAGAGCAAAAGAGCAAAAATTGAAGTTCCTGCCCCAGCCAGCTCTTAAAGGCTGGCTCTCCACGCATTCCAAACCATTATCCTCATGGATGTCTGAGTGCATATTTGCACGTGTGAATCCATAGGCACATTTGAAATTGCTTAATTCATGTTTAGGGTCCCCACTTGTGAGTAGTTAAGCACAAATCCTACTGCAAGCAAACAAGTTGTGTGTATTAAGTCTGTACCAAATCGATTCTACAATTGTATAATTGACTGATGCTCCACATCACTGCTTGTGAGTAACAGATTAAAAGATGAAGTTCTCTAATTGAATGTCTCCAGAATCAAGAGCAGTATCTACTAGGTAGAGCAAGACAGATGGTAGGATTTGTCTGCAAGCAGAAAACCAGCAGAAAAGCATTACCCGATTTAAGTTCCAGTTGGAACAGGCACTGGCCACTGCATTTTGTTCAGCAGGGCTGATTTACTGAACTGGTGCCACATTTCATATATTCTGCTCTATATCTGTGTGAATAACTGATTTTTCAGCTGGCCAGCTAAACTAATCAAACCCCAAAAACAATTCCCTCAGGTCAATCCAAAGTGAAATACCTTTCTGCATCCCATCACTACAAAAGGGAAGGAAAAAACCCCCCAGTAATAAAACCATAAAAAAGGATTTTGTTACCCTTTAAAAATTAAAAAGGAAAAAATTCAAAGCCTCCAACCTTTCTTCTCAAACTCCATCTTCCTTTTTGAACATTACTTTCTCAGGAAAGCTATTCTACATCACCATTTTAATCCACAGCCTTTCTACTAAACTGACATGTATAAGAGCTACTGGATTTTTTTTTTTAACCTGGTACATTCTTAATAAAGGCTGGTCCTTATGAATAGCTATTCTTGAACATACTAGCCCCCTCCCATTTTCCTACCTGGATGATAATGAAGTCACTGGATAAATGGAATAAATAGTTGAGCAAACATTTCTATGCCTATTTATCATGACCCTCAAATCACTACCAACTGTTGTTTTATTACATAACAAAGATAAGGATTAAACCTGTATTTGGAAGGCAACAAATATATAATTAAGACCAAACAGGAAATTACTGATTACTTAATCTAATTTGTGTTACTTTCACTTGTTTTACAAATTAAGATAAGCTTCTTTACACATCTATGCATGTAGCCTACAAGTACCTTAGACCCCTTTCCTGGTCCCTGGAAAATGGTTTGACTTGATCAAACAAATCACAGAAAGCACCAGACATTTACTGCCTGGCACTTTAGGAAATATGCAGGAATAAATCAACCAAGACAAACTACTGAAAGTGAAGGAAAGCAAAAGCATTAAAATGACATATTAAAAGTGTTCTCCCAAATTACATATGGTTCACAGAGGTGCCACATATAAAATTTAAGACCTGAGCGCTTTAAATTGTATAAATAGCAGGCAGCATTACTGATCTCATAGGCCCTGAAAGTGAAGAGCTCCATGTGTGTTTGAAGTAATTTTGATACCTGTCCATTCCACCTGAAGAAGGAAGACAGATCAGATCCATTGGTAATACCTTGGGAGGAGATCCTTGTAACAGGGGAAGAATCTCCTCCTGCTGTACAGAAATTTTCCCAATGAAAAGGTTCATCAGATAAAGTGCACATAGCCCCCTCATGAGACCCAACAGTGCAGGCAGACTGTGCTAAAAAAGTTATGTAGGTGGTGCTTTCAGGATGATATGTCTCTGCTGCCTGCACACACAGCTCCTTCCTCAGCAGAAAAGGCTAAATTCTGTCTGGTTATTACTGCAACACAAAGTAAAAAGTAAATATCTTATACCTGGAGTATAGCAGTGGCTTTATTAGCATTTTCCTGCCTGCTGCTCCTCTAAATTACCTAAAATTTGCTATTACCTTGCTTTGTGGCCACATCAGGACCTTCAGCTTAATTCTGAAGAGCAGCTGGAAACTGTGCAGGGGAGCACACTGTGACTGCCACCACCAGCACTCTCCTCTCCCTGCTCTGTGTGAGCATTTCAAACACAGGGTGAAACAAACCCCTCCTCTCCCATGTTGCCTAAAGATTTCTGGTGAGTTTATCTGCACAGCACCTGTGGTTTGGTTTTGAGGGCTGTTGTTTCCCTGCTTAGCCAAAAGCCAACCCTTTTCCTGCACAGAGCAGAGTGTCACCTCTGCTCAGGAACACGGGTAATTCCACAGGCTGGATAACCAAAGGCAGCAACACATCACCCTTGCTCATAGAGACAAAAATAGTCCACACCCACCTTTGTTCATGCAGAAATATCCCTTAGGGCTTATGCCCTCTGGTTTCTTACAGTGTTTTTAAAGGTCAGGGTCTGACATTTCAGGAGTGTTAGAAGTCCTTGTCTTCCTCTCTATGTGCACATCCCTGCCTAAGCCTTATTCCCTTCCAGTCACAAGGCAACAAATTACTTCTTTGGGAGAAGACTAGATCTGGTAACTGCACTTGGAGACTGAAAATAAGTCAAGGCAGTTCAGTTGAAATAATGCTAGATAGAAAGGGGTTATGCATAAAGGCAACAATCCACAGAGAACATGAAAATAAAATAAAGGATGCACCTATTTCCCCCCCACGCTCAGGCTGAAAACCAAATAAAAGATGAACTCAGTCTAATTCATAGACCAGAGTAGCTCAGCTCTTTTCTATGATGGCAAGTGGTATATTACCAGTTATTATTAATGTTTCAATTTAAATAGTTAGAATTCTTTTCTCTCCACTAAACCACAACAAATAAAATTTTTAAAGAAACCCAACCTAACAACTTACTTTCTTTAAAAACAGGATTTTCATCTTTTTATAGAACACGTTCTCTCAAAGCTGTTGTAACCACTCAGTGAGATCACCAGGTACCAGGAGCTGCTCTTTAAATGAAGGAGGACTGAGGGAGGAACTCTGTATTTAATTAGAACCCACACCAGGGGATGGTTTGGCTGATTGCATGACTTAGCAAAACCCCAAGGCTGCTCTGGGTTAAATTAGATTGTGAGAGCCTTCTATAGCTTTTATGCTCCTCAGTACTCAGAATACCATGTGCTCCAGTACTGCTTTCCCTGACATCACCACCTGCCTAAAGTTATTCATTAGAAAATTTCCTCTGAGAAAATTCTTTGGGAGCATTTATCTCCTCCCTGACACTCTCCAACAGCACTGAGCAGCCCCAGCAACCAGAAAGTCAGGGAGTCATGTTACCAAATTCTTCTGAAAGTACCTCAACACAGTTAAGAGTTGAGGGGAGTTTATTGCTTTTGATATTTTGATTGAAGGAAAAATTGCAGAAAGGTTGTTCTCTGAAAATTTCCTGCAGCTGTAATTAGGGAGTGTTTCAAATATGTTGCCAATTAGCTTAATTGGTGTGCAGGCTGATTGACACCCGAGTTGGAAAGGTTTCTCATTACTTAGGAGGGGAGGTGGAAAGAAAGAAGTAAAACCCAAAAATTCTCTTAAGTTTCCTAAGAGGAAGACCAGAGGCAGTATTTGACTACTGCTCATGATGAAGCAACAGCTCTCCAAGCATTTGAAGAAGAGAATAAGAATGGTTTGTTCTTTGCAGAATGATTTCAGCTGTAGCTCACTAAATCCCACCCTAAGTGCTAGAATAATTATGATTTTCAGCTGTGTCTGCTATGGTTCCATCAGACCAGAAAATTAAAAAAAAAAAAGAAAAAAAAAAGTGGTCCATTTGGTACTAGCTAAAGCTTTGATATGAAGTGTGAAGATATTCAGCTTCATCAGGACAGGTGTAAGAACTGCAGTGTTAACACTGTGTACCTTCCAGTATCAGCAGTAGATGGCTTAGATGTTGGATCACAGGAGTTCTAATGCTGCCCAATTAATTCTGCAGTGACAATTAAAAGGCTACAGTAAAGTATTGGAGATTTATGCTGCTTTTAAAGTTAATTGCATAAGGTTCACCAGTGAGGCAAACCAGTCTCTTTAGTGAGCACTGGAGATTTGCTGGGCATCTGTTCCTGGGGTGTGTATGGACATAAATGCACACAAACACTCCCATCATAAATGTGCCAATATACAGAATTAAACCACTATCCACATTATAATTTTTGCACAGGAAAAGAAATCCAAACCTGTTGCTCTTATTCTGTCTTACCTACATGACCAGCAATCTGCTTTTTGTTAGTATAATACTGTGCTGAAAGTAAAGGCAAGTATAACTCCTTTAATTATACAGCTTTTGAAGCTACATGTCCTGCCTGTGGCTTGAGTGACAAGAGATTTTGGTGCCATTCAATGTCATGAAGCTTGGCTGTGGTTAAATTTATTCCAAGAAAGCCAAGAGTGAATCCACTAAACTAAGGCTTAGTTGGCATAAGGGAAGATCAAAATCAGACAAGCAGAACGTTAGAGCTGACAGTTGTCCACGATCATATTCAGAGTCCATCTCTCTGATCTTAAATTATTTTACTCAGAGTCCATCTCTCTGCATTTTAAATTATTTTTATAATTTATGTTCTGATTTAATTGCAGCTCCAAACAACGGAGTTCTTCTAGGATTGCCCACGTTTGATCTTAGCATCTCAAGAGCATCTAAGAAACTTAATCTCAAACCAAATCTACGTTTTTTTATCTCAGATCTCAAGCTATGGCCAAGCATGGTCAAGATCCAGAAACAAACAACTCCTCTTGGCTTCAGCCTTAACTGGGATGGTCTCTTGACATTAGTATTCTGCATTCATAAGAAATCAGTGAACTAAAAGAAAACAATGTCTGAAGACCAAGAATCTAATCAAAGCTACAAACCCTAAGGACTTTGTCTCATGGATAGTGTCTGTTGACCAAAATACAGCTCAATTTACATCATTGCTTCAAGTACTTAATGATTTTCAGTCTCTTATGGTGCAGATCAATTAGCTCATCGTTGTACTACAGTGAGATTAAGTTTAAACAAACCTGTTATCCTGTATTCATTAGCCTATACCAAGGTTAAGCCAATATAAAGGTCACACATATCCTACTGAAAAATATACCATAGTGCTCACCAAATGCAAATGTGGAAATGATCCTGTCAAGAGCAGAGGAGCACTTAGTAATGCCTAGCACACATTTCTGCCTGCAAGTAAAACTGAAATGAAAGAACTGAAGGAGGTAAATGTATTACAATTAGGTGAAAGAATAATAAATGTCCTCCTTATATTTATTTTAATACTCTTCTGAAAACTTTCCATCATTCAATTCAGCAAGAAATTTCAGAGAGGCTGTTGGAATTTTGACTTTTCTTGACAGCGTTACTTTTTCTGATCAAGGTGTGAGCATTAACTGGTAACTGTTCCCATTCGTATGAATAATGTCCATTTTAAAGTTTCAGCTGCAGTATAACACCCAATTTGAATTGCTGTCTGTGAGAAAAGTAGATTCAGCACATCTCATTTATGTGCTTATCTACACTGGAGGCAGCCACACAATATAATTTAGTGTATACAGCACTTTGCTAATAGAGAAACGATGCACTAAGCAGCTTTTACTCAGAAGGTTTCTTTAGCTTGGAATCTGAACACTTAATACAGCAGAAGAATTTAATTTTCTGGGGCATGGTTTCTCACTGACACAGGGCATGGTTTCTCACTGACACAGGTGCTCTCATAGGGGAATTTACTCTGTCCATTATCTTCTCAAATAGGAAGCACAAGAAGTGACCATGCAAGAAAAGACGTTGTAAAAGACTTCACTTCATCTGAGATCTGTGGGAGTAGACTCCAGTTTAAACAGCTAAAGCTAAGTTCAAAGTCCTGCTGAAACAGGACCTGCAGATGATGGTGTGTAACTCCAGGAGCTGCCCTGCCCACTCAGAGGAACCACGAGTGGAACCCTTACCCAGTCATTACACAGCACATTTATCTTGCTCAGTGTCTGAGGAATGGAGAGGACACAGACATGGACAGACAGTGAAGATTCATTGCCTGGGCCACTGAGGGGGGGAGGGAAGAACAAACACAACTCTTGGCAGAACGGCAGGGGAATAAGTGAAACATGGTCGATACACCCCTGGGAATACCTGGCTGTCAGTTTGCAGAGGAGGAAGCAAACGTTCTGCCTGAGGCTGGAAATGCAGTTTTTAATTGGAGTCGGACTGTGACCACCATACTGACACAGCAGGGAACTCCCAAAGCACCTCCTCTGTGAGCAGGTGCTACTTGAGGAATGAGGGACCAGTCTCTTCTGATTTCTTCACAGTTCAGAGGGGTTTTCCTCTCTTTTGGGCACTAAGAACCTTTCAACTCTGAAGTGTGCTAGACTGATGCAAGCCCTCCCTTAACTCCAGGAGCCTACATGTCATGGGCAATCAATGTAAAGTTCCCCATGACAAGCTCAGCACCGGGTTCCACCTTTCAGAACAGGAGCATGAGTCAGGGCTCTCTGTGATACATTTCTCAGGAGGCCTTCCCTCATCCTTGGGATGTGCCTGTTTCTAAACAGCTCAAAGCTGCTACTTTCCATCTGTTATTTTAGGATAGGAAGACTCACCAAGGCACAAACAATACAGCAAACTGAGGCACAATCTCTGAGTAAAGGAAGCACGACCTAAATGAGTTGCAACTTCATGATGCTGAGACTCAAAAAATAACAGCAAGATACTGATGGCTGAATTTCACAGAATTAAAGGGGCATGGTAGGACAGGGAGGTTCCTAGGGGAACTGTCCCAAGAAACAACAGGATAAGGAAAAAGCTTTAACTGAGGTTTCATCTGTCTCTGTTTAAGTTAATAGCAAAGGGATACCAAGGCCAGGTTGGATGGGGCTCTGAGCAACCTGGTCTAGTGAAAGGTTTCCCTGTGCATGGCGTGGGGTTGGAACTAGATTGGTCTTTAGGGTCCCTTCCAACCCAGGTCAGTCTATGACTCCATGACATCACAATAAAATAGGCACCTCAGGGTAAGACATGGTGTGTATCAGCTGCACATAATGGTAGTACACAGAGCATTTACAAGCACATGTAGTCACTGAAAAAAGAGAAATATCTGGTTTTAGAAAGTAATACTTAAACCCAGAGGCTCCCCTGGCTTCCAAACCTCATCCTTGGAATCCCTGTTACAGCAGGAGGTTCAGAGTTGAACATGACCAGTGTCCACTTGATTTAATGATCCATTAAGTAAAGAAGCTCCTGAATGCTGGTAAATGCCATCCTGGTTGGGGATACTCTCTCTGGCTGCTTGAAACAGGACAAATTACTCTGCTGGCTGTGTGGAGTGCTTGGGGAAGTCTGAGTCCCTGTCACAGATTCTGCTGCTGCTAGCACTCTGCCGTGGAAACCAAGGCTAATTAACAAAGAAAGCAAGAGCTGGATCATATTTAAAGATGTACAGGTAGATAAATATACTTTCTACCTGCTGGAAAAATTCAAGAGATGAAAAAGACAAAACCCACCATAAGCCAGCATGCAGTGGCAATCTGTCAAAGGTGCTCTGACTTCATTATCACCTCCAAAGGACAGTTCTCCCATTGTGCTTCAGCCAGGAACACAGCACAGGGAGATTTCAAAGCAGGTTACATAAAACCTTTGCTTGGCAAAGATCCACGGTTTTATGCTCTGAACCATCTTTCATGTTATGTTTGGTTTCATTGTACCATTCTGATTTTAACAATACCATGGATAATAAATGAATATGTCCCACCACTTGGTAAGATAGCCAAAATGCCAGCACCTACCTAATGAGCCTTATAATTGAGTTGTAATGAATTTTATGTAGTGCTGTGTAACTTGAGTGATGCAAGAAACACTGTGAAGATATTTGAGAGGCCAGAGTTCTAACACAGTTTTCAAAAGAAGGGATAAAAAATAATCACTAGTTTACTCACACAGTTGTTATTCCTGACAGCATTCAATTGAAGCCAATGGGATTACTCATGTGAGTAAAATTGTCACAGAAATAAGGCTGCAGAAAGAAGCCCCAGGAGGTAAAGGTGACGATATTTAGAAAGGTTTTCTTTGTGCAGTGTCTGGCTAAAACTATGTTATGCATTCCTGTGAAGAAGTGGTTTACTCTTACATGACAGAAAGCCTAGGAGTTCTGAAAAAGCTGATATCCACTCTATAAAAAAAACTTTATACTGATCAGGATTCAGGCATAGAAGCGTGAAAAGTAAAGTCTCTATTCTTTTGCTTGTTTTCTCTCTCTGTTTGATGAATATTACCTCATTTGGATTTCAACTGAAAAAGCAATTAAAAATGAAATTAGGTCAATAAAACCAAAGAAATACTTTCAGATCTCCTAACCTGCTGCCAAACTTTTTAAAAAGTGGAATAGAAGATGATAACTAACAAAACAACATACTTTCACACAAATGTTCCTTGAAGCAAAACACACGAAATTCAAACCCCTGAGAGCACTTGTGTGAGTATCCAGAATATTCTGAAATACATTTAGTGATTTAAGAATAAACAGTGGAAGGTTTATGTGAGAGTAAATAAAACCAGAAAGAAACAAAAACCTCCCATTTTTCACGTTTTGCCCAAGAGGTACTTGTAGCCATTTTCCCAAAAAACCTATTGAGCCAAGATTTTCAGCTTCTGATCACCCACAGCTACAGACACATTTCCAGAAAAAGAGTTTGTATCTGAAAACACTTCAAGACTTCATGAAAATGACTTTTCTCCAAGCCACTGTCCTGGTACATCCCTAGGTGGGATAAACCCATGTTAATACTAAAACCTTAGCCTGGTAGATACTTGCTTAGATTTTTAAAGTATTTTCCCACATGGATAATTCCTGCATTAGATTTTATTACTTTCTTTTTTTTTTTTCCCCTCAAGGCTGCATATGGCTGGATTGCCATCTAAACCCCCCAGTTCAGGGGGATGGAAAAGCATGCCACTAAGGAAGATGATTAATGCTGTGGTTTGCTTTTTGATACAAGTCTGGATTGGAGGATTCTTAAAATATTGTTGCTTTGAGCTTTCTGTATAATATTTTTGTATTAAAAGTGTGTGGCTACAAGAGTTGAACAGAAAACAATAATTTCACTTCATAGGAGTTTGCATCAGTATCTTATCTGGGCTTACACTGCCATGGGAATTTCATATTATCAAATGATTTCAAAGAAAAGCTGGATGAAACTCAATTTTATCCAACCATGTGTGGTTCTGACACATGCAATCAAAAAACACAGCCTGATCCAAATCTCCACACAGCCAATTATAAAGGGCTCCAAAGGCCTTCCTCATGTTCTGATCAGCTTATTTGTCTGGATTTTGGGCTGTGATACAAGCCAAGACAACAACTGACTTTCACAGAGGTACTCTGCATATTCACTGCTTTACAGAGACATTCCATGGTGCCCAGCTGTGGCATCAGTGAGAATCCCATGGCTGTGGGGATCCAGGAGTACAAGGGGCAAACCCAGCAGTTGTTATGACAGACACGCTCTGGGCTCTGCTGGGATTGCATCTGAAAGAAGGTCTTTGTGTTTCTTTTGTCTGAGGAATGACTTGTGCCTTGAGTCTCATTTTATACCAGCTAAATATTCAAATATTGGGATCAGGTGACTTCCATATACCTCAACTTTCCCAGTACAGATGTGAAATTAAATCCAAAATCTTTCCACCGACACCAACTCCTCTGTTATCGAGAAATTCCATTCCTGCAGTTTATGAATAGAATACCATCAGCTTTACTCAGCTCTCCTATTTTTTACAAGCCTGATGCTTGTACAACCTGGCAGCTTTTTAGCTCCATCATATAAATGTCTTAATACCCTGCATTGATCTGGAATCAACACAGTTGCCGACACACGGATAAAAAGCGTCTGGAGAATTTGTTGGTTGTTATTTCAAGCTGTTTATTATTCCTCGAGGACTCATAGGAACACTCAGAACTATCATGCCTGCATTAATACTGCTCTCCTGCACCTCTGGGTACAGTAACAGTGTACATTAAAGATGCTTTAGAAAATTGTTTGCGAGTTGATATTGCACTGGGATTTCTCTGCGCGGTCCTCGCCTTTGCACTAAATAAATACTGGGGGAAAAAAACACACTGTGAAGCAGGCAGCTTGAACTCCTCAGCCCGGCCTTTGGAGCAGAGTTAAGAATAAAAATAAAGCGTTTCTGTTTACCAAGTTGTATTTTAAATCTCGGATTTGACAGACCTGTGATTCATAGAGGCTCGAGGAACGTTCGTAATGCTGTGCTCACGGAGCAGCACTGGCAAACAATCCCTCACAGGCCAGAGAGGAGCATTTTGTGAGCTGGTTGTGTTGCCCACATGGAAGCAGAGATCCCCATTTTTATCACAGTGGTGCAGTGTGACAAAGAACAATGAGGAAAAGCTACCACAAAGAAAGAGATGAAAATGAAGTGCAAACACTGGGAGGAAAGTGGGAGAGAGAGCATCCAAAAACTCCCTGCTAGACTATCTCCATTCTAGTGTCAAACCACCAGCCACTGTTATACAAATGAGTTTAAGTCATGCAATCATGCAGCAAGAAAAATCCTATTAAGTGGAACAGGTTCTGTTGCCATTAGGAAGAACAGGAGCAAAGGTGGGAGCAAGAATGAATCAAAAGGTCCAAATCCAGACGTACAGATCTGTAATAATTCCATTATTACCACTGAAAATCATTTCATGGTGAAATGGGGCTATAAAGAAAATCTATTGTACTGGTTTTTCAAGACAAATCAGTACCATCATAAAACAAGCTGCATTTTGTGTAGAAGTACTGAGTACTACACCAACTTGAATAACTACAACTTTACAGCTCTGCTGATGGATATTTAAGCAAATAAAATTTCCATTAGTGAGCTGACTGAGCAAAAGAAAAATCAGTTCCCCTTGGTCAAGCAAGTGTTCAGTGACACAGTGTAAGTCCTCACCCTGAGTCTCAGAAGACTGACACTCATTCAGGTTGGACATCAGGAGGAATTTCTTCACTGGAAGGGTTGTCAGGCATTGGAATGGGCTGCCCAGGGAGGTGCTGGAGTCACAATCCCTGGAGCTGTTTAAGAAAAGAAAAAACTGGATGTGGCCCTTTGTGCTGTGCTCTGGTTGACATGGTGGTGTGATTAACTAGAGCTGTAAAATTCAAAACTGATTCCACATTCCAATCCCAGGATCTTTCATTTAAAGTTTTCTAAGTGCTCAGATAAGAGGTTTTGACTAAAACCCATTATTATACTGTTGCTTATTATTTTCTATAGTCATCCTATCTCCATATTACATTATATATGCATGAACCCACATAGTAAAGAGATAGTATATCTACATATCTATCTAGACTATTATTAATCATATAAGAGGGAAAATGATTTGCCAGATGTTATTAAAATATCCAAGTCATTTTATCCCCTAGCACAGAATAAAAACACTACTATGGGGTTGTTAATACACAGTAGGAAGAAAATTACTGCTTCAAGTATGGAACACATTGGAGTTCCAAGCCTTTGTAAAGTGAACTTGCCAGCAAAATCATTGGAGAACTGAATATTAAGGATCACATACAGCATTTCTTCCATACTTCACCTGACCAGGATCATTAACAAGAAAACTCAGTGCCTTAAGGAAGCAGATGGAGTAAAGAAATTAAAAATTATTCAGTACAGCAGTGTTACTTTGCAGATTACAGTACTTAACATCAAGGATTTGCAAGCCTGTTGTAGTAGGAGCTAGCTCTGAAAAAAACAAGTATTAGAACCAGTTTTAAGATCTGGAGGCAAAGCAGGTCTTATAGAACAGTGTGGCAACACCTGGGGCTTAGAGTAGATCCAGTATAAGGGTCAAATCTTACTATGACACTGAGACTGTTCCCAAAGAAAGTGTTTTGTGTCCACCAATCCCTTTGCCCTGGAGACAAGCCTAGATGATGCAAAAATTTTTCCACAGAGGTGCCTGAAAAAGCAATTCTGTATTAGCTGTCACTTCCTGGCCGTAGCTTACATTTTAAAAACCTTCAGCATTCCTGTTCCATAACAGATTCCCCATTTCCCCCTCAGGGCTGGATGTTTTCCACCATAATCACATTCCTGGCTTTATGTTTCAGCTGTTTGAGAGACTCCACAGCAAGATACAACCAAATGAGCTTCAACTGTCTACAGGACCTACTGTAGAGAAGCTGTAAAAGAAATCAGTATTTTCAACACGACAGTAAAATCACTATGCATGGAGGGTGTGCTCCAGAAATCCACAGTAGAAAGACATATCGAGAAAGGAATGAAAAATATGCATGTAAATGAGAAGAGCCTTTTATTCTCCCCCTCAAAAAGGGATGATATTTTTGCAGTTATCTGTAGCACTTGAAGAGCTGAAGTTGCACCGGGGTTTACTTATAAATTGAATGGGAAAATTCTGGAAAGCCAAGGGTGTGTCCTCCAACAGGTATGAGCAAAAACACGCTGCAGAAGGACTCTGAAGTTGCACGTGGATCACACAGACAGCAACACCAAAAAAACAAATACCTGCAGTGCTCTTCCCAACCCCCCAGCCACTGATTTGCACAGGCTGAAAAGCAACACTGAGCTATCAGTTGAAGGAGAACAAATTAACCAGCTTGTCTCTAATACTCAGAAGCACCACAGCTCTTCTGCAACCCTGTAATTTTCTCCAAAAAACTTCTCCCATAACTTTCTGTACATCCTGAGAACGGAGAGGGCCCATCCTGCTGTTCACAGCTCTCACACAAAAATCTGGGCTGACAGACTGTTAGCCAGAACTCCTACTCTTCTTCTAATTCCTTCTCAAAATCTCTCATTTCTTTTTGCTGATACTCCTATACCCTTTCACAGTCATTTGTAACTGTGCATGTTTCATTTCAACTTCCTACTGTTAGAGAAAATGCCTTATCTCTGTTTGCAAAGCACAGGATGAATTAACAGTATTATATATATATAGCTAATAACAGTTAATATTTACCCAGCAGAGCACAAGCTCAGACACAACATTCAGTTTTGGAGAGGTCCTGCTATTTTACCAGAATCCCACTGGGTAAACTCGAGGGCCAACGTGCCAGCAAATTAGCTGAAGATCTTAACATGAGCAAGTGGTTTTGTCAAGGTAAAATCCCAGACTACTCCCAGCTTTGGGGATGATGGTTATTCCCCACAGGATACAAAAATAGCTGTACAGGACTGTGCTGGGTTGACTGTGACGAGCTGCCAAACACCCACCCAGCCACTCTCTCACTTCCCCTCAGCAGGATGGGGGAAAAAATAAGATGAAAAAGCTCTTGGATTAAGATAAAGACAGGAAGGTCATTTACTCATTACAATCTCCAGCAAGAAAGACTTGAAATGGAGAAAAATAATTTAATTTTTGGCAATTAAAATAGGTTTGGATAGTGAGAAACAGAGACAAATTAAAACAATACCTTTCCCCCCTCCCTTTTTTCCAGGCACAATGTCACATCTTATGTCATACGAGGAAGTTTGTGTGTTTCTACTTTCCCCTTCATAACCTCTGACATGATCCAGGTGGATATTGAAGTGCTCAATCTTGGTGACTACGGGAAACATTTTAAATCAAAGTTAATCTAATTAATTTACTTCTTCCCTATTTTCTCCCAAAAAGGTAATGGTACTGCTGTTAAGAGTAGAGGATAATTTCTGACTGTTCAAGCATACAAGAAAAAAAGGAAAAGAAAGGAAAAAAAGACAGTACTGCAGCAGTCAGAGGGATCCATCAAAGAAAACAAACAGAAAAATTACTTTTTGTGCTGAGCTTCTACATACCTCTTCAACACTGCATTTTTGGACTGAGCCTTATAATCTTGCAAAGGAAATACAGATTTGTGGTGAGGTTTACTCCACAGTACCTATGTATGATGATAACACACATTGAAGGAGACTGGGTAAGTTGCCTCAATATTTTAGATTAAATAAGGAAAAACATGGCAGGCACTGGAATAGCTTTTCTGTCTTAGATATCACTTCTCCAGCCATGCCTTGCCAGGGAGAAAGATATCTTTTCAAACAAAGGTACTCAAAAGCAAAATATGTTCATTGCAAAACTACTGTACAGCTCATCTCCAGTCACTCATCCATTAGCTCTGGCTCAGCAAGTCTTTTCTCAGAGGGAAACACTGGAGATGGAGTTTAAAAAAAAAAATGAGGTTTTATAAATTTTTTCCGTAACTTTGGAAGAAATAGGCACCAAGAGGGTAAAATTTGCCCCCATCTTGTCATAAAATGATTTTGCTTTGTAAGAAAGGCTCAAAAATACTACTGGAGCTAAGAAATGAGCCTGAAGTGAAAGCTCCAGTGAGTGAAACCCTGCACTTGTGGGCTGCACGTAAAATGCATCTCTGCAGCGGGGTTTGGGTGTTACAGTGCTTGTTTTTTACAGGCAGGCTGGCATCTCATGGAAAGTTGGGGAGGGGGAGGAGGAGATATGCAAAAGATGTGATATCTAGGTCTCAGTTCTCCCATAGCTTCCTTGGGAGTCATGCAGCTTTACTCTTATCTGCATCAGAGACAGAAGAATGATCTAAATTAACATAAAGATCCCGTCCAGGGAAGCAGCAGAAGGTAAAATATTAGGGTCAAGTCCTCAGCATAACTGCAGAGATTTTGTGGACTTTACCAGCAGTAGAGCATTCTAAAAATACTGAGAAGCTCTGTTAGTTGAGCCTGAGAAAGAAATACAAACTTGGAGTAAATATATCTGTGCTGTCTGTAATTTCAAGTTTGCAGCTGTCTTTAACATGTTTTCTTGTCTACACAGACCAGAAATAAAGTCAATAACTAACCAGCATAATCTGACAGCATTCTTGGAACACCCCTTATTTAAGGATACTGAAGGCATTTTAATAAATATTGTTGTTCCAACAAACTTTGCAGAAAAACTAATAACGAGGAGTTAAACTGACACTTATAGATTTTCATTGCCCTTCTTGAATTTCTCCTTCCACTCAAAACAGCAAAGAAAGAAAAAACAATGACAAAACAGAGCCAAAACAAATGCAGCTCTTTCAGCCTGCACTTACAGGCTTAAGAGTTAATACATCTCATAACTGTAGTCTCAGCCTGTTTCTCTGGTGTCTCAGAAAGAAATAATTGCAATAACTTGCACAGAAATATTATGGATTTCTTTTTATTCGTCTTTAGCCATAAACCTTAAAGACTCAAATATGTTCAGGGATCCTCCACAACCACAGAAGTGTGAAGTTTTTGTAATAAATGCAAGTTGGGTTCATAGCTAAATCCTCAGAACTTCTCAAAAACACACCAAATGCTGTGAGACTGATTAATCTACCACAGCCATCCCTCCAGTGCAGAATATAACCAGAATATACTTTTGATTTTACCTACTGGTGTTAATGCACAAAAGTTTCTAGGCTTTGAGAGTGGGGTATTCATGATAGCCTTTGGTAAAAAGGGAAGAAATGCTGTGTTTGTGCATGAATGATCCCTGCTGTTGGAAGGGATTTTCTGTTTAAGAAGGAAATGCACAGGATGCACCAATGGACAGTCCACAAAGAGAGACCTGAACCTGCTCTGCAGAAACTCCACAGCACAAATAACATTGCACAGAAGAGGAAACATCCAGTCAGACCAAGCACCCTTCTTCAGAGGGCCTCTAACAGACAAAAATCTGGAGAAAAGTCTTCTCCAAGTGGGAATACAACGAATGGTGGGAGGGAGATATTCACCACAGACTCATAGGGAGACGAGAGGGAAGACAAATGTGAGGGAGAGATGTGATTTGGAGCTGTGCTGTCTTCATCTCACTAGAACCCCACTCTGCCAGAGGCAATAGCTCAGGAACTAGTGACTTCAGCAGAGCCTCTCCCAGCTCTGCAACAGCTGAAGTTTCAGAGATATTGGTACCTACATGAGGCAGATGGAAACCAGTGCAGTTTATCCACCCATCTGCAATCCTGCCTCTGTTTGTAGCTTATGCAGCTAAGTTTGGGATGCCTCTGATGTTTGTGCCTGAGGAGAAAGAGAGAACCAGATAATTTCCTGCAGTTCCAGTAGAATTCCAGGACATCTTCACTCACAAAGCTGAGTCCTGCTCCCACTGAAGTCCATGGCAAACCTTCAATGGAAACAGAAGTAAATCTGCACAGCCAGAGACTTTCAGAACCCAGGACAGAGTCTGGTTGTTTCTCTCTGCACTGCTCATGCCCCCCACACCTTAATCAGTGGAAACACATATCTGAGTGAGACAGATCATCATCTACCATTCTTCAGAGGTCAGATCACTGATCCATGAATTTACTCCTGCCACTTGGCCAAGTAGTGAAGACTCAGCAGGAAAGAGTCCCTTCAACAACCAAACTTACAAAATTCTTAGGAAAGAATTGTCTCTTTACTTTGTGTAATTAATTCCTTGACCGCTCCAGAAGGATACTCTGGGTGAAAACACACTCCCAGACTGTAATGATTATGCTAATCTAGAGAAGAGAAAAGATGTGTTGTGTATTAATCAAAGTCATGAGCTCAATTTCTCATTGTTCTTGGACTAAGTGATCAATACAGCAACACTCACTTGCTACAAGTACAGGAGGGCTCTACCAGGAATTTACATTTATCTTGTGCTTGTGAAGCAAATGCAATTAATGAACTTGATCATACAAGAAAGTTAAAAGGAGCATTTTAGGGAAATATGGCTCTGTCAGAAGGTTCAGAGTAGACAGTCCAACTGGTCTTTTACCTCTGCTCTCTCTGGAGTATCACACACTAAAAACCACAAGAGATTAATCAAAATTACCTAAGAGTTAAAAGTGAATATAAATCAAAATGAAACAAAAGGACAAGGGGTGACTATCAAAGAGAGCACTCTATGTAAAGCATGATGCCTGATTTGGTTTAAGAGTATTTTTCTCTTCATAAAATTAATTTCAAACTCCAGGTTCCCAACATGGCTTTTGAATACCATTTCTTGCATGATTTAAGTTACCCCCCAGATTCCTGTTAAGAAGGCTTTACCCTGTGCTCAGCTCCCATCAGATTGCTCCCAGAAAAGCCAGTCACATACTGATTTGAAGTATGTTGTCAAAAGTACAGTGAGGCAACCACAGACAGATGGGACTTGGTAATGGTCTCCAGGCTGTGTCTGTGTGGTATAACAGACAGAATTCATAAAACTTAGGGAGAAATCCCAGCAGCTTGTAAAGTCAGTTTTACTCCATGAAAAAAAAAAAAAAAAAAGAAGGGAACACTGAAACTTTCTTCTGCTGGGACTGATTTCAAAGTAGTTGCACCAAGACTAAGTAAATTTTCAGCTGTTGGTCCCAGTCTACATGAAAAAAGAAAGGACTTCATTGTAAAATCACTTTCTAGGTAATTCAAAACATGAGGCCAATGAAAGGTACCGTGGAATTTACTATTTCCCTGTTTGTTTGTCGTTAGAATACAAACTGCATCATAAAAGTAGCTTATATGCACATTGAAGCTCTCTGGAAACTACTCCTAGTTCACAGGAAGCTGCACTGGATCACATAAAAGAGAGAAAGTTCAATGTGACCAATTTAAGTTGGGATTTACACCCCCTACCCATGAGCCCTTGCACAACTAGTCCTCACTTTGAGGCTCAGACTGAAGCATCCCAGCAAAGCCTTGCCCGGCCCTCTCCAGCCCACGGGAGGGGAAGGGCAGAATTCCCGTCTCCAGGGGCTCTGCTGTGTCTGATCTCTCTCTCTCAGACACCTGGAAGGCACACTGACCACTTTATCTTCATCCTGCTTGTCACACAGAAGGATCCCATCATGGCAGAGACAGGGAAAGATTTACAATTCTTTCTCACTTGCTCTGTAGGTTAATAGCTCATTTTGCCTCCCACTGTACATATGACTCCCATTAGTACTAATAACTCATAAGATATAGACAAATGCCTTCCAAAAATCTGAATGAGTTATCATCTTCAAAAGCTGCTTTTGCCAGCAGTAAATCTGAGGGTATTTTTTCCTAACACAGTGTACAGAGATCAATAAGTGTTATACTCTAATCAGCAAGTAATAAGAGTTACACAGCCAGCCTTGTAAACAGAGCAATTAACAAACTGATTAAAGGAACCATTAATAAATCCGTCTGCATTGATTTCAACTTTTCTAAAGAGTCAGGAAATCATAGAAAAGAAAATCCTGGTTTGAACACTGTGCCAGCTTGCAGGGCAGGTGAGCAAACAGCAGAAAATTAACTGTCTTGTTATGAGCCACCTGCATTTTAAACTGACTGATGCACTCAGCTAGTTCATATATTGGCACCTTTCCTGAAAAACTATCTTTAAAATATTTGCTTTTTTTAATGGTTCATAAATATGTCGTCTCAACAAAGTTATTTTCCCCCAAAGAGGAATTTCAAATTTTATTTTTTTTTTGATACACCAAAAAGGTAAAAACTTAAAACCAGGAACTCAAATGCAAAGTTTTCTTATGGTAATTTTTAAAGTCAGAAACAGGACAGATACCAGTTTTTTAAAGAAAAGAACCTACAAAGTCTTGCAATATTAGGGAATAAAATCAGGGAGAGCACATGTATCAAATTTGTGTGCTGTGAAAGCAGAAATGACTCTAATTAGAAAGTTTCTCCTCCTGTTAAAATCAAAAGGGATATATTCTGTTTCCTGTTAAAGCAAAGTAAATCCACAGTAATCCCCCAGAAACTGCTCCACTGTCACATCAAGGTAACAAGTAGCTGAATTCAGTCAGGGGTCTTAAAAACCAGATTAAAATAAGCTCCACAAGTGCTACCTACATACACAGAGCAACCCACTTTTATGAAAGTTCATCATGTTTTCCTCAGCAGAGGACAATGACAAGGGCTGAAATGAAGTGTATTGTTAATAAAACTTTGCAAGTGTCTGGTTCATTAAACACTCACAGAATGCCCTGGTGCACTGGGGGCTGAGAGCAGACTGTGGCACAGATTGGAGCATTAAACCTGGACACCATTCAATTTTTGGATTTAGGCAATTCAAAAGCATATGCAGAATTAATTTTTTAAGGGCTCTTCCCTTTCATCCTCTCGTGCACGTCACAGCGCGAGGCATAAATTCTAGAGAAGTTGTCTTTCACCATATGGAAGTGGTCTGGGACTTCACAGAAAACATGGAATATTTAGTTCCATCAGGGAAGCATGAAACATGCCACCTGCAAGTGAGAAAGTCAAATAAAATGTACAGTTCAGAGAGGCAAACACCAAAAGGTTAATTTGACACGTATCACATACAATTACGGACTCTACAGTAACACAAAACATTTTTTTTTCCTCTTAAGACATAAAAGAGCCAATTGCCCAGGCTCAGAATTAAACATCTGTTTCCCAAAACAAAGATATTAACCTCCAAGTTTTTTTATGGACCAATAAAATTCAGTCATTCACCACTACTCGGTAACAGTTGTTTTCTCCATTACACAAATTGCTACAGCCAACTCCTCAGCTTAAACCACTGCTGTGATTGAATTTTGAAGGTATTGTGTGGGCTGTTATTAGTACAGAGATACAGCTGCTTCTTTTACTAATACAATATATTTATTTAAAAATGTTTTGCTGCCCTTTCTGTTATTGGATGCGTAGATGAAACTAAGTACTTAGACGTGATAGAATTAAGTACAGTAAAAGGAACAAACAGAACTGGGAGCTTTACATTCTGGAAAACATGCAAACCATGTTTCCATATTAATCTCAAAGTTTTAAATGGTATAGCAATTTATTTAGTTGTTTTTGAATTCTTGTCCTTCCCTCAGTACACACAAACCAGTCACAAGGAAAACAGGAAGCAGTCCAAACCATGCCTGCTATTCTTTCAAGTAAACCTTCACAATATTGGAAATAAAACCTACATTCCACACTGGCTGGAGTTCAGTCAGGCCCTTCAGCAGCAAAAAGAACAGCACATTTCCTGAGAGAAGCCAAATTCTGCCCCAGGTGCTGCAACGTAAATCCAAAGTGATTGAATGTCACCTGGAGCACAAGTCACTCTACACGAGCTGTGCTTTTTCTGCTCTTCCTTCAAAATATTCCCAGACACCAAACCAATGAAGTACAAACAGTTGTAACGTGTTCTTCCACAACTCAGCTCAGCAGGAGCAGCAGCCAAAGGTAGAATTAATGTAACACCAGCAAAAATGAGGCTAAAAAATGAGCTTCAGCAGAAGCTGCAATCACTGTAAATCAAATTCTGTTTTGAACTTCGATGGACGTTGCAGATCTGAAATTCTCCTGATTTGAGGAATATTAAGAATAAAAACCTATGAAAAAGGAAACATATAACTCACACTTGTTTAATCTTGTGACACACTGTGCCAGAAGGAATTCCTTGCATAAGCAATATTCAGATAAAGAACGTTTTCCCTGGAGCTTTAACTAAGCACAGCACCTGAGCTGATATTTTTACTGGTTGCCAAGCTGTCCATACAAATAGAGATCTGACAGTAAAAAACACATTATTCAGCTCCTCAGCCTCTCAGGGGTTACATGAATACAGATTTACACCAAAATGCCAAAGAACACCAGCACTGGAAACTGTTCTGCAATGTTAGGGGGCCAGTCCCAAGCCACACACGAGAACAGTATTTCTCTGGCCTAAGTTTGTATCACGGAGTTCAGGGTGAATTTTGAAGCCTGATAACCTCCTGTATAGGAGAAGATGGAAAGTCTGGAATGACTGTTAAACCCTCAAAATGAATCCATAGAACTTGCTAAGCAGGAACAGCATTTTTCTCCTCCAAAGAGTCAAGGATTAATTCCATTTCAAAACACATAATTACAATCCCCTTCTGTTTCTTGATGAAGTTCACAATGTAGTAGAGCTTATCAAAAAATATATCTGGCATTTCTAAAATTATGTTCATAATATAGTGAAACAAGCATTATGTTAGCTATCTCTGAACATATCTCTACATCTTTTTATACTCATGCCATAATAGACAACTGCAAAATGAGTACAAATCAGCTTCTCAGAAGTATGTAAGAATTAATAGCCTTAAACCAGATGCATATTCCAGAAATCAAAACTGCAGGAAAGCTGTTTAACCCAACAGAGAGAAATGAAATGGAAGCACAGTATCTGGCCAAAATATGAACTTTGATCAGTAAAAATACAGAGCAGGCCTCCAGAAAGTCTGTGTATTTTAACAGGACCATTAGAAGGTTTTCTCTTCAAATTTTCCTAAGCAAAGTTATCAAAAGGTTAGAATTCAAGGCCAAATTCCCTTGAGAAGAATAATTCATCTACCAGAATAGCTACAAACACATCCCATGGATTAAAGGTGATATAGAAAGCCGAAGGGTCAGAAACACCTCTCTTCCTCCTATCCCTCCACAATACTATCTAATTAGATTGAATGCCTTTTTATTTTGTTCAGTGCAGAGAATTTCTGAAATCCCAGTTTAATCAAGCCTGAGCCCTACTGCTCCTCTGAGACACCATTTTCTTCAAAGCCATAAACTTCAGCCAAGGTTCTGTTAATTTTACACTCTTTTTTTCCCCCCTTGAATTAATAATAACAAAAATCTAATAGTATTCCAGTGTCTCACCTACACTTTATTAAAACTCTTAATTTTTGATTTCTTTAAATGTTCTCTTTTTTATGCCAAGATCTCTATAATATGTTACTGAAAAAAAGACATATAAAGTCCTATTTTTCAGTGGCACAGAAGGGCTTGGACAGGAGCTGATTTTGATGCATTCAAAGGGCACCACTACTGTGCACTAAAGATATCCTTAACCTAACACAGATGGACCCTTATCAAGGCAAAACAGGACCTGTCTAACTGAAAACCAGAAAAATTCAAACTGGAAGGTATGTGCTGTTAATTACCAAGGTGATAATCAAGAGGAACACGCTCTGCCTTTTTCAAGGTGACCAAAATAAGGATTATGCTCCTTTTTAGAAGTATAACACTCAGTACAAAGGTAAAACAATGAATAAAGGTATAATTACATTTGACATTATAAATGGAGAGACTAGAGGGCCTTATAGGCTCTTCTGTCTGTAAAAACAGTAAAGACATAAATTTGGTTACTGGTTTTAAAAGCTTAACTCTGGACAACATGAATCCAGGGCAGGAAAACAAACCAGGAACCCAACAAACCCACCCCAGACACATTAATGTGCTGTGAGGAGGCTATGAAGTTGTTGTTATAATCCAAAACCAGTAGCTAAATCCATCTCCCTCCCACTTTTTTTCTGCTCCTCCCTTCCCCTTCCCAGATAAATAAATAAACAAACCAGAGGTCTTTGTCATGGTAACTATGGAGTTACTTAGCCAAGCAGCCTCCCAAGGTGAATTGCCTCTGAACAAGATACCCACCAGATATTCCAAGGAAAGTCACAAGGGAAATAAATATTGAATTACTCTGATGTTTTAACTCGTGTCTCAGTAGCCAACGTCTCTGAAATCATATATAATCAGCTCACCTGGCTGCAGCTTGTAAGAACACATGAAAAAGCAGCAGCCTGTAAACTTCTTAATAATTGAAAAAAGATTTTTTTTCCTAAAAAAATTGGAAATTTGGTCTGCTTGGACATATGTCTGATTTAAAAGAATGCTCTGCATAACATCATCTGGGACCACGACCTGTGGAAAGTGGATATTGTGATACTGGATATTGGGATATTATCCAGCTCTTAAACAATGTAAGAACTTAATTTTAGGAAGCAGATATGGACTGTTCTGTGTACAGAGGAAGCATGAAAGCTCTATTTGGGGATGATAAAAAACTGTCTTGCAAGATAGCACTGCTC
Source organism: Manacus vitellinus (assembly GCF_001715985.3). Taxonomy (NCBI): domain Eukaryota; kingdom Metazoa; phylum Chordata; class Aves; order Passeriformes; family Pipridae; genus Manacus; species Manacus vitellinus. The sequence goes on from NW_021940379.1 coordinate 5,644,684, forward strand.
TGTGTAATCCTGGGGAAAGGAGAGTGCAGCTCAATTCTGGGATCAATGGAAATCTTCAGAACAATCCAATCAATGTGAATCTCTTTGCAAAGGACATCAGGACGTGCTGATGTTCAGTTGCCTGAGGAGAAGGATGGGCTGGTCTGGCAGAGCTGCTGCTTCCCCCCACCCTCTGGAAATTCCTAATCCTCTAATCCAATTTTAACCTTCTGAAACTGAACTCCTGCTGCAGACAGGACTACCACCATATTTCCTAGGATATTTTATGTAATCTCATCCATATGACTATTAGGAGGTATTTCTTCCATTTCAGGTTAAGGCACTCAGTGTAACACCTGGTATTTCTTTTGCTTTAAGGACATTAAAGCAATATAAATTTATTTGGGTGTTTCATTTTTTTTTAATTTTTAATTTTTTTTAATGTTAGAAATCTCAAGTGTGGTGCCAAGCTAAGAGATTCAGGGTATGAAGGAATCTGTAATGATTCCATAGTACTGGAAGTAACTTTTTACAGGTAACATGAACTTGTGACATAGTAGGTAATAGAGATGTAAGCTGAGGCCTCAAAATTTACCTGTTCATGGACATTAACACCTTCCAGACTAACAATTCAGTGCTATGAGTAGAGAGATTTTGATCAGTAGTCATAAAAAAAAAGTCAGTTTATGCCATGCTGTGCATCATGTGGAGGGTCCTGTGGCAAAGTATGATGAAGGCAGTTTGAATCTGTCCTTAAAAAAGAAATAAAAAATATTTTAATGGGATTTTACTTCTTGATGAATTCTAGCAAAAGAACTGGGCTTGTCCCCTCACCAAAGCAGAGCACAAATATGTAACTTCAGTCATGTGACATTTCAGTGTCATATAACAGACAATGCACATATTTGGCTTTGTTTTTACCCACTCCAAATCAGTTTCCAAGAATAATGGGAGAAAGAAGCCCTGGTCATCCAGGAGTCAATGAATGAATTTGCAGAGCTAGAATTTTATCTCACATATTGCACTCTTTATAAAAAAAACCCCATGAAAATAGCACCTGTCTTTAGAAAGTCAGTGGAAGACATCAGGAAAGCTGCCAAAACCTTCAGAGTGTCATCAGACACTTTTAAGATTACAGGAAGCTGTTATGATTAGAGGAAAGGTTTGGGTGAGGGATTGGAGAAGTGAAAGGACAGTGCCTGTCGTAGAAAAGTCCTGTCATTGATTCAAGTCTTTCAACAAAACTCAGATTTGGCTCTAACACATAAAAATGTGAAAAAAAAGGTGATAACTGTAAAACTAGTTCAGGTTAGTTTTAAAGCAATGTTAAGTTTTATATCGTGGACATGAAGAGTCTGGAGTGAATTGTGAACTTCCAAGATATTTGTGACTGGTCTCACAGATTTCACATTTCAAGACAGAGAAATTTCAAGATAAAGAAATTTCAAGACAAAGGAATTCTTCCAGGAGAAGACAGCACAGTGAAATTCAGTATATACAGTGCAACAGAAATTCTGAACTCATCCATTTCATCAAGGTCTCTTGCAATATTAATGGTTCTTAATACCACATCAGCATCCTTAAATTCCAGCCAAGATTCTCTCTCTGAGCTTGGAGCATTTTGGTGCTTAAACTGAAAACCAAATGCTTCTAAAAATCTCTCTCCCTACATAGAGTGAAGAAATATAATCTCCAAACAGATGTATTCGTGCAATTTTGTTATCTTAAACCCAAGAAAATAATCAACCAAGATAAGAACATTCATGCCTTGCATACACACTAAATACCACGTGCTTCCACGTTTTATTTCAATCATGTGGAAACAAAAGACATTTTAATTAAAAAGAAGGCAGCTACCCCGAGCCAGAACTGGAAAGCTAAGAGCCTTAAGCAGTTCTTTTGAGGACTTCACAATGTCTGACTATTCCAATCTATTAGCTATCCCTCTGCCCGTAGAGATCATGATTAGCTGGTAAACTTGCCCTTTCAATTCACTCAAAGCTTCAATCTATTCCATCTGTGCTCTCTGAACTTTTCATTTGCAGCAGGTTCAGGGTAATTCAGAGCAGCCAGGGAGGCTGACAAGCTCTGCCTTTCTTTCACCTCCTCAAGGCTACATGCTGACATCTTAAAATGACTTCAGAAATAAATATAATATCGCTGCTTTCACACAACAAACTCATTTATTTGAATTCCATTACGGAAGCACACAGGTGTAATTAGGCACTGGACCATGACTCAAACAGCCACTTGCCCCCATGCTGCTCTAACCATTCCACTGTGATAAAATAAAACAGTCCCATGAACTTGCAGACTTAGACCCAAAAGCTTAAAGAGTCAGGCTGGACATCATTTTAAAAACAAGTAACAAAAAAAAGTAACTCTGATACAGATTAGGAAGTATTTGTAAGAGTCCTTGCCTCCTACTACACACAAACTAATAGCAGTGGTACTTGTGACAGATTTACAAGTCCCAGATGGATTTGTGTGTAATTCTGGTGGTGGAGCAGGAACAAGAAGATCTGATGAGCCATTGAGAGCCACCAATTTAGTCACAGCACAGGTTCATGAGGAAAGAAAGAACCAAGTGACTATAACTGGGAAATGTCTGGGTAATAGGCAGATGTGGGAGATCTCAGACAACAGTGGTCTGTAGTGCTTAGCACAGAACTGAAAGCCAAAGAGAAAATGCTGGGCTGGGCCAGATCCATGATTAGGAAAGAGGGATGTCCAGCTTTTTGGGAATGGTTGCAACAGCAGCCATTGGTGTGGCTGGAAGTGACCACAGGGACTGGGGCTAGGGCACAACATCCAAACTTCTTCCTGGAAACTCCCATGTCTTCCATCTTCATGACCATACCACAGCCCCTGTCATCACTGCTGCAGGATTCAGCTACTCACAATTAGTTTTGCTGGATTAAGAATAAAAAGATCAGTTCCAAAATCTCTCAAGTCACTCATCAAATGCTCAGCACACAGGTCCACTTCAGGCTGCAGTATTGTAGCTCTATCCAGAAGTAAAAAGTGTAGTGGCCACCACGTTATCAAAAACAGTGGGAGGTTTCCCTGCCCTTCAAAAATTTCAGCTAAACCATGAAAAAGAATTTACTGAGAAAGGACTGGGACTCCTAGTATTTGTTATATAAAATTATCCAGCTTTCACGGCTTTACCCTGTTCATCATTAAAATTACCACTATATTTCTAAATAGAAAGTGTGTCTGTTTTGTAGCTGGAATGGGATGTTACTTTGATAAAGCTTATCAGCAATTATAAATATACTAAGTGATCACTGTCAAACTTTTTTCCATTTTACCTGGTCTCTATGCTTGAACAACACCTGAGGTTGAACAACACCTGGTTTCTATAATTTTTCCTACAAGGGAATGAGAATTGAAAGGCCTGGGAACAGATTATTGGACATAGAGTTTGATATTACAAAAAGAAAATGTAATTGCAGGCTACAGAGGCACAAACTCAGCCCTTTTTCATGTTGGATCAGGTGAGTGTGTGGTCTCAGAGTGAGATTTTTCACTGTCCCATATCTACTGGAAAGCTGTTCTTTTTGGTGGCTTAGTTTTCTATCAGATCAAGGAGCTGAACCACCTCAGTAGGGAACTGCAGTATTGTTCAAGCTGGTGTCTGCAAAAAAAAAAAAACAACCCAACCTATATAAATAAGAAAAAAATATTAGTTTTCAGCTGGCTCAGTGAGCTCTCTGCGTGGCTCATTACTCAACTGCATAAGTGCCAATGCCACAGGAGAGAGAGGGATTGCAGCAGCCCAAACTTAGTCCCCTGAGCAGCAGTACCACCCCTGCTCATTTTCAGATCAGATTCAGCCCAGAAAAGAATTATTATGATTTATTTTTTTTCTGACTGCTTACAGCTTATAGATTGTGAACACAATTCAACACACAAAATACAGGAAAACACCACTGTTCAACTGCTGCACCAGCACTACACCTGTAAAACACTATTTTTTAACTTCCAGGAAAGGTCTGTCGTAACTGTTTTCCACAGACAAATAATAAAACTTGTGCACGTTGTTCCTATGAAGTTAGACCTTGACTCCAAAGACTTATTGTTCCTTGCTGTGTTTTCACTGCACTTACCACAATTTCACTGCAATACTGTGTCATTCCACTCTTTTTTTCCCTGAAGTTCCATGGTATCTGCAGTACCACATAATGCCTCATTTCTCTGTTGCCAGCACAGGGGATGATTGGTCCAGGGCAGAAGGCAAGTTCTATTGTGAGAGCTGTGCAATCTCCTTCAACTGAGAAGGAAACAAAAACCTTTTCATATCACCCTTTGCCAGCAGGTCAAGGAAAGACACTGAGGGTACCTGCAAAATGTGAGAGCTTCCATCATGCAAAGGGAAGAATGCTGAGAGAAACTCTTTACTACTGAAAAAAAAGAATGAGAACTAAGAAGGTTGCATGAATATGAGAATATTTCACTGCAAAATCAAAAGGAGTTATTTTCAACCACTGAATGAGAAGAAGTAACGGGGCATCAGTTGTTTGGATTTTCCTTTCAGGTGGGTGAAATGATGTAAAAACCATTTCACATGAGATTATTATGAAAATAAGCAAAACTCTATCTTGGCTGCTGTGAATTTATCATAAGCAAAATTAAGATTTATTTTTCCATGAAAATTTATGGTAGTTTAATACCCGTTTTGGTCTGACATTAAAGTATAAAAGGGATTGTGTCCTCTTAGTTCAAATTGCTTTAATTAATGTGAGGGCAATTCTGCAGTTTAGTTTTATAGGGTAAGATCAAATATATGTGTAACTTGCCTATGGGTTATGATATAGGAATGTGTGAGGGAGACTGAGGACATGAGACCTCCTGGGATTATTCTGGTGAGGGGCATTGGCTGTGCACACCCTGTCTGCCTGGAGCAGGAGTCAGATACTCTGATTTTCTTTAATATGTGCCCCTCACAGTCCCATTCTTCACTCTCAGTTCTTACTCTGCAGAGCAGCAGCACAGAACAGAATACAGAGTTCCATCTTTATTTCTTCCTCTTGTCTTCCAAATTTCATGAATTTCCTCTTGCTTGCCCTCAATCTTAATTTTCTGGGCTCCCAGCCTAGATTTCCAATTATTTTCTGATTACTCCTATAGGTCAATACTACAAGTTCAATGTCATCTCTAAATCTAAGATTATATATAGTCCGTTCTCCTGAATGATTCTTCCTGTTCATCCCATTGCTAAAAACAAGAGTTGGACTTTCAATTGGAAGGAAAACAGTAATGGCACTGACCTACAAATAAGGGGGGAAGAGAAAGTGCCAGAACTATGGAGGGACTCGCTGAGTGTCTGAGAGAAACATTTATTCAGTCATTGGAGAAGAAAATGAAGAGGTACCAGAAAGCAACATTTGCTAAGGACCACTCAGATTTAGACTAGAGCAAAACCAGTAGATCAGCTCTTCCTAAGGCAGATGTCAAAGTAGCACAAAAGATGACTGGAACTGCCACAATAATTCCATAGGCTCCAGATGAGATTTTGATAGTGCCTGTTTGTAAGAAGAAGATAAAACAAGTGTGAGAACGTGTAGTTTCTCTGACAAATTGATCCAGCTGGCAGCAAACCCCTGCAACAAGTCAAAGACCATGCCCAAGGAGCTGAGGGAATGGTACAGTGTCACCACACTTATGAAGACTGGGAGAGCTGCTCTTCTCAGGTGGAAAACAAAAATGAGAATGTACCTACTAGGAAAAAAAAAAAGGGGGGGAGTATAGAGTATGAATTGAAACAGTAGAAAAGTCCTGTAACACCAATTAACATCCTGTAATATTCTCTTTCTGTTCTTGGGAGGAATTTTTCTTCATCCCTTGGTCTTCACTGTCTCTCAGCGAGTCTCCAGCCAGAAGTTGTATCCCATAAAGACCTAAGGTTTGGTAGAGCTAATTCCCTGAGAAATCTGCAATCATCCCAGGTCTGGGAATGCTGCCCCTGCACCCAAAGGCAGTTACTATCAGGACATCTCCGTGAGGGATCTTCAGTTTGGAGTTCACTGTTCCCCACTGAGGCTGCCAAAGCCCAGATTTGTTAGCACTGCAAATATGCTGCCAAATTCATCCTTCTTTTCTGAAGCTGCTGAAAACAGAACAGCTGAAAAGAACCTCTTCATGAGCCCATCCTTTCTATTATTATTGATGCAATTTGATTATTTGATGAGAACCTTTAATGCATACCAAGACATTCTGAGCATCGAGACTATAAATACTGTAACAAAGGTCTGCTATATATAGTATTCTTCACTTACAAGCATTTCTCTTTTTTCAGGGTCTGATCCAAACCACATGCATAATTCTGATAGGAATAGATGAAAGGAAGAAAGGAGCATATGACTGCATAGAAATAGAAAGAAAACAAACAAATAAATGCTTCAACAGTGATTATCGTACCATCACTCTGATCTACTGCTAGTGAGATAAAGAAGCTAAATAAAAAGGCAAGAAAAGATACTGTTGATGCTGATATATGTGTTTTAAACTACTACAGCTGAAACAGCAGGGAACATTTTCAGCAATATCTAAAGTTATGATAGGACAAAGGAGGGAAAAAAGGGTAACAGCAGCACCTGTGTAAGGATCACAGATCTTAAGTATTTACTGTACTTAGCATCACACAAATGAATAATTAACAAAAGCAAAGAGAAAGGAGCACTGAGATACCACTGAAAATATCAGCCTGATGAATAGCATTTGGGAAATACCACCTTAATTGCCAAGAGAATTCATAGTGATACTTGCTTCATACTTTTTCTAAGCTGAAATTGGATCCATTAAATCCAGTCAGAATTCTGGACCTTGAGAAGCTGGAGGATTCCAAGAGAACAAGTGCAAAGAAATGTACAAGGATGCAAACATGAGAAGATGAAGAGGCCCTGAACTTGGATTCAGTATTGCTCAGATGGTCCATAAACCTTCAACCAAACTAGCCAGGAAGTGCAAGAAAACCTGCAAACTGCAAAGATTTACTTAATTTGAAAATACTGCAGGCACAGCTCTGCCCTTGATCACTTATTAGATGATGCTGAAACTGCCTCTTTGCTCAGGTGCAAAGAAGGAATCTCTTCCAATTTCTCCCAAATGGCACCACCACGTGCCCACTCCACAGGCTAAAAATGCCAAATTGTCTTTATTGAACAAAAGGTTCCAAAGCTAATGACTGCTGTGAGTTGTTCTTTACTGTGAACACACTGAAAAGCTGCCTTAGCCTCCTGGTCTCCTCACTCAAAATGCCACAGCAGCAGGAAGATTGTTTTTCCATGGGCCTCAGCAACAGTTCTTCTCAAATAAACAGACAGCTGGAAACAAAGGTTCAAATATCTTCTGCTGGCTCCCTACACAGATCTACAAGGCAGGACTGTGACCATACAGGGCATAGAGAAGGCAAGAGAAACGCTTCAGATGGAAACATTCACCTCAGCTGGAGGTCAAATTCCACACAACTTAGAAAAAAAAGGACTTTAAAGAGTAGGATTGTGTCTGATTCTCTGTGTGTCCATATCAAGCTAGCTCAGAAGTTCAGAAGAATCTGTTTATTTTGACTTTTCAGTTTTCACATTCCATCAATAACATAAGGGACCAGCCAACAGTTCCTCTCACCATTTCATCACCACCACTACCCACTGTGTTCACAGGAAGGAGCTTAAAATAAACCCCAAAGACTTTAAGGGGCAAAGAGGAATGAAATATTTCTAAGAGCTGTACCATCTGCCAAAAAACCCCTGTTTTTTCACCATAAGTGGTTTGTTGCATTGTTAATACAGATACTGAAAATATTTTCTTTAATAGTTTACTGACACGGATTTTAACAAAAAGAAATACAAAAACATGTTTACTACATCTTCTGATAAAAGGCTTTTTATGTTCCCTTATTCATGTAACTGTTTGGAAAGGCTTAGATAGCTTATTAATTGTAACATCAGGGGATGGGATCTACTCAATCTCTAAGAATATTTTAATCACACAGATGCTTTCATTATATCTTTATTTTTTCCCTTATCCTACTCTTCTTTTCTACTCTTACAGGGCTCTGAGCTGGTCATGTCATCCAGTGATCAGGGCAATCAGAATGGCACATTTAAGCTTCTAACTTAGACACTGGCAATTAATTATTTAAATGTGGCAAAATGTACATTCTGATCTGAGAAGAGAGGCAGATGCTGCATAAACAGCAAGTAAAACAGATCCTGCCCTGAACACCTTGTATTCTGAGTAGACAAGACAGATTGAAAGGGAAAGGGAAAGCAGGGAACTGGAGTGATTTTTCAAAGGTTACAGAAAGCCAATGGGTACCCTGACTCCTAAATCACCATCATGAACCACCACATTCCCCTGCTTTCATAAAGACGACGACTCTTAACAAGGCAAAATGATTGCATTTCTGTAAAAGGATAATGATACCTGACTTAAAAAAATGGGACAGAAAATAATGCTTTATAAGGTCATTTAAAAAAATAAACTAGTACTGTTAGAACACCATTCCAGGCTATCAGTCATTTTCCTATTTCAAAGCCTATCAAATAGAGATATTTCTGCCTCCACTAAATATCAAACTCTATGTAATCCTCAGTTTTGTTGGAGAAGCCAATGTTCACGGATAGCTTTTCTGAGGAGATTTTGTTTATTTTTAAAAATACAGAGCATGCTGTCAGGGCTGTAGTACAGGCTGGCTCAGTGGAAACCCATTAAAACCACTTTACTGGGCAGATGGTGTCAAAGAGTCAGAAGAATATAACAGAATCCCACTGTGCACAAGTGTTCAGTATGCAAGAAATCATCTCGTATCAGACAACTGCTGCAGGGGACACAGTCAACCACAAAGGATAGAGCAGAGCACAGCTAAAGTCATGATAGGCTTGCAACTGTTTGCCCAATAATATGGAAAAATATATGGAATAAGAGAACCTTAACTGATAAACCCAAGGGGAAGTAGGGGAGATCTGTGCAGAGCACCACATCAAGCTTTGAAAGGCAATACACTGCTTTAATTGTTATTCACTGAAGGTGTAGCCACTCTTTGTCATTCAGAAGGATCACCCAACTCAGAGAGGCTAAAAGAAGATTTGAAAAGTGCCCACTAAATTTTGGACCCCCATCTTTCACAGCCCCATTTCCATGTTTGCTGAGCAGCTGGCATTTCAGTAGGATTTCTACAAATGGGTACAAAGAAACTCATTAGAGACACCTGGAAATAGCCTTGCCATAACAGTATTATATCAGAGGTGCACTAGCACACCAGTAGATTATAAGACACTCTTTTTGCATATATTCCTTTTCCATTCTCTTCTGCAGGAGGTAGGTCAGGTTCTTCTAGTGTTTTCATTTGGCTGTCTAATTCTGTAGGTGAGCATAACACCTCAAAAAGCACCTAACTCTTGAGTTAAATAGATCCTAAACAGAATAGACAGAGTGAAAACTAGTGTAAGTGGGACAGATCAGTGAAAACTCTGAAAGTATTCATCCTGTGCTGCCTACAGTGTAACCAAGAGGGGTAATAAACTTCCAGAGTGTGTGTTCTCCTCCTTCCTCTGCTGGGCAGAATCAGGGCTGCTCAATTCTGCCCCAAGCCCTGACTGCATAAAGATACTCTTCTTCAGCTTAAGAGCTACAGACTTGTGAACCTGAGCAAACCAGATCCTATTTTTATTTCTGAAAGCAAGGTAAGGGTGACAGGAGTGTAGCTGCAGGTACATGGTGTTTTTACAGGCTTATCACACTGGAAAGTTCTGCAGAGCTGAGTAGTTCCTTCAACAGTAGCTCAAAACAAAAGCTCCAGAAACAACATCAAGACCTCCTTTATACCAGGAAAACCCAACAACACACCCTGTCTGGAAAGGTGGTAGTAGGAAAGCAAACAGTAAAGCAGTAAGTTAAATATGGGAATGTACCACACATAGACAAGAAAATTACCCACCCAATGTGTTCCACCAAATTAAAATTAACCCAGCCAGGCTGATTACATTAAGATGGAGATGCAAAGCTCTGAAAGATAAATACAGGTATTTCAACTACAGGCACATGTAAATCACCACTATTTTCTTTTCTTAAAGACAAGTAGAATGAGTCACCATGGCTCAGCAGAAAATGGAGGATACAATTATGTGCTAATCCAGAATCTTTGATAAATGAGTAGATTGAAGACTAAGTAGTATTGTTTCCTTTCCTATCTTATGGATTGGATTAATATTCAGAGACACTACTGACTAGCGATCTCTGCCAACTTTGAGTTCATTCTCTTGCACAATGAATTTACATAATGCATCCTGAAGACATAAATCTGCACTTTTAAAAATATAAATAAAAAGTAGGTGATGTTGAAGGCCAACAAAATTCAAGTTTCTGAGGCCATTTAGCAACAGGTGAGACTAAACTCTCTGACTTGGAGGATTTGTTTTTAGCATGCAAGACATGCAGACTCATCTGTGTGATTATCTGGACATCTGCCTTGTTCCTCAGCAAGAGCTCTGCAGACTGTCTGCTCAACAGTCTGCCTACCTTGAAAGCAAATAGATCAAAAGGCATGTAGAGCATCCTGGTTCAGCTAGACAGGACACTTCTCCTGTTGCTCCTTAGTCTATCTTGTAGAGTTGTAAACCCTAAAGTCTAAAGGGTACGTCAACATCTTTCCACCCTTCTGCTCAGAGCACTCATTGTTGTTACCCCTGCTGCTTTTTTATGCATAACTGGGTAACTCATTTATTTTGTTCTTTTTGTAGGATCTACATTATTCAATGTCCTTCCTCCTTCTCATATTTAACAATCTGCTGGTCATTTTCAGATGTGCTTCTGTTCTGCTCACTAACCATTACCACAGCAAACCAACACCTTACCCAAAACATCTCACCAGTGCTGTGACAAAAGCCTTCATTCGCAAATAAAAACCCAAAGAGCTAAAAAACCCAAACCAACTCAAAGTAAATTTAAAAACACAGTTGGATGGGCCTGTGAGAAAGTGAAGTGACTACAGGAGGAAGGAAAAGGCCTTTTGTTTTGTAAATTTGGGAAAATGTGGCAACATTGACGAATGCACTGCTGACCTTTTATATGTTTTCTGTACAAGAAACAAAACTGTGCATTTTGCTGAGTGACTTTCAGGGGGTCAATTGTCTGCAATACAGAAAACTCCCTTGAGAAACCTTTCTGGAAAGCTTGATTTGAAAGGAAAAAAATCCAGAACAGTAAGGGTGTAAGAACAAACAAATATATCTGTGAGTACACAGGAAGCCTTTTAGGGAGTTAATTGACCCTACAGTGCAGATGCCATCAAGTGACTGGCAGGCTACTTCTGTGCTGCTTCACTGAACCACTTCTCACTGTTGATTTAAGTGAACCTGTGCTGCAGTGGATTAGAAACACTCACACCAGCAGCAACTGTGTTTGAAGTACTGAGGCAATACCAAACTGTTCAGAGCAACACTGAAGTTACTCCAGTTAATCTCACTACGGTGGTTTTTCTCAACCCTTTTAAGGAAAAGAGCCATCTAACTTTCTGAAAGACATCCAGACCATCTTAGGCAGTGTCCTGGTTTTGGTATTGTCACAAAGGCCTTTGTTTACAACCAAGCACAAATTGGGATGCACTCTGAAAGCAGCCTTGTTACTTCTATTTCCTCCCCTTGGTTTTTTCTAGCTTGCACGCATAAGGTTTCTGGCACTGGTTTCACAACACTGCTCAGATGTTCTATGAATCACCACTGGTGTGTGGGTTACAGGCTGAAAAACACCACTCCAGAAAACTCTGTCTACACTCTGAATTAAAGCCTACTAAAGGCAATGAAACCCCATATAGTGGCTGGGATGGGCTCTGGATCACCCCCACCGTGGATCAATAGGTAGAATATCTCATTTCACAGAGCAGGAGGTTGTATCAACCTCTGGGGCAAGTTCAAGTCACACTACTAAAGCAGAAAATGGAAGTTTGCATAGATACCACCCAGGCTGTACTTTGGAAGGTGAAGAGTTTCAATCCCTTATTAGCTCTGTGAGGCCATCAGACTGACACCTGACACGGGAATTAAGTCTGTGCAATGAAAGAAGAAATCAAGGATTTGAAGAAGCCAATCCTCATTCTACAGTTAAATGTCCCCCCCACATTTCACATGAGGAAGGTGAAGTAGCCTAACACCCTCAAATATGTACTTTATAATCATAATAATTACTGTTATCTACATGTCTCGGAACTGTTTAAAATCCACTTCATTTTGAACTGCCCTTAATAAGGCAGCAAGCAATATTACAGAGACTGGTGAAAATCAAGTAATTTAATGTAACACTTCATAAAACAAACCTGTGATGAATCTCAGCTGCCTCTTGGGCTTCTCTGTGATCAATCTGTCTGGAGTCATGTTTATGTATCCCAGGACTGCCACCACACTTGGCATCCACAACCACCTCAGGAGGCTGATTTAATGTGAATGCAGCATGAAAAAAATCAGATTATCTTTTGATTCTCTCTTTTATTAAATAAAACTGATCTTTATTGAATAAAGCTGCTTTTATTAATGTCTGAAACACTGGTTGGTGTCACAGAGCCTGCCAGTCCTATGGAACTAATAAAAGACAAGACAGAAGTAAAAAATAAGAACATTACAGGGAAATATTAGAAACCAAACAACATTAAGCCAGTATTGCAGCTGACAAATAAAACCTGGGTCTAGCTGTAGAATCTTTTAGTTTAGACTGAATTTATTATTTTTACTGAAAGAAATGGGGCTTTTCCCACAAGTGCACTGTGGCAAGAAACACAATAAGACCAGAAAAAAGTTCCAGCTAGTTTTCCCTTCCCTTGTGTAATATCTCAAATGACTGTAAGTTCAATGCAGCTGGGACAAATCATGAAAACTTTGGTTTTAAGGGAACAGCTTGAACCTTAAGCTAGAAAGATTTAATTTCTCTTCGGGGTTTTACAGAAAACTTTCTGGGTTTCTGCACATAAGCAAAGTTTACAAGAAAACCTCCCAGTGATCACACCTGTACTTTATGCTCATCTGAAAGCAGCATGCAGTATTTTCCATACATATCAATTGCACAGTTGGAGCAAGAGATGCTTGTGATGAGTCTGTCCACAATATCAGCACTGTTACTTTGAGAAAAGGACTGTGCCCCTCATCATCACCATCAAAATATGTCAACATGAACTGAAATTCAACCCTGAACTGCTGTCTAGTCGCCACCAAGGAGAGGAGTGAAAAGGATACATATCTTAAGTCAAATAATCTTTGATTTTAATCACATATGCAGCACTGTTTTCAATTTTTAAACTACTATCACTGCTCCAGAGGAATGAACTCCAAAGTAGTGCTAAAACACAGGTTGCTGCACTCCTCAGCTTTTCATTTTCCATGTTTCTAAGTCCAGAGTGCACTTCAATGTCAGTGGAAGATCTGCACATCTTCAGGAATGACCCTCAGCTGCCTGGAAGCTGGAGCATCCCCGACAAGCTCATCTGTGGTTCTCTGTACACCACCACCCCCATGAAGCCAGTAAATACACAAGTGAGGTTAAATTGAATCAAAGGAGCTTCCTATCCAACTGCAACTCAAAAGATACAATACATTGAAATCATAAGTGAAGTGCCATGTGAACAGAATGACATGTTCTGATAAAAATATCATCATAGAATCAGTAAAATTGCATAGAAAAAGCCAAAGATAAAACTTGTCCACAATGAGACAAAAAAAATCTCTAAGATTCAGTGGAAATCAAGAGGGTTCAAAGGATACTGTAACATGGATAATTCCAACAAAAATAGAAGCAGTAGCAGTTTAAAGTAAAATAGCCAAATATTTCTGTCCTGTAATGTAACCAAAACTAACCACTTGGGGGGTTTATTTGTTTCCCCACGCTCACTTTCCTGTAGTGACAGGTCATTGTCATCAGTGCACATGTGTTATCCACACCTCTATTTATGGGAACACTCTCGGGGGGATACAAGGAAACCCTTCCTAACACGGTTACCAAGCCTCCATTTTTATAAAATTGAGAGAAAAAGAAAATCAAACCAGCAGTTCTGTGGCCTGAGATGTCATTAGAGAGTGATCTGCAGGAAGATTTCAGCCCTGGGTGACAGAGAAGAACACAAAAACTCAACAGAACATAGGCAGAAAAAAAAAAATCACTAAATACTCACTTGTTTTGTTACTGTCAACTTAGACCTGAAATTTGAAATTAAACTGGTTTTTATCTGACAACAAACATTTGTAATAAAAAAGGCTTCTCAATCTTTAGTCTCACAATATACATCCTAAAATTGTTTAGCATCTTACAGGAGATGCTGCTTTTCTTCTAGACTTAAGCCAAGCATGGAACCTGGAGTTCAAGTAAAGTATTGAAGTTTTTATTCTTCTCCCGTAAAGCTAATGGGTTTCCCCTTAAAAAAGGGAACAGTATGTCCACATTACTGTGCCTGTTCTATCAGTCTGGGGTTTCATTATCATCACCTCGACTTGGTTATTTTTTAACTGAAGACTTCTGAAGAATTTCTTTTGGTACTGATATCAAATAGCAAAATACCAAAGGGACCGAGTGCAAGCACTGCCTCCCTAGGACTGGCTCAGGAAAACTTCTAGTTGAAGTCAAAGATGTGAAATGCAACTGCCCCCATACCTACAGTTACAGAGCTTTATAGTCTCTGCCCTTACACACACATATATCCAATTAGACTGACAGCATATTAAAACATGTGGATTGTATCATCACTGACAAATCGTCCTGGTAAGAACTGTAAGCTCATTATTGAAAACAACATTTCATTTCTCAGGCTGGAGCTCTGCATTTACAAGATAAAAGCAAAGCAAAACCACAATAGCATTCTCCAATCTTCAACATTATTACCTGAAAGATTTGGAAACTGTGCAGTAAAAGGTGTGTTGCCATGGTTCTGAGTAATCAGCAACAGCCCTATACACAATAGACAGCTGATTGCTGTTGCATGTTAAAAGCCTTTGTATCTCTTTAGGAAAACTTTGTCATCATGTCACAAATGAGAGAGTTTTTCTATTAGCAACAGAAAGGCATCAAAGAAACATGCCCTGGAGTAGTAATCACGCCTGAATTTTTTTTTTATTTTTTTTTTTTTTGTGTTCATCTTATTATGTGGAGCAGAGTGGGAATCAACCTTTTACACTGTCAAGTTTATGTTGTAAATCTCTGGAACAGCCTGGTCTTTCCTAAGGTAGAGCAGTGCAGATGGAGTCTGCTACCAAAGAAAAAACAGACAACTGCACTGAAGGTGGATATCTGTGTTAGTGAACAGCAGACTCCCAGCAATCACACAGCAGTAGTATCTTGGATATCTGAAATGCAAAGTAAATAGCACAGCTAATACCAGTAATTCTGATGGGATCTCATGTGTCTGGTTTCACAAAATCACAGAATTCCTTAGGTTGGAAAAGCCCTCTGAGATCATTGAGTCCAACCATTCCCCCAGCCCTGCCAAGGCCATCACTAACCCATGGCCCCAGGAGCCACCTCTCCATGTCTTTTTAATTCCTCCAGGGATGGTCACTCCACCACTGCCCTGGGAAGTCTGTTCCAGTCCTTGGCAACCATATGGTGATGCAATTTTTCCTAATATCCAACCTAAACCTCCTCTGGCACAACTTCTTTCAAGACATATCAGATTTAATGAGACTTCACAATCATAATACACAGAAAAATCTTACTCATCAGTTTTTATAGCATTTTATAGCATATCCGCCTAAGAGACTTCCTTTCCAAATCCAGTCTTCTGCCTCTGTACATCTTTCAAAAGAGATGTAACATTTTGGAATAAAATCACATATTAATGCTACAATTGCTGAGTTGGCAATAAAAGAAACATTGTACTCTCTGAGATGCCACTTCTACCCCAATCCTAGAATGAGCTGCAATCTCAATCAAACACTATGTTAAGTGTTAAGGCAGCAAACTGAAACACAGCAAAAAATACAGGGGGTGAAGAAGTTAATATTCTTACTGTACTGTTAGCCTATCCACAGTACTGATATTGCTTAAATAAAATACATAATTTACGAGCTAGCTGGGAAATCAAAAGCTACTGGTGTGCAATGAGAATGAGCAATCTCTTGAAAAGACTCTGACTTCTAATCCCTGCTGCTAATGCATTTCCAATTGCAACTTTAGAACGGTACTTATGTGGGCACTGAATTTAGGGAACATTTGAGAAGACTTATAATTTTGTTCAAGTCTTTCTTTACCCTTCCTAAGGAAGAAAGGAAGAGAAATGAATTTGGTGCAGGGAACCACAATAGACATACACAGCTGTGTAGTTTGCCTTCTGTCAGTAAGTTCAGTTCTGGATACAAACTAATTAGTAAAAACAACTCAATACCAAAGAAAACTGCTGATCTCTAGAAGTGTAAGAAGGTGTTAAGAATAATTAATACCTTTTTTTAATAGGGATGTTTCTAAGAAGGGCTCTTTATCAGTATGTTTGCAAAATCATAGAGTAAATGCATATGCTATTATTCCTCTCTGAAAACTAAACCACGTGAGAACTTCAATTTTGTTTTCCTGCCAAGATATAGCTGTTGATGCACAATATCTGCTCGGTAGAAACGTGTATTTCTCCTAATTTGTATTCCACAGGAATTATCAGAATCATCTAAATTAAGTATTGCAAGAATGCATTCACTTTTTGGCTGAGGCCATCGATGAAAACTTGGAAGTTTAAATGCACTTAAGCTTTAAATGCACACAAAAATATGTGCATAGTCTATGGGCTGCTTTCCTGATTCTCACTGCAAACACGCTCGAGGGCAACAAGAAGGTATCACTGAGTTGTCTAAGTCATGCTGTCAGGACATCCAAACTCTATTTAGCATGCAGAATGTCAGACACCTGGTTCAGGATCCCATCAAAGCTTTTCAGTGTTCCAGTAAGTAGGTGTTTCTCTGGTCCAGTAAAACGCTGCCAGCCGGTCTGAGAGACAGGATTTTTAATTCTGAAAAATTACTCAGAAGATAAGAGTGGGGCAGCCAACTCCACTAGCATGGACCTCTGGAGACTTCAAATTCCCAGATAACAAACCCTTTGTAATCCAAAGATGAGTTACCAGCTAAGCTGAGCAGCAGCATCTACTACATGATCAAAAGTACAATAGGGAGGTAACAAATGCCTCACTAAACGGGTAGACTGTTTGTCACAGTCGACCAAGGAAAAATCCTGCCACTCAGGATTTCCCATCGCATCATCCGTGGTTTTGACTAGCACATGACTCCCCCCAAGTCTTTCAGTCGTGAATTGTGGGTATCAACATTCAAGGCATTACAGACAGAGGGGACAAAGGCTGGGTATGCAAAATAAGAAACAAGATGCAGTGAAAAGAGAGAGAAGAGATTGAGACTTACCTTTGGAAAAAACTGCTGCCAGGCTCAAGAGGAGAGGTGACAACAGATGCCCCATATTGCTAATCCCAGAAGCACACATCCTAGGGTTTGTGGAGCAGCTGGGGCTCAGTTGCACACACTTTGTAATCAAAATAAATATCGGTCAGCTGGAGAGGCTACATTTTCAGAAAAGGTCATCTGGAAAGAGCAAAAGGCATTTCCTTCGCAGAAACGACTTACTTCTTTAGCTTTAACCCTCCCCCTTCTTCCCTCCTTTCTTCAAAACAATGATGCTGCGAAAGAAAACCCCTCTCAGTAAATAAAGAGGAATCAGTTCCGATTCAAATCTCAGTCCGGAGCCTCAGCAGCCCCCTGCCCCTGCACCCCCCGAGCCGGCGGGGCCGGGGCTGGGCAAGGGCCGTGCGGCTCCTCGGGAGGGACCTCGCTCCTGCCCCGCCGCCGGGATGCGCTTCACACAGCCAGCGCCCGCATCCCGGCGGAAAAACCACGGCGGCTCCCCGGGCGTCACCAAAGTTTTCCTTTAGGTGATGCTGATCAGCCCTGAAATCATCCAGAGGCACGGAGGCAGGGTTTGCTGTTGCGCGCTTTTTCTTTTTTATTTTTTTTTTTTTTTACAGTTCTCCTCATTGACTTGTTTGACTTTCCGCCAGCGAAGGAGGGGGCGAGCGCGGCTCCCCCGCGAAGGTCATCGCCCCCGATGCTCTCACAGCCCCCGGCCCGCGCCGCCGGCAACCTCCCCCACGGGCCCCGCCTCCTCCGCCCCGCCACATCTCCCGCAACTCCTCGCAGTGACACGCAACCTGCGCCGGAGACGCCGCCGAAAAAAAACAGCAGGAAGGGTCAAAAAAAAAAAAAAAAAAAAAGAAACAAAAATAAATAAGCGCCAGCCAAGCCCCGCACTCACCCCGACGCCCTCCCCCCACCCCCCCCTCCCTCACCCCAATCCCCGGTCACAGGCGCGGGACGAGCAGGACGGGCGACCGCTTCGACCGCCCCTTCCCGGCCCTCCCCCCTCGCTCGTCCGGTCGTCTCCCCGGCCTCCCCAGTGCCGTGCCCGGCAGTGGTTCACCCTCCTGCGCAGGCGGCCCGATGTCGGCAGGAGCGCATCCCTGCGGCGCCGGTCCCTGGGGACGCCGCTGCTGTTCCCGCAGCATCCCCGGAGCCGCTCCCAGGGATGCCCCCGGGCAGGCACAAGCCTCGCCGCTCCCGGCATCCCAACCAACCGCGTCCCCCCGGCTGCCCGAAGGCAATGTGTTGGCGTGTGTGCGCTGCTGCACGTGGCGAGGTTTTGGCTCCTTCCCTCATCCCAATTTATCGTGTGTTCAGCTCTCCCCATGCCGCTGGAACAGCCCTGAGCCAAGCCAAGTGTCGTGCAGCCGGAGTAGGGAAATAATGTGAAGGCTGCGTGGTGAAATGCTTGCTACATATTGCAAAACCAGCAGGGAAAATACCTACATTTGGTCTAAATAGCATTCACATGTGCTGGGGGAAAATAACCAACCTCAGGTTTTCCATTAGAGAAGGTATCAATACTAACCCAACCATTTGGTCAAGCTTAATAACAAGATTTATACTGAAGCTGTAGAACAGTCTATCCAAATAAACTTTGTTTGCCAACACTGAAATACACAATCAACCATCCAGTGAGAAAGGGCAGCAGTTTTTGCGAGGTGGTGAATTTGTTTTAGAAGTTCACATCAGTATTAGAAGGATTAATAGTCCCAGAGAGGTTCCCCAAACCCAAAATTAAGCACATCTCTAGAACTGCCATTATATTTGAGGCATAAACCTACCATCTCAGAACATCCACTACCTGAAAGAAGACAAAGAAGGGTTATTGACACATGTTGTGGCCAAAACCTTGCAGTGTTGTCCAACCTAGGGGAATTATTATAAAATAACACTATATCCAAGACAAAAGAATCATCCTCTGGAGGAGGAAGTCAATGCCCAGCTTCATTCAGTAGCAGGTGAAATGTGCCAGCACAACATACCAGTTAATCTGTGTTCTGCTGGAGAAGCTTCAGAAAGAAGCCTACAAAATGCATGAAAAGTGCAAAGGAAGAGCTTTCTCTCCAGATACAGGTGCGAGTGGTTTTGTTACCAACATTTTTAAGAAAAAAATATTGGAACAAAAAACCAAAACAAACCAAGATTCTCTTCTCTTCTCTTCTCTTCTCTTCTCTTCTCTTCTCTTCTCTTCTCTTCTCTTCTCTTCTCTTCTCTTCTCTTCTCTTCTCTTCTCTTCTCTTCTTTCTCTTCTCTTCTCTTCTCTTCTCTTCTCTTCTCTTCTCTTCTCTTCTCTTCTCTTCTCTTCTCTTCTCTTCTCTTCTCTTCTCTTCTCTTCTCTATTAATATTATATTTACAAAATGAAGTTCTTTCCCTTCTTTTCATATTATGCAACATCATTTTTGTAACAGAAGACTTGGAAGCATTTATTTAGGTTTTCAGCACAAATATGGAAACTAGGGAACTTAGGATCCTTTATCTAGGAGGATACTACTCACTGATCAGATTAATTTTCAAATTTGGCCTTGTGAAAAAAAAAAAAGATTACTCTAAGCTATTACTTTTCCCTTAATGTTTCTTGAAGTCACTCTGAAAGGTCACTAACTACTTATTAAATTTGATGCATCAATACCCTTGCACTCCAAGGCACTCTGCAGACATTTTACTTTTAGTAGGTAGTAATGGACACAATATTTTGTCAACATCTTCATCCTCCTCTTCCACTGTCCTGTTATCCCCAGAAACCAGGTTGGGGTCTCAAGCCTGTCTCAAAGCCAACTGAGCTTTGAATAAACTGAATAAACTGAATAAATAAATGAGCAATGCACCCATTTCTTGCGTGTGCCCTGCACAGAAATAATCTCCCGTTTCCTTCAGTGGGTATTTTACAGAATTAACAGCTGAAGGTTATGGCACTTGTCAAATTTCCCTCTGCAGAGTGGGTGTCCCAATCCTAGTTCCTTCCTACGAGTGCAGGTGACAGCGCTTCAGCTGCACAAAACTCCATCCTGGCACAAAACTCCATCCTTCTGTGATGAAAACCTTCCCCCCATGGAAAATCACATCAATTCAGACAACTCAGTAATGAAAAAACATCTTCCTGTTTCATTAGCAATATGTTATTTTGGCAAACACGCCTCATCTCTTCTGGGTAATTAACACGACTAATTGTGAGGGAAGAACTGGCTTTAGGAAAACACGAGAGAGAATGCAGGGACCTGCATCCCCCCAGCCTGTGGCTGATGGTAAAGGTAGAAAACTCATTAATCTGCATCCAACAAGCTAATGAGAAAATCCATCCTCACTCTGAGACTTCTTGTTTCATCCTTAACGTGATGTATCAGCTGATACATGTAGTGCACCTTATGTAATTAAAATTGCTAATTGTTCTGATCAGTTTATCAATTCCCATTTTTTTTGAGGTTGTTTTTTTCGGGCAGCAGTAATGGTCCTTCTTTGACAGGCTAGAAGTGCAGGGCAGGGGGAAGCCCCATTGACACAGCAAAGAACAGCAGATTAGAGAAAAGCCTGTAGCCAGGTGCACCAGCAGGAATGTTCTTCTGCCCAATATCCCACATTCCTACAGATAAATGAATAAACAAACAAAGACATGGAAATACAGAATATGTCCAGTGATCTGAAAGCAAACAATTCATTCCTAAAGCCAATTGCATTTAACAATTCCCTCTCAGTGCCCACAGACCTGGAAGATCCAGGCACATTATTGAGTCTTTTAAACTGAGCAGTTACACATTTTCCTCCAAAAATGTTTTTTTCACTTTCAATTAAACTCTGAGAGAAAAATCCTCATGCTGCTGAAGCCTGTACATGCTTTGCCATTGATTTTTAGAGAGAGACAGATTTTTACTCCAATTTTGTGCTCCTATTTTTTTCTCCTCTGCTCGAGGACTGCACAGAGGGCGCCGAAATGGATTATCTGGGTTTGTTACTGCACAACATCCAAAATGAGGAGCAATTAGAGTGGGAGATTCAGAAGATGAAAAGGAATCAGCGTGATCAGTTTGACCTCCCAGCAATTCTGCAGAATTTAGTGTGTTGTCCTCAAAACTTTCAGCAGTGATGAAGCAGCAGGTGTGCTGTGACTGCCATTCAGAAGGCAAAACATAACCTGTTCCACTGCTATTTCACATTTCTATCTCTCATTTCTTCGTCACATCTATCTGTGGTCTTTTCCCTCTGTTGGGTAATGCAGAGTCCTTGGGAAGGGACTTCCTTCTGATCCATGTGTTCCCTACATCTTGGCCAGCTGTGTCACAGTCAGCAGCTGAAGTCACTTTGTGATTCTCCCACACAAATAACAGGAAAATCAGAACAAGATAGTGGGAGATGCCACAAAGACCAGAGTCACACTCTTCCGTTTCATTTTGATTTCTTACGCTTTTTTAACGTTAGCCATCACTGAGATTTTTGTTTCAGTGACAGCAAAATGGAGCATTAAATATTGGTTAACTTGTTCCAAATTAATTCTCAGCTCTTCACTCGTGCCACATAGGAAAATAATAAAATTGCTTGGTTTGCTTATAATGCTTCTGTTCTATGAGAAAAGCAGATTCAGTTAAAAATCTTCACCAGACTGAAATAAAAATCTCTTTGACAACTGGTAGTCCATGGTAATGCCCCTTGGAGTGCCTTAATGATCCAACACTAACCTTAGTGGGGAATAGTATTTCTATCAGACTACTTTATGTTGCTGGGCTTTCTGTCAGTTCTCAAGAGCTGAAAAAGTAGGTGATATCAGTCAAAATTTTCACTCTCCTTTACTTGTTTCCAATGAAAACTCAGAAATATCTGAGTTCCAAATGAGTTCTACACATGACAAAGAACCTTACAGCACAGGCTCTTATCAGCCACATCAGCAGCACCCTAACAGGCAAAAAGTGTATCTAAGGGGCTTTTTCATTTGAATTAATGAACTAATATATTAACCTGTTTCCTCTGATGGTAGGATTTTAAAAGCTGCTTTGGCTGCAAATTATTGTACTCACAGCACAATAAAGTCCAGTGATTTATAAGGACCAAATCTTTTAAGATACAGAGGCCAGCTTGAATGAAAGCTCAATAAATAAACTAACTAATATGTGTGCACATCAGGGGGAAAAAATCACTACAGGAAGAAATATATATACATAGTGAGAAAATTAATAGGTACAAACAAAATTCCTTCTTTCCTAGTCGGGTTGAACTCAAGCCTCCACAGGTGGGTGTTGGTACCAGGACTTGCCAAGTTACAACAAGTGAAGTGATCTAAATGGCTGGAATGGGAATGTTCCCAGGCAACAGTGGCCAGTCTGAAATCTGATAACATTCCCAGTGGAGTAATTGGAAAATGACTGGTTTGTAGGAGCAGAGAACGTGAAATAGCAGAGCAGAGGATGTTACCACGGCTGATCTGAGATGTAACTAAAGACAAGTTGATGTGATGTTTTACCAGCAAAGAGGGCAAAGCCCATTTAAAATTACTATGGAGATGATGAAAACATTTGCCTGCCTGTATTGCCAGCTTCCCTTCTTGGAAAACCTGGACAGAGTTTTTTTAATTTGTCATTTAGACATTCATTTTCAAGAGGAAAAACCACTGAAAATACAGCAATTTTATTAAACAGGATTTTAAAAAGTGCAACTTTTATGCTTTATCAACTGACAGTTTTTGGCTTAAGGGTCATTAGATACGCTAATTATATTTTTAACACAACACTGTGAGTAGAGGTCAGCTCTTCAGTGATTTTGAGAACCAGTTTGGGTTCTGTGCCCAACATCTCTTACAAACAAGGAGCCCAGTGCTGCAAAAACCCTGCAGCGAGAGCATTTTGGTGCCACTGTGAGTTAGGTTACAAAATTAAGTATTTTCCAAGACCCAGTGAAATATGGATAGAGCATTTCGTAGGCTGGTTGTAGTTTAGTCTGAAGCACAGGAAGAAACACAATACAGCCCAAGAATTTGGAAGGAACGAGAAACCCAAAGACCCAAAGAATAGTAGTCCTGAAGAGTTTGTGATCTTTCACAAACATAGCTTTGTAAACACATATGGTGCCTATTTGCGTGTAGACATTAGACCTGTTTGGCATGCAAATATTACTACAATTCGTAGGAAAATAGGCTTGGAGACAAAACCCAACCGTGTTTGTCACCAGACTTTTGCTAACGATGGAGTGCCAGTGACCCCTAGTGCCTCAGCTGGTCATTGAAGCTCCAGACATCATCTGACACCCTTTATAAGAGGCACTACGTATTTTCTCCTCCAAAATGAAACAAGAATTGGCATCTGAAATAAATCTATATTATAAATATAAAAATTATACCGGAAAAAAAAAAAAGACAGCCAGAAGTGTGAAGATGAGGAAACAGTAAACCAAAGGCTTTGGAAGAAAAAGTAAAACCTTCAGTTTGTAAAGTTTTCCATTTCTAGGTATCAAAGAACAGTCAGTAGAGTCCCTTTAAGTGTGCTGACTGACTATATTGCTTAATATGGCTTCAAAAAGCATAAGATCCCTTAAATTAGCTTATCAAATGCTGTTTTGAAGGACACAGAAAGTATTTGTTTCCCTTCCTGTATCTCTACTACCTTTCGAAAAAAATTATTGTTGCCCAAAATATTGGCAAAGTTTTTCTGAAATGTTTTGTCTACACACCAGATCCTACATATTTTAGGTCACACTGTGTATTTAGGGTTGGTTTGTAAACTGTAAGTCTAAGAGATTTTTAATGAAGGATAAACAGTTGTTAAATCTGATGGATTCTGTTATCTGCTTATAGGTAACACCCAACAGGAAGTGCTTATTTCATTTTTTACTATTATATCCATGTTGCAATGCTATTAGAGGTTAATAATTTATTGACTCTTCATAAACTATTCACGAATGGAAGATCAAGTGTAGCAAAATGAGTAGTTCTGTGGAGCCAAACTCACAGTGCACCTTTTAACACCAAATCCAGGTGTGCTATTTCATTCTTCCTCTATGATAAGAGATAGAAATACCAGACACATCAAGGGGAAAGATCTTTGTAACACAGAAAATTGTAAGATTTTCAAGTAATGTCCATAGAGACATTTTAAATTAAACAGTTCCTCTTTTTCTCTTCTTCTGTAGGTTTTTTTGTTTGGGGGGGGATGGAGGGGTGTTAAAATATCTTGTCACACCTCTTTCCTGCTCCAGCCTCCCTTAGATTAGAAATACCACATGTAACCATGACAGGCAGGCTTTGAAAAGGTCTTAAAGAAATTATGATGACACTTGCATTGAAGTTTAACATCTTGTTGTGGTTAATCTTTATAACAAAGCTATATGTGCCCTCTCCAAAGTGTCAGCCAGCACCGAGGGTCTAAAAATCACTGCCATCAATTGAACTGTCTGCAAACTGATTACTAAATTAGAACTCCTGAGATGTTTTCAGTTCCACTAATTCTCCAGGGACCTTAACTGTTATTTTTTTTACACAGAAAATGCTTGATCAGCAAAGTGGAACAGACAGGAGGTAGAAGAATTCATGACACTTATAATACATGTATTTACTTTTCAAGGCTTCCTTAAAGCAGGCAGAAATTGCACACAGTTCAACTCCAGTCACACTGAAATTTTTGCCTTTTTTTTCCAAAGCCCTCATTCTTATCACAGATGGGAGAGCATATGGTAGGAAGCCCTTACAGTATATTGCAAACTGCTTCCACATTATAGTAGATTTTATATTGAAACTGCAGAGTCAGTAAACGGGAGGAAGCAACTGAAGATATCTAGAATATTTTAACCTTCTCACTATAAACATTGGCTGTCCTTGCAGTTGGAGCTGCTGGAGAGGGAAACTGGGGAAGGGAAAATTACACCAGCTCCATGAACGTGTGACAACACCAAAACAACTTTGAAAACAGGATTCTGTGGAAAAAGAGACAAATTAAAGTGCAAAATTGGAAAGCTGAGGGATTAGAAGCTGCAATGAACTTACAGTAACAAAACTGAAAGAAAAAGCAAAGGGAGTGAATAAGATGGTTTAGGAAACTAGGAAAAAGCTTGATTTTTTTTTTTAAGGGATTGATTCTAAACCAGATTTATCAGGAACTACCTAAGATGTTTAAAATTCCACCTGAAGGGGGTTGTTGTTCTAATCAGCCATCCCCAAGCCACAAAAGCAGGCACATGTTTGTTGGCTGTTACACTGGTTTTTTGAGTAAAAGCTACGCAGCAACTCCAAGAGCCCACTTAAAACCTGTATGGGAGAAGGGAAAGTCTGGATTTCTCTTTCAGTTTCTACCAGAAAAATGGAATGCAAAGGTTTAAATCCATTGGACTGAGCTGACACTGCACTCTAGTGTGTCACAGGAGCAACAATCCTGCCATGGAAGCTGCCAGAGATCACAGATTAGTGTCAAGCCATCTTAGAAAAGCACAAACCAGAACACTCATGAATTAGCTTGACCCTCTTTCCTCCAAAATAATTTGGTTGTATTGTCCCCCAGGACAAAATAATCACGTGGGACAAAAGCCTTTCTCAGAGAAAATCTTTCGTGTATAAACAAAAATTTTTCAAATAATCAATTATCAATCAACACATATATTTTTTGGAAACAGCCCAGCATTTTGTGATTAGAGGCCTTTCCAGAGCTGCCACCCAGCTACAGTACAACAGAGAGAATGCATGGGAGAACACTAAATATTCATTCCTTGGGCTGCATAATGTTAATCCTACCATGTACTGGCATCTACTCATTCCCTTCTTCCACTGAGCTTGTGTTTCCATGATTTGGGCTCTCACCCAGGGTGTGACTCTGAGACACAGAGGCCTGAAAACTGAAAATTTGCTGTTGTGTTAACTACAAAAAACCCTAAAAAATGGCTTCTATTACTGAAAGATATCAAGGACTACTTTAGCCCCCTAAACCCTGAGTACATTTTTTATTTTGGAATATAAAGCTGTGGCTATGCAGGACAGACTATCCATTACCTATCCCATTTCAACCTGTACAAGACAAGGGATGCTTAAGCTCAAGGTCAACCAAGTGAAGATTAAAACTTTCTATGAAGTGCCATCACTGGGAACACTATTTTATGTTCACTGTATTCTTGGGAGTACTAAACTGAATGCTGTCACCTCTCAGGTCACTTTTTGCTCCGGCTGGGTCAGCCATTACTGACAGAAGCAGCTTGAAGTTTAATTGATTTGTGCTTTCTGCTCTTCACAGGCTGGTCCTGGGTGGAACAGCCTTGCCTTTGCTGCTCAAACCAGCTGCTCTCCAGACAATCCTCCCTTGCAAAGGTTCATAGGGCCTCACCTGTAGCCTGCTGGTCCCTCAGGCTCAGAAGCATCTAATTTTAATAGATTCTAGGTTACTTTCTCTGACACCTATATTCAGTCTGCCATGTGAGGGTATTAACTCCATTAAAATGCCCAATAATGCTTTAATATCAGCACAAAATAAAATTCTCTGAAAACATAACAGAGTTCTCAGCTACAGCTCAGAGCCTACTGAGAGCAAACACAGCTCAGAGAGCACCTCAGTGCCCAAGGTCATTAACAACTGCTTTTTCCTGAGGTTAATGAAGAGAAGGAAACATCTTCTGTGGAGTTAATGCTCCCAGGAACCCTGAGTCATGGTCATTCCTATCATTTACATTCAGTACAAATGCTTTGCATTCAGCTGGTAGAATTTTCTACCTCAGCGTCTCCCAACAGCTCACAAATAAATATGAAAGCCTCTTATTGCTGCATCTTAAGAAGATGGACATTTTTTATCAGAATGGGAAGTGAAATAGCACAGCTGGATCACTGAGTACTGCAGTACAGTCCAGGGCAAAACGTGGATTTTCTTAGTTATGTCTAATCTTCAAAGGTTTTTAGAAAGTCTACAGTGCCACATTCTCTTCTCTCCAATTAGCTTTGTATGAGCACTAACACTCTGCAGATGACAAGCTCTAATTCACAAGGGATTTTACATTAGATTCACTCAGTAAAAATATTTTCTTTCTGTATCAACTTTTATAACAGAGACCAAAACCAAGTATAAAAATGAAGCCATTTCAAACCAAAAGGCAAAACCATTTCATCGCTGTAGCTTCGAGTAATTTTTCCTGGTATTATTCCAAAATAAGATTCCAGCTAAATTGACCTATGAGCATAACTAAATATGGTTCCATCTATGTCTCCCTGGCCTGTATGAATGGCAATATGATACCTGTAAGCACAGAGTGCAAAGAGATGAACATGGAGAAAAAGTTGCTTCAAGAGTAAATATACACTGATAGGCACTAGCTTTGAATACTTGAGAGACAGGTATTAGAGTAATTACAGTTATTTTTATATAAAAAGTTGAAGGAGTATAAATAAAACACTGTGTTTTGTTTTCCAAAATCATTACTTCATGGTTTTATGAAGAAATTAGTTAGTGGTTTTTAAGAGAGGATTCTTTCACTACTTGGTTTTAAGCACTTCACCCGATTCTCATCTTAACTCACAGGGGTTTATATCATTAAACCATGATTAACTTCAAAAGTCTGGCTTGTGATTTGCACAAGGAGAAAAATGCAATCTCTTATGTCTTTGGATGAGCATCAAAAGACTTTATTTGGCCAGGAGAATTGCCAAAAAAGAGAGTAGCTGTTAATTGATCATCTTAAGTTTGTAAGAACACTTATGTACAGATCTTGTCTCAGAGTTTATTTTCAAGGATCTCCAAAAAATAAGCAAGGATTATCCCAGGATTAGAGCAAATGTAACCTTTATCTCAAAATCACATAAATCTAGATTTAACACTGAATTACATAACTGGTAACATGCAGTAAACACGTAGATCTTGCCTGAGCAAGTCGGGAATGATCTTCAATTGCAAATTCAAAATCACATTTTCCTATGGGGAGCCTCTGTCAGGAGGAGTGACTCTAAATCTGGTGGTTAAGGCACTCACCTGGGAGGGAATAGGGAATAAGGGGTCTTTTTCCCAGGTTAATTTTATGTGCAACAGTCAACAGAATTAGATAAGTAGTATTGTCAGTCAGATGGCCCAACCACTGCAGGGCAGTTCAGCTCTATTTTGTCTCCTCTCCTTCCAGACCCACCTGCTTTTCATTCTTCAGCTTCAAAAGGAGGAGCAGCCTATAGCTGGAGATGTGGCTGTCAACCCCTCAAACCTCAGCAAAATCAGGCTCTTTATGGGGTCTGATGCACAAAACCTGTCTGGGAAGACCCAGAAAATGTGTTTTTTTTCTATTCCATAGGCTTATGTTTCAACCACGAGATTAACTGCTGACTTCAAATTCCTGAGATGTTAAATTTCTGTCATGCAGATGATCTTCTTGCTTATGGGCATCAGCTTCACTTTCTTTCCTGAAAGAAATATAAGCTTTGGGCATGCTCATAGCATTTGTTTAAGGATTAAGTGGATATTCTGCAGCATTGAAACCTTCTAACTCTTGCTCAAAGGTCAAAGATTTGAACTCTCTTCTTCTATAATGAACATCAGCTCATACAGCTGGTTACATGCAGATCAGAAAGACTTTTTCTGTGCATAGCTGATCATCAGTGAGAGTGAGGATGTCCTTGATCTGGCACTCATTGATTTAGACAGAAATTTAAAACTTCAGTTATGTCCAGCATCATTTCAAGTTGTTTTATACTCAGAAGATTAAACTGCCAACAGTCAGGCCAGTGCCACCATGACAGAGTAATAATCTCAGCAGTGCATGTTGTGGTGATGTAATCAAACAGCATCAATTAAGACATGTAATTGATGCAATTCATACTATTTAATTTGATCTGATGCTGTACAGGAACCAACACAACTTTTATTTGCTTTCTGTATTGCTGAGAATCTCATAGTCATGTAGTCCAAAGCAAGTGTAACTCTACTTATAGGGCAATTTACATAAAGTAATAGCTATTCTGTCACTACCTCATTTTTTTAAGTTTACAGAGCCTAACAATCCTTCCCCAGTACCCATTTCATGTGTAGAAATAAAGCTCTCCTCCTGGAACATTATTGCCAGCTTTTAATAGCCACATTTAATCTTTGTTTAACAAGTAGTATTCCAGAAAAATTTACAAGTACTTGCCAGAAAACATTGCAGGATCTTGTTACATTATTAGAGTTTTATATTGATTAAACACATGGTCTGTAAAAGGTGTAATAAACCAGCTGTCATTATGAAATGGAGCTCACAAGGTAAGCTACATCCTTTTTCAATTCCTGTTTTATTTAAGAGCAGTTGATTTCACTTTCATTTATTTATTTTACTCTCTCTCTCTGAGCTTGGTACAACATTTTAACTGAAGAACGTGCTGCAGTGTTGTAATAACTCTGCTGCTGCAGGACACTGAGAGGAATTGTGCTTAGCCAGAATTACAGCCTGGGAAACAAGTATTGGTCCTGTTCTTGGAGTCTGGTATAAACATCACTGGATTAAATATTAAACCACAACATCGTAGTTTAGGTTCTGCTAAACTTTGCAAATGGTCTGATCAGGAAAATGGACTCTTTGTGTCACCTGGTGTCACAATCTGATTTCTTTTTAATGTCATTGTAGTTAATGACTGAAATTAAAGCTGTGCACTCTTCAGCAAAGTGGGTTATTAGCCTATCAGAAGAATGAAGCAAACCAAACAGCATAAACTGTTAACATACACATCCATTCCACCAAGTTAAAAAGATGACAATAAAGAAATTATTTGTCATTTAAGAAGGACACAGATGACGTACTCTGTGCACATTAAGCAGCTGAGCTATTCAATTAAACGTGCTGTTAATAAATCAATTATTTCCCTACGTTGGATAAACAACACTTGCATTATAGGAATTAAGAACCTTCTTATGAGCCAAAGGAAAACTAATTTTAACCCCAGCTAAAATCTCCAGAGTGGTGCCTTGCCAAGGGAGTTGTGCAGAGGGTGCAGGGGCTGCAGCTCACCCAGCCACTGCTCCAGAAGGCAGAGGACAGGGGGATCTGAGGAGTTCCCCAGCTCTTCCCTCCTTCAGATCTGGGCAAAGACAGAATATGTCCTTAGCCTAATTAAACTTAATCAGCTCTAACTGGCACTTCAACACCTCTAATAAATTCCACAGTTCCTTTTCTAATTTTTTTCCTTTAAATCCCTGCCACAGAGTCCCATTTCCTTTGTGTAAAGGACCGTACAGTGAAATCCAGGCAGACTGGTGAGACTGGGCAAACATTTACAGAATTTTCAAAGCTGAACTCAACTCTATGAAGAAGAAGAGGCTATAGCTCATTTATTTCACTTTAGTGATGCAGCCACGTTTTCAAAAATAGTTGTTTCTTTGCCCTTAACATTTTTGATCCCCCTTTAGAATCAGCTGTGGAAGCAAAACTGAACTGGTTTTCAGTGTAGTTTTTCTTTAATGTTTAGAAAATACACCAAGATTCTAAAATTGCCTGAGGGGGGGAGGAGCAAACAAAAAAACCAAGCAAACAAAAAAAAGCCAAACACAGAAGATCTAAACAGTTAGAGGGTTCTTGCAGTGGAATTCTATGCCCTTTCATCAAAAATAAAGCAAAAGAAAATTAAATTTTTTTATCCAGCATGTTCTTTTTTGTCTTTTAAAATGGGACTATACATTCTTGCCCTTTGCAAAATATCATGGTGCATGTATATACATCTCTTGTCCTTCAAGATGGGCTACTGTACAGACCTTTTTTCATGGAAAGTTTCATTGGACATAAACATGAGTTAAAACAGAACTGCTCAGCATCCTGCTCTGTCTGTACTTTTGAGATCCAAGTGTGCTTTTTTAAAAAAAAAAAAAAGTAGACTGCAAGAGTTTCTTGTCACTAAGTTATTCTTCCAAGCCCAGAACAAAGAATTATGAATTTTAAGTCCGTGTCTTTTCATTCCAGCGAGCATTTGTGGCAGCTTTTTCACGTACACTAAGGCTGCGTGTCAATAAACGGTTGGGGCAGACTTGATGAATGTTTTCTTTCCCCTTCATCTGCTCCTAATGGAGCCGCCCCCCCTTGGAACACCAGTCTCTCAGAGAAGAGCTCTGCCTTATTACACCTTTTGTTTCTTCATTAACTCCACCCAAGCGACCCCTGGAGCGTTGTAAAAGCTGATCATCTATTTCCTGATTGAATCAAAGTGAAACCAGACAGCGCACAGCTCACAAAAACTCGGGCAGGTCTTTGATCCTTCCAAAACAAAAGCAAATTTGAGCACTCCAGGATTTAGCTCTGTGTTAAGACTAAAAGTACAAACTTGATTACTTGCTCCGTGGTTGATGGGAGCAAGCAGTTCCAAATCAATGCTGTTGGAAAAGGCTACAACAAATGTAATATTCCTTCAAGACTTTCCCCTCTTGCATTCAGCAGCTACAAGAATTCTCAAATCGTGCATGGTTTGTTCTGTTTTTGTAAAGAGAAAAAGCCTAAAATGTCAACACCACCCCCACTCCCTATTGATTAGAAAAGTAGTTTAAATCTCATGATTTCATATAGATGTGGAGATCTACTCTAAAACAAATGTTCCATTCATTCAGAAATCTGAGGGGCATTTAACTGTTCTACTGAAAGAATGACTTTCAAAGAAATTGAAACATACATAAAAGAGTACACATAAATGGGTCTTTTAATAAATAAATCACACTAACCACTATTTATAATCAGCCGTGCTTAGGAACTCTGGTTATTTCGGGATCACACACAAATGGCTGGGGATAGAAGCTGGTCACAGAAAATATCCTGTTCAGCTTCTTTTGAGGTGGTGATCTTAGAAAGATAAAAATAAAAGCAGATTTTGGCCTGTAGCACACCCTTGCATGCAGACATAACTTCATAGGATGAGCTGATAGACTAGAGGAGGAAAAAATCTATTTGCTTAACTGAACTGGAAATGAGACAGTGTGCATAAAGTAGCTATTTATGGATTATGTTTCCTTTTCTAGTAGCTTGGTGGCATTTTTAAATTACAGGCTATAACATTAACAGTAAATAAAAATAAGAGCAATGCTTTTTCATAACAAGCACGCTTGGCCTGTAGCTCACTTACACATTCTCTTATGTCTCTGCAGAGAATGAAGCATTTCCTTTCCAGCTATTTATTTTGAATCCTTAATCCTCAGCATGCTCAGCAGAAAAACCAGGAGAAAAGAAGAGAAAGGGCCTGGAAGGTTGTGGTTAATCCAAATATGAGGGGGGTTGGGTTTGTTATTTATTGTTCATTGCATTAACCAAACTTTTTAAAGCTAGGACAGAAGGAATTATTTCTGCTGCAGACCTTTTGTCTTCTGAATATCATGGAAGCAAAAATGAAAAATCATTTAATATATGATAGATTGTAGACATTTTCTCTGAGTGGAGAACCTATAGATTTGTATGTTTAGATATAGATGGCACTGGTGAATTTATAGTGAATCCTGTATCATGTAAAAGACTTGGGATTCTAATGAGATTTATTTCTTCTGATTTCATAGAACTAGTATTTCTTCAGTTAAATGGACCATCATCTGCAAAAAATATGTCCTGCAACAGATATTAGTTCTCGTGCCATGTTTCACTTTGCACCTCTCTCTGTCATAAATAACTGAGGCTCTGCCTTTTGTTTGCAATATCTGTAACTGGACTGAAAATTAGTCGTTTTCTGCACAGTTTAGAGAGGAATCTGGTAATAGCCTAACAAAGTGAGTAAGAAATCTTTTTGACACTGTCATCTCCATAACAATCCATTTATTTTTAAGTATTAAGAATTAATGTGGTAATACTGATCCTAAGTTTTGGCTAGATACTGTAACCATTCCTTTTGCACAACATATGCATCAAAGAGAAAACATGAGGAGCCTTTTATTTGCACTTTTTTGAATTGTAATAACTTTAACTTTGAGGCACTAGTGATGCAATAAAATGAGTCTCACAGAATTACCTTATTTTGTATAAGGAAACCACAATTTCCAAACTGTACAGTTCTTCTCATACAGTGATAGTTGAAGTAGTTGTATTTCATATGTTCTCATGTATTGTGGAAAATAAGTGCAAGAAACATCAAAATCAAGTCTAGAAAAGCAGGCTGTGAGTCAATATCCTGCAAACTGAAGATTTAATGCCTATTTCTAACATGTAGATTGGCCATCACTGAAGCAAAATTTTTTATGAGATCCAGGCAGACAAGGCAGAAAAGAGTCAAACAAAAAAAGTGACTTGCTGCAATCCTTTGCTTTTTGACTCTGCTATCAGTTTTTACATCACCTTAATTGTTGCAGTGTGTAGGGCTTTAGCCATGACTAGGATTCCATGGTGCAGATCATGGCACAGATGCAGAGCAAATAAATTGTATTTTAAACATCAAACACTTGCAATCAGTTGTTCCAGGATGGAGTCGAGGCATAAACATGTTGCCTGATATATTTGTTGAGGCTTTTTACAAAGCATCAGAACCTTGGAAGAACCTGAGATAAGAGATCAGTGTGTGAATCCCTGGATGGGCTGGGAGTGCTGCCAGTTCCCAGGGATGTCAAACCACATCCCTTTGCATGCACTGCAGGTGTAGCTGAGCACAGGGCAGAGCAGAGGCTCTGTGACACTGAGGACACCAGAGCCCTGGAATTACTATGGATGCAGAATCTTCCACACATGGGAGTGCCTCACTGTGCGTGAGGACCTCACACAGCTGGGAGATGTCTTTGTAGAGGCTGCATTAAACCTGAGATTATTCATTTATCCACTGACATTTGGGTACCAAATCTCACAATTTCTGGGGCATTACTCCCTCGACCAGAGTTTGCTCTGCAATCCCAGGGTGTACATACATATGCTGGTATGAAATGCTGACCTGCCTCTGGAAGACAACAGCCTCAGGTTGCTGCTGCCTGATTCACAACAAGAGATTTGTTATGTGCAAATTCAGTAGCATCAACGAGCCCAAACCCCTGGTGATGAGAAAAGCTTGGTTGTGCTGTTTTTCAAGCAACACACATGGGAAGAAGAACAATCAGAGTGTATCCTAACTAGCAAAAGAGGCAGCTTGCAACTGGCAAAAGAAATCTGAAGAATAACCAGGACCTGAACAGCTCCCCCGAGCTGCAAGTAGCTATCTGCTACCAGGAGGAAGATAATTCATCATGATAAAAAACAAACATCCATTTTAAAACTTGCTTGGCAATGAGGATGTTCTTATTTGCATAATGATGGTTATTTGAATATGATGAGAATTTGCCTGAGCAAGACTCAAGCTCAAACACATTCAGATGTGCTACAGTCTGTACAATTTTCTCAAGGATTGCAATTTAATACTATTTATCTAATGAAAGAAAAATAAATATTGGCTGTAACATCCCATTATGCTTGAGAGCTGGTTTTAAATTACACTTGAATAAAGTAACTGAGTGTGGGATGTTTGCATTTCCTCAGGGAACGGTAACACTTCCCAAAGTGGTGAAAAATGTCATCCTTTTCCAAGTAGCCTCTATCTCAATAGCAGGACTGCAGAGATAACACTGACAAAGGGGAGACTGTTGCACTTTCAGCATCGAGTATCAGCCACAGCAGCAATGAACATTGCACCAATATAAAACAGTACCAAAGAATCCTAAAGCCAAATTTCAAAAAAAAACCCAAAACTTAAGAGTATTTAAAGACTGGCAAGTAGTCATTAACAATGCTTCTCCTGGAAATTTGTACACACAGATTTTAACAGGGAGAAACACTGATCATTGGAATAATTTACTAAGGGAACCCATGGATGGGATATTATTTGGTATGTTCAGTGTTCCTGGTTCTGGGTTGGAACCAGTTGTTACACAGATGACCAGAAGAGAGAAGTTACTGCCAGGTTTATGTATATTCATATGCAATTGTGTAAAAAGATCTGTCCATATAGAGGGAAATAATACCAGAGTAAAAAAAATACCTTTGAATCTTGTACTTCCATCTGATACAGACATTGGGAAAGCCCCTGTTGCACAGCAGCAATTTTACTTCTGAGCACTCCTGAACCTTGGGGAGCTGCAGTTCCTAATCAGAAGTTTGCCATTCAAATTCCATATCAAGTACAAGAATTTTTGCTATTTTATTGTAGGAAAACCCCTCCATTTTCTCAGGATGTTGGATGCCACCTCTAGCAGGAAATAAAAGAATTCTGAGATTTTCAAAAACATGTTGCAGTGGGAAGTCCAGGCAAGGATAAACTGGTGGCGAAGGTGTTATTTTGCAGTAGACATGTAAGTCCACCAAATCAAGCCAGCACCTGATAATTTCAAATGTCAGAATGTTTTTAGCAAGGATGCAATTTTCTGACTGCAGAGTCACATATTTGTCTTGCCAAACTTGACATGGAGTAAGACTGAATTCTGTGTTGCAGATGCTGTGGATAATTAACCAGCAAATCTATCCATGTGAGAGAGATTATTTTATTTGTGTCTTCAAAAGAATAAGAAAAAATTATGCCTAAGCTTAGTTCAAAGCCAATCCTGCTCCTATTAAAGTCTATGGGATTCTTTGCTGCTGAAGTTAACCTAAAATGACTTAATTGTTCTAATTATGTCTTGAACAAGAATGTCCAAAAGCTCTGCTCTTGTAAAAAAAGAATGTTCTTGAGAAAGAATTGAACTACCTGAAATTATAATCTTGAGAAGCTAATAATGCTTCTCTAAAACAGGAAAGGATGGAAACTGGTATTTTTAGTGCAATGCTAATAAAGTGTAATTTGTAAAGTTAGACAAGTTCACTAAGTGGATCTCACCACATCAGAGAAACACCTACAGCTCTGATTAAAATCCCCAAAATTTTAATAGAAAGTTGCCCCCTATTTCAAGGTGCACTGACAGAGCTGCCATCCTGCCACATGGAAATATCTCTGCAGCAAACCCTCTCAAAAGTGGCTGAACTTGTGGCTCCCACCCTCAAAGGTGGAGTTCTGTTACCTTTATGTTAACCCACGTCATGAAGATCAGCGAGCAGGTCATTAATAAGGACAATTATAAACTCAGTTCACATTCCAGGGAATTTGTAAAATGTGGTATTATCACCTATTGCACAGAAAAATTTGCCATTATGTAAATTCACTGGGTATCCTCACAAAAATGTCTCTTAAACCCAGCTGCAGGGACTTGCCATGTCACTGCCCCTCCCTGCACACCAACAGGACGTGACCACAAGCAAACAATGAACATTGTTTTGCACCTCATTTCAAATGTGTCTTCTGAAGTAGTTTGAGGTCAGAATATCGACCTTACACTGCACTGGTTGAAATGGGAACTCACTTTCTCTTCTGCAGGATGATCAGGGGAGACAACATCCTCTCAGACCACTGCAGGAAGATTCAAGTGAATTTATCTGTTCATCTCCCAGACTGGAACATCAAAACCCCCTTTCTAAACACAGGTGTACTGGCAGAGCTGGACTTCTGCTAGTAGAAAACTTGTTTAATTTGTTTACCAAACTGGCACAAAGTATAGGTGTCCAAACTGTTTATATATATATATGTATATATTTATATATATATACTGTGTATTTATCCCTACTGGCAGCAGGATACAGACACACTCTCCCATGTCCCATGAAAGCAGTGAGTTTGCAGATACATATTAAAAGATCAGCCTCACTTTCATAATCGTGGGCAGAGTAGAATCACTGCTGTAGGGTTGGCTTTGCTGCCATAATCTGCAGTTTGAGTGACTTTGTGAAACAATATCAACCTGATTTTAGGTTTTTATTTGGGATATTTTACAAAAATATTCGCTCGCTTTCCAAACAGGAAATAATGGTCCCACTTCAGAAAATATTTTGATATTTCAGCTTGTAAGACACTGAGAGCAGTGAGGGAATGATCACAGCAGCCTTTCTACATAATGAAGCAAAGTGTAACAGTTTGACTCTGTTGGGCTGTAATTCACTGAAGCAGTTACAGATATAAAAATACTAGGCATTTTGTAGTAGCTTTGACTTTCCTCACACTGGTTTATTTTTGCTCTGGGAATGCTGTATATTGGTGGCAATTTATATGCTAATGAATAAAGTGATCTAGAAATTGTCTAGCTGCATATTAACGAAGAATGGGGGGGTGTAAGTTATGATGCCTTTATGCAGGGCAGAGAGAAGAGTTTTCTCATCAACTGTTGATGTTTAGTTCTTGGACTGGTCTCTGAATCGAAATTCCCACCAGTTGAGTAGAAGTCAGGGAAACTATGGAAGCAAAGACAGGTCTAAACTTAAACTGAACTGACTTTTCGTTGACTAAGATCTGGCCAGAAATGCTTACTGAAAAAAAAATTTATAGCTAGCCTTGGCTTCAGAATTAACCAATCAGGTCTCAGGCCTTAAAGTTTTTAAGCTGGAGTTGCTGATAACAATTTACTACTTCTTTATTCAGCTTTTCAATCTGTGCTTGCTGGGCAGTTAAAAAGAAATAATTTCCTCTCTAATCTCGGTCTCAAAATATTCACTAAAAGAGTAATTGGAAATATTGCTCAGGCAATGCCTTTGATTACTATTTGCATTAATATAGCATCTGGAGTCGGTGCTAATCAGTTCCACTGCCACAGACTTTATGTCCTTTTCTTTTATTTTACACAATGCATCAGGTAGATTGAAGTAGATTTTTGCATATCCTGCAGAAATGGATTTTGGGACCACATCTGAGGACAGCAGCCCAAATCACACCTGTGTGCAGGCATAAGCTGGATTGTACTACCACAGTGAATAAACAGTTGTGCAGATGCTGGGGAGCCCTTCTTGGAGGTGACTGGAATCCCCAGGTCTCCTGATTTTCTTATTATGGTTGAATTAAGCAGAACTGATTCAGTCATGTCTCATAGGCAGAGACAGGATGACAACTCGAGCATTTTGCTGTTGAGCTCGAGGGGTTTATTCACATGGTGCTATTTTAAGGTAGCTCATCCATTATACAGGGAACAAAATAAATATTTTATCCATATTAAGTAATTTTTAGAGCCTGCCTGAGGTTCTAGTGTCACAGGACCTGTTAAGGTAACTCGATGGCATTGCTTGTTCTCCTGCTGCAAACAATATCTGAGCATCCTTTCCTCAAACACTTCCCTCATTCAGAGAACTGGTGCCTTTGTTGTCAACCACTCTGTTTGCACTCATTTACCAGACATCCAGCACAGATGTTGGTACACACAGTGAACTCCTGCTAAATTCTACCAGCCATCTCTGCTTTCCTCTCCTGCTATTAAACCTGCACTACAACAAACATTTGGCACCACATTATTGCTGTGGGGATACTTGGAGTACGTGGCTTCAGATCCTTAATGTACCAAATACAGGGAAGGCTCCAGCAGCTGGAGTGTCCTGAATGTTCAAGAAAGCCTTAAACATTTTATTTGGAAAAATAATATACTAATCCTTTGCTTTAAAGGGTTCTAGAGGAGTCTGGGGAGATGGCTGATGGTTAGGAAAATAAAAAATAAAGCAAACAAAAATATTTTCCCCCTGTTATTTTCCCAGTTGGTTCAACACGTGGTAAACACTTTCTTGACATCTTTTATCACTTAATTTCACGGTTTTGACTGTATATTAAAATTATATAGATAAAAGAAGTTGGTTAATACATCTGCCTTCTCCAAGGGAAGACATATAAATCATTCATGACAGATGTTTGTCCAACCTGTTCCCGTGCTCCTGGAATGCTGGGCACTATGGATAGTGCCATATGGCCTCCCAGGAAAAGTAATTCCAGGGCATCATTTCTACTGCCATGTTCGTCACCAGAAAAAGATATTTAAGTCTCTGTGCTGAAAACTGAAAAATTGAGAACCTAATTTGTAACTGAATTGAACATGTCCTTCAAAAAGGCAATGACATGTTTGCTGAACTGTTAACTGAAATGAAATCTTTATGGAGAAAAACAATAAGGAAAAAGAAAGTGCAATGATGAAGATAGCTTGGAAAGTATATGGTTTTTTACTAAAAGTTCCTCTGCCAGAAACCACCTAGAAAGTGATTTGTCATCTGTAAATATTATTTGAAGAAAGATATACAGTAAGAATTTTATCTGCATCTAAATCATCAGCATTGTTATAAATTATTTTCTAACATGTAACATACCAGAATGTCAGATATTCCCTCTTCCAAGTGTTTAATTGATGTTTGCTGAAAGTATGCTCAGTTTAGGTAAGGGATGAAGCAATGTTTCCACCTCTTGTTTTTTTAATATTTGGAGAAATGGATCAAGCTCTAAGGAGTTTACAGCTCTGTTCTAAGCAGGGCCATCACATCTGTAAATCAACACAGCTTCGTTAATTGTATGAAACAATTGGAACTAGTTCTGCAGAAAGCCTGTACAGAGTCAGAATTAATACCTGAAAAAACTCTCCACAGAAAATCATGAGCTTGCCAGAAACACAATGCACATGATGGAATCTGTTCAGGGAGGTCTAAAGGGAGGTCAAACAGAAGCAGAGCTAATTGAGAAGCTCCTCCTGACTGCTGGGGAAGATCCCTGCTGCAGGCCCTGGGGCAGCTCCCCAGCAGCCACCAGAATGAGAAAGGGGCACCATAACCAGTCTCTCACTTTTGTTACTTCTTGCCAAGCAAAGATTTCAAGGAATGACTTTGGTGAGGAATAAATACATCCTGGTTTTGTGAGGTTTATTCAGCTCAGTTGAATTATTTTGGCTTTGAAACGTAAAAGTGCTTCACTGCAAAGTTATTAGGCAACTTCTCTGAAGGACCAGCTCCTTCATATCCACACACACACAAAAGTGACTGAGATACAGTATTGCTAAAGTTTTAATAGCAGCCATCATGAGCCACTAATCTAAATCAAAACATCACGCTGCTGTCAAGCTCATAATGGTAGGAAGTCTTATGGGACGTTTCAATTATTATTTTTTTTTGAAAGGCAAATGCTTCAGGTAACAAAACAGCAACAACAGTTAAGTGCTGAATACTTTTCATTTGATTTAACATGAAAAGGCACTTCAACTAAAAAGCTGCAGAAAGTAGATGACTCCCCCTTCATGAAGGCAAAACAACAAAAGCCTGGGAAGGATACTGGTAAAAGGGCACACTGAGGCTGATTTAACTGTCATCAGGATAAATTCCATATTATTTTGCAAGGCTGAACTTTAGTCTTACAGAAAACCATGGATTACCAACACAAAGGAAGCATGGATTTGATTTTTTGTATTGTTACCTATCCATTAATAAATTAAGCCTTGATTGATTCCCTTTAATAAATCCCATCATTTTAACTATCCTTTTAATGGGAAAAAAAAAAGAAAAGCAGTGTAGTCCTATGAAATTTATACTCACAGGAAAAAGTAATCTATTAGGCTTCAAATTTCATTTCATGTCTCTCCTCTGGGACAGAAGCAATTGTGAAAATATTTACTCATATGAATATTCCTGCTGAATTTAATGCCTAAAATTAACTCAAGTGTTTTCAGCATGAGGGTTTTCATTGGGATGTAAATGTATGCAAGTAAAGCAAGATGCACTTTGTTCATGTCTCAAGCAACAGCCCTTTGCATGGAAATAGGCTTGAGCATTAACCGGAAAATGAAAGGGATGAGGGGAGGTATGGAGCAAATGTAATGTAATGATGAACCCAGGAGATTTTATAAAGCCAATGAACTGAAATACTTTCAAACAAATTGACTAAAATCTTAACTGCGTATTCAATTATGGATAACTAAGAGTATGTGGCAAACACTTAGGAGTTGCAGTTGATTTGAAGCTATTACCTTTAATTATGTCTCGGAAGTCTATTCCAGCACAGTGACTTCCTGGAGAAAAAAAGAGAGTCAAACCTCCAAATAAAAGCAGAGTCGAAAATTCAGATATTGTGGAGGATTTGTGCTCGGATTTTCTGCAAGAAAAAAATATCAGTAAAATAGTTCATTTTACTATTTAAACAATTCAGTTTAAGATATGAAAAATGTCTGCTATTCTCTGAGGAGTTAAATTCTGATATTTTTCTTTACGGTGTGAGGTCAACCTCAGTCAACAATTACACCGCTAAAAAATATCATGCTGAGAGAAAACCAGTTTTCCATATGATTCTGTAAAGGGGATTAGAT
This sequence comes from Manacus vitellinus, assembly GCF_001715985.3. Classification (NCBI taxonomy): domain Eukaryota; kingdom Metazoa; phylum Chordata; class Aves; order Passeriformes; family Pipridae; genus Manacus; species Manacus vitellinus. The sequence continues at coordinate 5,686,038 of NW_021940379.1, forward strand.
AAATCTAATTCCTTCTGCCCCAAGAATGCATCATAGATTTCCAGGGCTCAGCATAACTGTGGCCGAAAAGAGGAGGTGTGGTAGTTTGGTCTAGGCCTTCCTTGGTGACCAGTTTGTAACCAAGGAAGTGCCCAGATTTACCCGCTATTCCCTACAATTTTTACGTAAGCTGGGGTATAAGAAGAAAGGAGGAAAGGCCTTTACCCTCTTTCCTTCTGGAAGTTTGGAGGCGCGGGTTTCCCTGCTGTTGAATCTGTCGCGTTGGGGAGTGAGGCCTGGTAAGGCCTAGTGAGGCCTAGTGAGGCCTGGTAGGGCCTAGTGAGGCCTGGTAAGGCCTTGCCGACCTTGGGAGACGGAGGTTGCCAGTGGTCGTTCCAGCGTGACTCTCCATTGTCCCAAGGAGAATAGTAAGATATTCTTTGCTAATTCTTTTAGTTGCTAGATCTTGGGCTATTTATCAGGATATATATATATTTTATTTTGGTTTTGTTCCTTTTTTTCCCTTCCCCCTTCGGTTTTCTTGGTCGTTTTTTTCCCTCTTCTCCCTGAGGTTTGGGGGAGGGGGACGGACTTCTTGTGGTAAGGTTTGGCAGGGAGCCAGCTTCAAACCATATCAGAGGTAATCAGTCTGTCTGAACATGAGGGTTCAGACCCTCACTCTCATGAGTGAGGAGTAAAGTATGTTTGGATTAGACATTAGGAAGAAATGCTTTGCTGTGAGGGTGGGGAGGCCCTGGCACAGGTTGCCCAGAGAAGCTGTGGCTGCCCCATCCCTGGAAGTGTCCAAGGCCTGGTTGGATGGGGCTTGGAGCAATCTGGGATAGTGGAAGGTGTCCCTGCCCATGGCAGGGGGTGGAATGAGATGATCTTAAAGATCCCTTCCAACCCATGGCATAGTGATTTTACTGAAGTAAATCCATGACGACCCATGAAAAGGCGCTGCTGCTTTAATACAGAATCCTGAACTGCTGCACTGTGCCACGAGATTTATACTCCCTGTTACCAGCTCCATTTAACAGCATCTTGACAGCTGCCCTAGACCACACAGCACTATTTGTCATCTGTGGTCTTTAAATGCCATAGCAGCCAGAAAATGTTGGCCCTTGAGCATTTTGCTTTTCATTAAAAAGAATATTTAAAACTTTGTTGGCATTACCAGAGCCATGGATCCTGATTTCAGTCAGCACAGTTCAGCTGTTGGCCCACATGACACTTCCATCTCAGGACACCTTTTCCCTGTCACAGTCCTTTCCATGGTGGGAGGAAAGCACGGGCTATGTGGGCACTCATATCTTTTGGGTGGTTGCCACCTCAGTGCAAAGCATTGGCACAGTTTGTTTCATAGGTTTGGTTCTGATAAAGTTGGATTCCTCACAGATTTAAAATAAATAGTTTGTAAATATATCATAGATAAATCTGTGCATAGGTTTTTATAATGATAGAACAAGGAAAGATCTATCCTAATATGAGCAAAATTCTTGTGTGGTGTGGCCTGTGTTATTTTATGGTCTGTTACACAGTTAAGTGAAATATATATCCAGCTCATGGTGTGGGTACTGTTTAGCATGCAACTCCAACAGCAAATACAAGAAACTTTACCAAATCAGAATTGTTATAAATGTGATTTTCAGTATGATGCTGGCTTTTTTTGAGGGATGTGCCTCAAAAAACCCCACTGTTAGTTCAAACCCCAGTACGAGCACAGCCATACAGGCAGAAGGAGTGCAACAGTCATTTTCTCAGCATCATCAAGAACAGCATCTTGTTTCTGGCAGACTGGTTTAGTTTTCCTTCTCTAGGAAGCCTGCTCAGTGTTCCAAACTCTGTGCTCCTTCCCATGGCCCCCCAGGGTCACAGCACCTTGCCAAGCTCCTTCAAGCACCAGCCAATCAAGGCAGGGAGGGAGAGGAAGGTTCCAGAGGGAGAAGAGCCTCTTTCTAGGAAGGAGATTTTCTTTTCCCCTGTTCCTCCCTGTAATGTGAACAGGAGGGATGGGGATAACTTCATACCCCCCGTGTGGTGAAATGTAGGTGTGGTCTGTAATGGTCTGACCTTACCCTGCAACGGGAAAAACGGCAATGAAATTGTGGTTCTGTCATGTTTGGGCTTCATTTGTCTTTAAATCAGTACTTTGGCCAGTTGGTGGAGTTTATAGTTTTCTATTTCTTCTTTGCCAGAGTAGATTTCAAGTAAAATGGGAATTAAATTATAATTTCTGGGGTTTTCCTTCTACTTTGACATTGCAACAGGTTTTCTTACTGGTGTGCCAGGGGTCTCTTCCTGAGTCTAGCTGGGTAATTTCCATGTTCTCAGAGATGTTTTTAATAAGATGTGATGTAAGCATCCCAGAAGAAAAGGCTGTACTAGGGTGGATGGTGTCAAAATGGTGTGAAAACTTCAAAGCCGCTTCCTTTTCTTCAAAACATGTGCAGCTGGTACTCTGTGAAACCTCTTAGCAGACAACTTTTAAAGGTAGGGCTTGCCACTGCACCTGTAAGGACAATAGAAATCAAAAGCTCCAGCAGCCCTATGTGTTTGTTTTTAGACTGCTGGTATTGCAGACAGTTTTTATGTATTATGCAACAGTAAGGTCTGGACTCAAAACTTAAGGCCTTCTAATAAATAAGCAATTTTAACCTGATTTGCAATCATGCTATTCAGTCATATAGTGTGTGGAAATGGTAAATAGAACATTCCCCACTGATTGAACTTCCTGAGAGCATCCTGAGATGTAGGTCAAACAAAAGTCCTCGCCCTTAAGGTGTTGACCCTCTGATTGTAGAGTTGCAACCTTAATTAATTGCTATTTCTGCTAAATAAGGTTTTTACAGCTGATAACTGTACCTAGTTAGTGTGCTGCTTGGCAGCACTGCAAATGAGCAAATTAAGCATAGTGTTCCTTTCTAAGTAATTGCCATTTAATCCTGATTTTAAAAGAAGCAGTAGCAGTGGTGCTTTGATTTTGCCAGTGCAAACTTATTTTTTGGGGGAAATAAATCATGCAGAACACGAAAGAGAGTATGTTAAGATTAGATATTATGAAGACATTCTTTACTGTGAGGTTGGTGAGGTGAAGGTACAGGTTGCCCAGAGGAGCTGTGGCTGCCCCATCTTCAAGGCCAGTCTGGATGGGGCTTGGAGCAACCTGGTCTAGTGGAAGCTGGGTGGGACTGGGTGATCTTTAATCCTTCCAGCCCAAACAATTCTATAATTCTATGATGATCTGTGCACTTCATGAATTTTTATATGTTTGCATGGTAGTAGTTAAAGGCCTAATAAGTTAACAAAACTAAAATCTATCTGAATTGAGATTGAGATGAGACTTGCTGTTGATATTTTTGGGCTTCAGGTTTCATCAGGAGACTTTCTGAAAGTGGCTGATTTTGTGTAAAATCAGCCAAACCATCTTGTCTGGTAAAATGTGCATGTGCAGTAAATGGAAGGCAGAAAATACCAAAGCTGGAAAAAGCTTTCCTTATGTCACTGTTAAGTTGGGTAATCCAACATCCAGAGTATATCTAATAAAGTCTTAAATGGTTTCTTATTCCTTCTGTTTTGGAACAACTCTGCTACCATCAATATGCAATTTTCCCTCAGCCTCTAATATATGGAAATGTCAATAATGCCTTGTTCTCTAAAACACATCAGATACTTTGATATTGCCTTCAGGTTCATAAAAGTGTGGTTGAGCTGATAAACAGCAGCTGTGGAACAGGCTGTGTTGAATCAGAACAAATGGTGATTTTTTTGTTATTGACCAAAGGTTTTAAGAAATATGCCTGGCTTCTGAGACTTCAGTTTTTGTCAATGAAGTTTTGAAAACTGATTATCATAGTGAATCTTGGGTTTAAAGCTTGTTTAGAAAAAGAATAGATCTGATCCCAACCAATAAAGAACCTGTTCTTTAACTGACCTCTGCATTCTGAGGTGTTTTGTTGTTTTAGGGTAGGACAAATGAAGCAAGCTCTGCTTGTTCTTCCCCTACACTTAGTCCTGTTACATGTGCATAGAGTAGGATTAACGTTATCTTTAAAAGGAAAATGAACTATTCTTGTCTTGTCTTCTCTGCACCTCTAGGACAGTGGTGAGAGGCTGTAGGTGAGCGTAGAGATCTAATTTCCCCTAAATAAATGATGAAACCTGATATTTTAAGCTTATTCTGGCTTTTGGGGGTTTAGCTTCAAGTCTGAGAACACGAATTTTTCTTTTCCTAGGGATGTCTTCTAAGAATAATGCTTTCCTGCATTTGAAGAAATATTTTTTGACATATAAAGGACTCGGGGGGGGGGGGGAGGTGTAAATACAAGAGCAGTAAATGTTTTGTGCTTTATGTCCTAAAATAGCTTTGTACTTACTTTCAAATACTTGTAAGTCTCAACTATCATAACAGTGAACTTCAGAATGAATAAATAATTATAGTAATCAGTATATGAGCAGTCCCTGGATTTGGTGTGGGAATGGGATATTTCCTTAGCAGCAGTTTTTTTCAGAAGGGAGGTTGCTGCACACAAGCTTGAATAATCAGTAGGGGAACACTGAAAGTAATAAGCACAATCTTAGTTGTGCTTTGCTTGGTCATAAATGGAAACAGTGCTGAAGCTGCTCTGTGATAACAGACCAGTGCAAGGTGCAGAAAGTTTCCTGCCTGAGTTGGAGTTGAGGTACAAGGCTCATCAGTTGAGCTGGAAAACACGAGCACTGATACCTTCTTGCATAAGGCACATACAGGATGAATCATGATTTTTTTTTTATTTAGTACCATCTAAGCAACTTTTTTCAGGAACTTTAAGTCTCAGTTGTCAAGGAACACTTTTTTTATGTCCCAACTTGCAAATAGGCAGTTTCAGATGAAAACAAACAGTTGGCACATTAATGACAAATATCCACATTAATGATAAATGTCCCCATTAATGATACATATCCACATGCAACTTTTCATTACCAGGAAATGATAGTTTTCACTATTGACTGTATCCTGCACAGCAGGATCTATAAAACTTGTGCTCCATCATTCTGCTTTGTGTGTACATGTATCTTTTCATTTTTAATAAACTGCTTTCAAGTAAAAAGCTAATTCTTCTCACAGTAGCAGTAAAGGCTTCGTAGAAACCAGACCTGTACAATATGGGGGCAAATGCTCCCATTATATTGGATTTATGTGGGTATAAGTAGTTACACCGAAGTGCAAGACTGGTAAATCAAAAACTGAAGTTTATTTCTTTAGTATTTAATGCTGAGGGCTCAGTTACTCTCTGGATTTCCCTTTGAAGAACTTCTAATTTCTGATTTCAGGCTCCTTCTACAAGGATCCAATGTTGGAGATGTCAGAGCCAAATATCAACTGCTTTCTTTTTAAGTTCATGTGTGAGGGTCACCTAAAAATGAGGGTCTGTGGGTATAAAATGCCTGTGCTCAGCAGGTGACAGCTCAGGAAAGGTGCTCAGTTGTCACCTTGCCCTTCTCCACATTTCCTGCTTCTCCTGTCCCGTTGTCAGAAGCCCAAAGAGGAGCAGCTGGAGCCTCCCCCGTGGTCTGGGAGGTGAGAGCTGGGATGGCTCTTTGTGGGCTCTCACCAACAGCTGGAATTCAAAGTAACACACTGGATGTAGATCTTGGTGTGCTACACATAGTCCGTAAAATCTGCTTTTATGCCCTCCTCCAGTTTACTGTGTTGTCCAAGCTGTAGGTACGAATTTAAATTGTAATGTTGCAATTTATTTCTGTTTATATCTCCTAAGTACTTAACTCTTAGCTGCTTTTAATTACCCTGAGTACATTCTCATGGACATGCTGGAAAAGTGTATTTGGTATTAATGTATACAAGTAATGGTAAACAAATTAATTTTTAAAACCTAAAATAATTGCCTGAGTCGGTTCTGTTTATTAATTAATTTATTTGGCTTTCTGATTAAAATGTCACATGAACTTTAATGCTTTATTACCTTTTATTTTAGCACACATTATGCTACGTGGTAGAGTTTTCAATTATACAGATGTAGTCTTGTATTAATTTGAGTATCTCACTTCAGCAATTAAAAGAAAGCTTCTTTTCTGCTTTCCTTAATAGCCCTTCTGAGCCTGCCTTTATTTCTCATGCAATTATTCTGGGGTTTGACACGCACGGATCTGATTTTCCATTCGGGCCAATCCAGCATTGCCTGATTCTGCATTCAGAGCTTAGAACAGATATTTCATGGGAGAGCTGCCCTAAGTGCTGCTTTGTCATCTGAGCAGGAGGAGACCTGCGTGCATTATCGCTGGCACCTCAACCCAGCCTCCTGTGATTCACCCAGGCTGATCTTTGCTGCATCCACAGTTGGACATTCATGACTCAGAGCAGCATTCAAATGAGGCTGAGGAGAAGCAGGAAGGCAAGACCTCCAGGAGCACATTCCCACACTTATTGGTGGGAGACGGCAGCTGTAAATATTATTCACTGGGAGGCTTCCTCTCTGCCTGTGGCAGTCGTTTAGCCCTGGCTGAAGATGCCTCTGACATTTAATCCCGAGTGTGTTGCCCTGTTCTACAAGGAGCATTAACAAATGGGAGCTGTTTAATAAATAAAATGTCTGTCAGCTTGGCAGCCAAAAAGAATAACTGAGTAAATAGTAATATTAATGTGTTATTCCCAAGGGGAAAATCATGATCTAGTGAACAGATCCCAAACTGGGGAATCAGGATAACCAGACTCCTCTTTGTGTGTGATACTTGTCTACTGTGCAGCCTTGAACAGGACACATAAGGGGCAATGTTTAAAAATTCTGAATTTACACCAATTGTTACAATCACAGGTGCCTGCTGCTTTTTTTAAAAAACAGCAATAGTTTAAGTTTTTTTAGTCACCACCTAGAAAATGCCTTATAAGAGTTTTTTTCAAGACTTTGAAAGATTATTTTATATCAACTAGTTGGGATAACTCCCTTGCTTTTCTTCTGAAACCAAAGAACCCTCCCCCTAAAAAAGTGGGGAAAAAAGAATGATGGGAAATCTACTTTCTCTCATCTTACAAGTTTGCTTGGATATCACCTTAGAAACATAAAAGGAATATTAATTTTTCACTTCTTTCTCTTGTGGGACCACTCCTAGAAGTACAAGAGAAGTGAAGTGAAAATTTTTTCAAACTTCAGTAGAAAGGTAAGAGTTGATCTTACAAAAATGTTCTTTGCATATTTATTTAACAGCCTTTGGAGATGGTTCTGTGTTTTTCTTCTGCTTAAATAGAGGGAAGAAGCCAGATTTTGGATTGCCAACTTTTTGCCTGAAATCAGTGTAGGACATCTGATGTATCTGACCTTCAGCCTAAGAAAGGCTTTTGGGAGAGAGAATAAAAAAAAAAAATCTGTGTTCTATCATGTGGCCTATCACTTTTTCTCCTTGTAAAAATACTCTTAATGGGTGAAAAATATTTTGGAAATTCCAAGAAATATTTACTTTTTCTACCAAACAAGCTGGGTGGTTGAGTAAACAAATTTAATTCTCTTTAAAGTGTTCTAGTTTTCTAATAAATATCTGATTTCTTTTGTATTCATGATAAAAGCTCGAACATTTGCATTATTAGGGAAGAACTGTGCATGCAACGTTTGTCACTCGTTTTGTTAGAGAGTACAAAACTTTAGCAGCACCTTAAATCACTGCTAAAAATGAAGTTGCTTTGCACTTGATCAGTTTATGTAGTGATGGATTCTAACAAATTTCTGCTGTCACTGACATTCTCAATGTCAAAGTCCAGCAACACAGGAGGCAAACCCCTTGGCCCCAGCTGTGTTATTTTAGTTTGTGCCCCTGAGGAAAAAAAAGACTCTAAATTAGATGTTTGCTTTTGCCAGTCTCTGCAGCTCAGTCCCAAAAGAATCTAGAAGAATAAAATGATTTTGTTGGATGTTTGCTAAAAATAAAGTTACTGTGGAAGGGCTTTGAGTATCACACCAGTGTCTAGCACATAAATTACTAGAATAAAAGTAAAGAGGGCAAGAAGGAGAATTGAATCTGGTGAATCTTCAGACTAATAATAGTATATTGTCTTAATCCACTCTGATTGTTGATGTTCATGCCATTATAAGGTCTTAAAAGAGCTTTGTGGATAGGTGGGCAAAGCACTGTCAGCAAAAAGATCTTGTGCACCAAATGACTGAGCTGCAGATGTTAAAGAGCGACTTTACAGTTCTCTTCTGGATGAGTTATGTCTTTCTCCTTCCCTGCTCCACAGAGGAAATGAGTCTGCTTTCTGTTAAGAGGGAGAAGAGCTGCTTCAGCACAGGGCCAGGCCGAGCTGCCAGCTGTTCCACAGGTGGATTCCTTCCAGCGGAACCATCGGGCTTTGCCGGGTGCCACTGACCCTCCCTTTCGTGGGATTTTCTGTGGGATCTGTAGCTGGAGGGGAGGCTTGCAATTTTTCCTCTGAAGTTGAAATGGGGTTTTTGTCTGATCGTTCCATATGTTGAGTATTCTGGACCATCCCCATCACAGATGTTCCTCTCCATGCATTAAAACTGGGTCTCAGCTCATTCGGCTTCAGCACTTGACTTTAAAAGGCAAACAAATCAGATCCTTTTCTTGAGGGTATAATGCATCATTTTCCCCTCTTTGACTGTGTATTATCTTCTTTTATATCTGATCACATCATCAAAATCTAACTTCCTGCATCTGTGTTGGCTAATTAGTGCCTTGGCTTTAAACCTCCTCCTATCAAAAATACACATTTTTCGAACTAGTCAGTATTTTTATTTACTTTATACAAAGTGTTCTGAGCATATTTAATGAGCAGAGGAAGAGGGATGGTTTCTCTAAATTGGACACACCAAAGAAGAGTGAAAAGATTATGGGATGCAGAAGCAAATAAACCAGTGGCTGTAGATCACTCTTTCTCTGGCCAGAATACACTCAAATGTTACAGGCTGGTGTTTGGAGCAGTGTCACAGTCTTGTCCTGGTGCCTCAATAACTCCTTTTGAATGACTGTAGTCTTGGTCATGAAGAAACCTGATAAAAATTCACACATTTTTTTTTAGTTAAATAGTGTGATATTACACTGAAGTTTGGAAGAGTTTGTTTAATTCACCAAACAGAACCTCCTGTGGTTAATTAGCCCACATAACTTGTGTGCTTGATTTGTTTTACTGCCTTCAATACCAAATATTCTGTCCACTAAGCACATATAAATGCACAACTTCAGTCAGACTTTCATGTCTGAAAATCAACATAAGTTGTAGTTTTTAAGTATACATGCTGTAAAATCATATCTAATTACTGGATCTTAATAAAAAACAAAACACTACCTTTTTGATAATGTATCTCAAAGAAGTACCTTTGCTTTGTATCTTTGAATGTGACACTTCTGAGTATGTAAATATGGCACAATAGAAAAATTTTTCTAAGCATCTGCCTATGAAACAATTATTTTATAGAGTGGAAACATTCTGCTTTCCTTTTCTGTTTGAGCAAATCATGCTCCTTGTTCAGCTGTAGAATTGCCTAATTTCCTCATTTCTGTTAAAAATTGTTTGTTCTGGATGTAGGTACAGATCCTAATACTCAAATGCCCAGGTATCAGAAAGGTTCTCACTGTACTCAAATCAGAAAAGTTAAATTTCCACATTTACTCCTTGCTTTGTCACATTTTCATGGAAGTACTGCAGTCATTTTAGCTGTGATTGTTCTGGATGTGGCTGTGAACTCCCAGCTAATGGCAGAAGAGGTCAAGAAGAAACAAGTGTTAGGATTTGGGTTTTCAAAGCCAGAGTGGAGTTAGGCTTTCTGGAAGTTAATGGGACTTGGCAGATGGCCCAAATTCAAAAACTTTATCTAAAAGTGCCAGTGGCCTGTGTAATCCAAGACTGCCACTGGCTGAGCTGCAGCTCTGCTGTAGTCATGGATAACAGCATGGAAGAAAGGAATTTAGTGTAAACACTGCCTTTGGGAGCAAGATCTGCAACTCCTCCCAGGCCCCTTTTGTGACCTTGGGGACAGTGAGAATCAACACTGGCAGAGTTCTGGACACCAAGAAAGAGATGGTACCTTCTGCTTTCTGATGGAAAACTTTGCACCCCGGATCAAGGGGGGGTCCTGTATCCTCCTGGCTGGCAGGCAGAGGGCAGTGGCTCAAAAGGAAGGAGGGAAAGGAGCCAGGTACTCGCTCAGGGCACCCCCCTCCTTGCCCACCTCAGCCTCCCAGGTGCCTCTGCACAGGTGGGAGGCTCTGGATGTGGAAGGTCGGTCCATGGATGATGGGGGGCTAATCCCCACCAGAGGGGCTGGGGCCAGAAAGGCCCAAACCCCCACATATCACAACCAGCTCCATGAGAGTTCCAGCTGTAGGCAGTTCCCTTTGAAGGGGAGCAGAGGGTCCAGTGGAGGATTAGGCTTTCAGGTTGGAAATCTGGGATTATCCACTGGACACTAATGTGCTGGGTTTTTCTGTTTACACCCAGAGCCTCCCAGGCTTGCCAGCCCTTAGGTTTTCTGGGGTCATCCCATTGGCTTCCTCACTGCAAAGATTATCTTGAATTCAGTTTGGGAGGAAGTGCTCCATAATTTAGGCACGTCCCACCAGCCTACCAAGATGTCACTGCTCAGATTTCTGCCTCAAAATGCAGCCTTTCTTAAATAACACAGCTGAAAGATAAACGAATGGGCAATAATTTTGTGAGATTAAATGGACAGAACTTTGGACACTTGTCACAGCTTCTGCAATGCCTCATATCTGAACAGGGAAGAATTGCTAAGTTCAGAAATGCCAGAATCATTAATCAGCCCTTGGACGTTGAAGTGATGTGATATAATGTTCGTAGCTTGTAGAATCCAAGAATTTGTTTTGCCTGGATCTGCCAATCTATTTTATGTTTGGTTCAGCCTCATTGTAAAATTCAGGGAGTTAAAGTAACTGAATTCATGGATCTATGAATATGATTTCTGAAATACCACATAAAACAACACAACAGGAAAGGATGTATCAGGTTGGATTACTTTTAATGCATATTGAATAGATAATTTATCCTTTGACATTAGCTGAGCTGAGTGTGTATCTCTGCCACAGAAATCTGAAGTTGCCATAGGTCCTGGGGTCCAACCTGCTGCCTGTGGAAAGCAATTAGAGATTGGAGGGCTCCCAGCTGACTTTGAGGAAGGATATGTTCTTGCTCCCAACAAAATGTCAAATGCTCCCGTAGCTTTGTTAGTGTTGCATCACATTAAATATTGTTGAATAAATTTGAGGCCAGTCCTGCCTTGTACGTAATGACAGATGTCCACCAATGAGTCAAAATTAGGAGAGGGGTCCTGGTTCACCATTAGAAAATGTAGTAGGGAGAGACCTGGAGGAATTAGGTAGTTCTGTGGGTAAGAAGAGTATTCAGAGATGTCATATTTACTTCAACCTTCATCTTTTAAACAAGCAGAAGATTATTTTAGATGTTAAAGAAGAGATATCATAAAGGTGTCTGTTGCTTATGTTCCTTCTGAAATTTGATCACAGGCCACTGCCAGAGATCTCTGAACTGTGACAATACGTAAACCACACACCTAAGTCATTCTTTCAATTTGTCTGCCTCCTCTCTGATGAAGCAAGAGGACTTGAATTTCACAGAATTTTTCTCTGAAATGCAGTTATGAGTCAAGATATGAGATTTCACACTAAGGCATTCACAGGAAAATAATGATGTGATAGGATACTACCACAGCCAAAGGCATGAGCACCAGGAGAAAGCATTGCTTAAACTCCAACCTACCATCTGCACGAGAATTCATCCGTGTTTAACCTTCCTCTGTCCCAAATCTTTAAGCTAAGCAGGATTGGCCACCCTGCACATGTAAGAAAATTGGTGAGCACTTAGCTCAGGATGAGCAGCGATGTGGAGATACCAAGACCTGGGGCAAAGCCAAGTTCTTTGCGCCAAATCCGCATCCTGCCCCTGTTCCGGAGGGATGGTGGAAACGCTGGGAGAGGCGGCTGCTGACACCTAGTGGCATCCCGGCACAGGTGGGATCCGGCACCTGGATTTTCCTGGAGGAGCGCTGGCAAGGCGGAACCACGCTTTGTAGCTGCGTAATAAGCTTTGTTTTTCTAAAACTGAAGTTTCTTTCGGTCTCCATTCCTTACTTGTAGAGGCTTTGTGGGGTCTGCTTTTACAGTAATTCTCGATCTCCTTTTTCTCTTTGTAACTTATCTCAACAACGTGCAGTCTAAACACTCTGTAAAAGAAAATACCTTCATTTTCATCTCAGTTCCATGTGTTAATGTGTTTGGTTATCTGACTTGAATGCAGTAGAAGAGCCTTCAAATGGTTATTAAATTGTTTTATGCAGAATCAGAATGGTGCTATATAGAAGGCATTAAGAGCTTTGAGCCCTGACCAATTGTTGGATCATTGTGTTCCAAGACACCAAGGCAAAATCCTGCAGTCCAGTTCAGAGCAGGATGTTAAGAATGTCCATGGTCCAAAAGCAATGCTGGCAGTTCATAAATTTGGTATTTTGTCAACCAGTAGCACTCACATTTAAAAGCAACTGGACAAATGCATGCAGGAAACAACAACCACATACTGTTAAACTCAAGCACATTTGCTGGCTTGGAAGACCCTGGACTCAGAAAATTTTGGAAGCTGGTGAGGACTTCTGAGAAGCATCCCCACCTCTTTGCCTTTGCTGGGGCTGTGACCAGACATGGGGTGCTGAGTTTCTGTACCTTTGGTGTGACCTAATAAATCAATCTTTAGGGTTAAGGGAATAAGATTTTTGTTTCATATGTTGTAGCATCCTTAGCTAAGAATCCCAACTATCTTCTCCCGTTTTGTTGCTTTTAGTGAGCTGGTTTGATTCAGATCACATTTTAGAGCTGTACTTTGCAGCTCTATCTAATGAATAAAAATCTAAAATTTTGCCCCAATGTAGAGAAATGGAAAAGATTGTGTTACATTCTAAATGCCACATAAATCCCTGTTTCCTGGCATGCATGGGCTGCTGGTTTCAAAATTGTGTCTGATGTGATTAACCATTTTCTTCATCTGTATTCTATCACTGGTGTTATGTCTGTTTAATTTCCTTCTTTGGAAAGAGATCAATGGAAAAAGGAAATACAGAGAATGTCAAGATGCCCCCTTTAGCATTTAATGCTGTTGTGTGCAGAATCTCAGCTAACTAAAGCTGGAAAAGTACTTGCTTTTCTCAAGATTAAATGCTGCAACATTTTAGGCCCAAATGGTGTTAAAAGTCAGACACTTCAGCTTCTCCCTTTGTTTTCATCATATCATTTTGCCAAGATTTTAGAGCTGTTGCTGCACTATCAGGAGGGATGTCAGCCACCTGTATTCCTTGATGTTTAAAGACCTTAATCTGCTCTGTTATGCACTGTTCCAGAGCAGTGACACATCATCTTACAGCAATCCTGTGTTTGCCAGCTTTTACAAGTATTTGCTGTGTTGTCTTCAAGCAAAATGAGTCATGATTTCTGTTGGTATGATTCCATGTATTACTTTAGTTTTTCCAACTTGGACCCCAGCTGCAACCAAACTGCATTTTTATTTGAACTGGGTTTAGTGAATAATCTAGACCTGGAAATCCAAAACACTCTGTGAAGTTGTGTTGTTGGAATGATCTTAAAAATTCATAGTTCAAGATTTTTGTTGTACTTGATTTTTTTTTAATGAGCTCTATCTTTACTTCTCTGTTGCTTAATACTATTTCAGTTTTGCTCTAATATTGAATTTAAATTGTCTGCCGAGTGAGATCAGCAATTGCATTACACATTTGCAGATACAGACTATGATGAGATGTGAGAGCTTCCTCTCTGACTGAAAAGAAAGTTACTGCTACCTACTTTTTTTCCCTGTTGAGTCCAGTACAGTCCATACCCAGAGATCAGTTAATAGTCTGAGACCCAAATGGGAATCCAAAGAGAAAAACGGTTTCTAGATCCCAGCTGAGATTATGCACGTGTCTAAATCCTGTCATAAATGGAATAACTTGATACTGAAATTAAAAAAATGGGGTTTGACAACAACAGTGAAATGAGGCAGTGAGATAAAATAGAGTGTAGGCACTCCTGGGATTAAAGAGCCAGATCATATTTTTGGACTAATTGATAACTAAATACAGCTCTAAATCATTAATCAAAGCAACTACTAACAACTCTTTTTGTTGCAAGCAGGTTCTGTTTTGCCAAAGCCGTTGCAGTACATCCATCAGGCCACGAGGCAGAGCCACACACAACGATTAGAATCAGGCTTTGTGCCGCGGGAGCTTTCCAGGAGCTTCGTCCCTGCCGTAGAAAGTGTATTTGGGAATGGCTTTCCACCGCCTGAAATCATATGGAACGATGGCTGGATAGTTGTTAGTGGAGAGATCTTCCTTTTGTTCTGTAGCTTAAAAAAGTTAAAAGGTGAAGAAGGACATGTGTGAATGGCATTTGGTCACCAAAGCTGGAATAGACTGCAGCTCCAAAAAAAGAATTTGAGGTTGATCTGGATTGCTGTGCAACATGTAGCAGCATATGCAGCATTTATTTGGCAAGGCAGTTCTGAATTAGTTGCTACAGAATATAAAATGCCCTAAAAATGTAATGTTTCTTTTCCATGCAGTCAGTTTAATGCACATGTAGCATTCCAGAGCAAGATTTCTATGTGTTTTGACAACCTCTTATGGTGGTGTGGTGCCCTGAGAACATTCCTCCAGAGGAGGTAAATGGGCTGATTTTTCATGGAAGCTGTGCACCTGTAACTTCCTTGTAGTTGCACCCACAGTGTGATAGTTGTGATAACTGAGAATTCCTTGTTACTCTGAAAATGATGCCATGGGTCCTGACAACAAAGATGTGGTTGAATGACCTGAAGCAGGTCAGATGTTGTTATTTGTTGTTATTTCAGCTTAGAGGAGTGAAGGTTAGCAAGAGTTGTGTTCTAGGACTGCATGTACTTACTCCAGGTTAGGTCAGATTTTTATGTAGCAGGAACTATAATTCTTTCATCCTGTGCCCACATCTAGTTTTGGACGTTCTTCAGAATTTTCAATTTGAAATAAACCAATAAATATGTTGAATATGCCATCCACCATAAGCTTTTGATACTGAACCAGCATTAATCTGTCCAGTCTCTGACAGACTGGAAGTGCAGCCCACAGCTTTGGCAGTTGTGGCCATTTTAGAGCAGTGAAAGAGCAGTGCCACGACACACACTGGGAAAACAGTGCTCAGTTCCACTGCCAAGCAAATCGTGGGGAAGTGTGAGTTTTTCACATCGCAGTGCAACGTGCTGTGCTTGCTGTAGCTTCTCTCAGAGCAGTTTTGGGGGTGGCAGAAAGGTTTCTCTGTTATGTGGGAGTGATTGAGGAAACAGTGCAGGATTATTTTAAGGTAAGGGAAAAATGGTGCACCTGACTTCTAAAATGCAAATGATAGAATCATAGAATCAGCTGGGTTGGAAGGGACCTCTGAGATCATCAAGTCCAACCCCACTCTGGTTCCCAGCCCATGGTACTGATGCCACATCCAGTCTCTTCTTAAAAACCTCCAGGGATGGAGAATCCACCACTTCCCTGGGCAGCCCATTCCAATGGCTGAGCACCCTCTCTGGAAAGAATTTCTTTCTAATATCCAACCTAAACCTCCCCTGGCACAGCTGAAGACCCAGCCCTCTTGTCTTGCTGATGGTTGCCTGGGAAAAGAGACCAACCCCCACCTGGCTCCCCCCTCCTGGCAGGGAGTTGTAGAGAGTGAGGAGGTCTCCCCTGAGCCTCCTCTTCTCCAGGCTGAACAGCGCCAGCTCCCTCAGCCTCTCCTCACAGCACTTGTGCTCCAGTCCCTTCCCCAACCTCGTTGCTCTCCTCTGGACCTGCTCCAGGACCTCAATATCCTTCCTGAGCTGAGGGCCCAGAACTGGACACAGCACTCCAGGGGTGGCCTCACCAGTGCTGAGTCCAGGGGAAGAATCACTTCCCTGAACCTGTTGGCCACACTGTTCCTGATCCAGGCCAGGATCCATTGGCCTTCTTGGCCCCCTGGGCACACTGCTGGCTCATGTTCAGCTCCCTGTCCATCCCCACTCCCAGGTCCCTCTGCCTGGCTGCTCTCCAGCCACTCTGTCCCAGCCTGTAGCACTGCAGGGGGTTGTTGTGGCCAAAGTGCAGG
The DNA here is from genome assembly GCF_001715985.3 of Manacus vitellinus. Classification (NCBI taxonomy): domain Eukaryota; kingdom Metazoa; phylum Chordata; class Aves; order Passeriformes; family Pipridae; genus Manacus; species Manacus vitellinus. Next base: position 5,702,151 of record NW_021940379.1, read on the forward strand.
ACCCGGCACTTGGCCTTGTTGAACCCAAATGATGCCAGGACTCTCTGATGAGGGAACAGGTGCAGTTTTGCTCGTGAAATCAGTGGTGTATGAGGAGCTCAGCCCGGTGAGACTAACAGAGCTGAGAGACCAAAGGATCATCGAATACCTAAAAGACTGGCAAAGAGAAGGGGATTAGGCTCTTCCTTTTATCCCCTACAGACAGGATGAGCAGCAACAGGCTGGGCTGCAGCACAAAGCACCCAAGTCAGACATTAAGAAACACTTTCTGATGGAAGTAGAAACACTGGAGTAGATTTCCTGCGGTGCAACTGCAGTGTCCCCAGTGCTAAAGGTCTTTAAGTGCAGGTAGATAAACATTTGTCTGTCTGGAGTGGCCTAAGTAGAGCTGATCTCGCAGCAGAGCAAAGGGCTGGATGACCCCTGGGGTTTCTTCCAGCCATAATATTTTATGGAGGGTTTTGTCCTCGGTTCCAGACAAGCTTCAGCTGATTAAGTGGAAATGACCCTCCCTTGCAACTTTGGTGTTCAGATTCTTAAGAATTTGTTCCTGTAATCACTTATGTATGCAAAACAAGAAGTTCAAGGGCTTTTATGGTTTCTCATCCCTCTTGCATTCCAAGCATTTGCTTAAACTTGGTGGACTTTGTCCACATCCTTTCCCTGCTCTCCCCTTCCCAGCTCCTGTTAGTGCTAACTCTTTTCATTCCCTCTATCTGGCACACACTAGTCCCTTTTATCAAAGGACTTTCACACCTGAGGCCTCCAGTCACATACTTGCAGTAAAGTAACAGCTTAAAAGCAAATCCTTTTAAATCCTGAGGCCAAACACCGTAACAAACATATCTTCTCAAGGGATCAGTTTCCAAATGTGCTTTTGAACCTAAGTCCCAGCAGGCATTTGGCTTTAAGTGTGTGATAGGGCTTTATTTATTTATTTATTGCAAAGCCACCTCCCCCCTTTATTGTTCCCATCTCAAGATGTGCTATTTAAACCTGTACCTCTGGTGAATTCTGGCATTGAAGTGCAGATGAGCAGAGTGCTGCTGGGTGGTGAAACATTGCAGGACAAAAAGATATATCAAAATAAAATCTTATGAGAAAGTGTGGGTTACAGGGAAAATGCACATCTCGGGTTTCTGGAGGGAGGGAGGGAGGAGGTAAATCGTGGTTTCAAATCAACATTTCTTTGAAAACCTGCTGTATATGGGGCAAGGCACTCAGGCTGTGGCAGCTCGAAGGAGATTTTAAAAAGGGGAGTGATCTCTGTGAAATATTGTGCAAGATGTGCCGTAAACTACTTGCAGGTATCACAAAACGAGGTTACACCTGAGATATTTATAAATAGCAGTTCCTGGATTCTGCAAGTCAGTTTGCAGACTGGTACCTGCAAAACATCCTGCTTGCCTTAGGAGACAGCAAACTTCATTGTGTGTAAAATTATTACTTGGACCTGCAGATTAATATTAGCCCTCTCCAGGGCCTGTTCAGACAGGCAGGTTTGCAGTTCGCTGATGACTTCTGTGTTTTCAGTGGGTATTATTGCCCGGGACATTCAGCTCAATGGGTTGTTTATATAATATCACACTTGTTTCTCTCCACACTGAGTAAATGCCAAACTGTAAAACAGGATCAACCCCCCCCCACAGGAGCACAGTTCCCTGAGGACAGGGCTACTAGATAAGGCTTGATTTTAATCTTTCTCTTGTCAGCTGTATCTGCTGACAGTTCATTTTCAGGTGACTACCTGCTACAATAATCACTCATGTTCCCTTCCTGGCTCTCAATTAAGCACAGTCACATTAGGTTGTTATTCTTCTTTGAGGGAAGATATCAAATAATCATAATGTGAAGTCTTAAATTTAAAAAAATGGTGCCCAGCTCCTTTTTTGGATCTTTTTGATGCCTTGTAAATCAGAGCCACTCCAGAACTTCAGTATCTGCTTACACTCTCTTATTCTGGTAAATCTATCTTTTCATTGCTTCTTTTTCTCTCTCACTTTTAAAAGAGGGTTTGTTTTTTCATGCTGTGGGACTTAAAGTACTAAGCAATCTCAGTTCTCCCCCTTTCCCTGAAAATTCCTTTATTCTCATTTTACTGAGAAGAGAAAGGGGGATTGTCAGTAGAGACAAAAGTTAGAAAATCCAGTTCTGTAATTCTATGTAAATCTATCCCTCCAAATACCACTTTTCCATTCGCCTTAAACACCCTTTGACACTTTCCAGACCCCTGACATAATTTTCTTACTCTGTGTCCTGTTCCCCAGCTTGATAGAGGTGTCAGGTGAAAATCTGGGACTTATCTTCAGTACATTGGAACCCTTAAGATTTGTTTCTAATTCAACTCTTATTCACACATGCAAATATCCAGCTCCGTTTATCTGATGCTTTAAATTCAAGCTCGTTGGTCTGTTGAAGAGAGAAGTTGAAGCTTTGATTTCAACTGATGCTTGATGTAATTGGCTCTCAGCAATTCAAGTTACCCAGCTTATAAAATGTTAATTTGGCTTCTCTTTGCAGGCCAACACTTCTCAGTTTGTTCTTACCCAAGATACAATAGTATGAAATGTTATTTTGAGAAAGTAACTCAAGATAGCTGTTACAGTGAATAAAAGGGCAGTAATGCATCAAGACACTGAAGTGAGGGACAGCACACAATTCTAAAGCTAAATATGACTTTTATTAAAATGACTTAAAAGTACAAAGCCCTATAAAAGTATTACGAACTTTTTCTTAACAGAAGAAGGAAACCAAAACCAAATGCCTGAAGCTGAATATGCCACAAATATCATGATGAGCCAGAACCCTGTGTAAATTTTTGCCATGTTGTAGGTTACCTAAATGAAGCATGTAAATAATAATAATAATTTTAAAAAAGTACAAAAGTGATTATTTATTCCAAATCTTTTGCACCAAGAGAGGATGACTGGAGTTCAATCCTTTCTTCTTAAGAATCAGAACCCCAAAGGCAATCTAATGTAGCCTAAAGCAACAGATTCATAATTATATTAATAGCCATATGCTCCATTTCAGCTCAGTACCCCCCGGCAATGTGGTAATCCTCCCTGATTCTGAAAGTTACATATAAGTCTGCAGATACGAAAACTAATATAAATTGAATGTGTAACAGAATAGAACAGATTGTAACTAAGTTGAAAGCACATCCTTTGGGCACAATCAGCAGAAGGGATATCTGTGGGATATTGAAATGCAAATTAGTTGTAACACGTGAAGTCTATTAATTTGTTTGATAGAGTTTAGATATATGTGTTAGTTTACATCATTTCCCCCCTGTTTCATCCCCTTAATCCAGTCTGCCTTTGGTAAAAATGAGAGTGATTGCAGTTTTAGGCAACCCCATATTCATTACAATCCACAGTGGATATTTTCCCCCTAAGAATACAGGTTGAGATATAAGTGAAAGCCTTTGACCTCTTCTACACTGTAATTCAGATCATAGTCCCAGTACAGGTTGTGTCCAGATCCTGCTTTGTAATATCCTAATAAACACAACCAACTGTGTCATGGGAAATATGCTACTGCTCTGTCTCGTGTCAAAGATGTCATAAACACATGGGATTTCTCCTCTTTTGGTCTGTTCATTTTTATTCTTTTGGTCTTGTCAGGCAGCACGAGCGTGTCCCCAGAGGAGATATCTTCCCAGTGTCTCTTTCAAGTAGAACAGTTCCATTATTCCCTTTCTGCAGATTAAGATTTTTTTTTTTTTGAAGCTGTAACTAAGAAGGGTAAATTTTGAGACGAGTTAAATGCCCAGCCCACTGAACCCGGGGCAGAATAAAGCCCTTCTATCTGCTACTGTCTATCTTTCTCTGAAAAACATTAATCCTCAAAAAGACTGGGAGAATGTAAATAAATAAAATCACTGTGCAAATCGTACAATCAGCTGAACAGGGGCAACATATTCAAAGCTTTGCATTTCCCAAACAGCCAAAAAAACCACCTTTGGATTCTTGTAGAGGAAGACCCTCTGGAAAAGTACATTTACTTTTCAGGTCTTCAGACATTCCTGATATTATCAAACTTGCTACACATTTGCAGGTCAATTCTGCAACATATAGATATTTCTCTGCTCACTCCAGTGGCCATCTGTGAATCTGAGATGTTTGACAAGCTCACAGCTTGCCAGTAAAAATGCTCTTAAGGTACATTATCAGCAAACTTGCAGTTTATTGGGAAAAGTGACGGGATTGACGAGCGTGAGCACAAGTACCTGAATTTTATTTCTTTATCTCCCTCCTTGGTTGTTTTAAGTTTCTTTGTATTCCCAGCCTCCCAACTGTCTGTGCATATGAAAGCTGTAAAATTCAGAAGTTACCCTCAGAAATTTGCCTGGAAACTGTGTTTCCTCGATCCATTCAGTGTTTCAACAGGCAAGTAGGATTTTTGAAAATGCCTGAGATGTTTTTGGAAGAGACACAGGAATATATTTTAGAACTGTTCACACCACTTTTAGCTTCCAGTGAGCACCTGCTGAGAGTCACCTGAGTTTCACTCTCTGTTACCTTCCACCGAATGAAGAAACTGGGGGTGTCAAACACACATTGCTGTTTATTTTGGCGTAACGGTGGCCACAGAGGGGCAGTGTGAGCAGCCTGACACTCTCTAAAGCTGAAGCACATCTCCCGTGGTCGATACTGGCACATGAATGATTTTTACGAGATCGATTTAAAAATAAGTATAAAAAGATGTATCTAGTGGGGTTTTTTCCCTTCCTTAAATTTCTTGTTATCCATAAAAAATATCCACTAAATAGATCTCGGAGAATTCCATCTAACAACACCCAAGCATTCAAATGCCACTGCAGTTAGGGATATAAAAGACAAGTAAACATGTACAATATGAATTTAAAAAAATGAAAGCTCCATCTCCTGCCAGTGAATTTGCAAATACTCTACTGTCCTGTGGGGTGTTAGGACCTGACTTCAGATAAAGTTGATGTAAATTAGATATCTAACAATACAACCAAACACGCCCTTAATCCATATTTTGTGTTGATAGGGTAGTTCACAGAGTAGGAACTCATCTTTTTAGAAACTAATAGCGTGATGCTTTTAAGAAGCTAAGTTCTCATCGTGCTCAGGTGGCTTTCTTATGGCTGTATCACCCCTTCTGCCCCAAACTATTGAGTTTAATGCCATTGTATTTATAATATTGCTGCCTGCCCTTATCCCACATTCCTTTTCCTGCTGTCCTTTCTTTGATGTAGCATATGCCAAATGTTCATTCAGTGATGATTATTTTAGATCAAGGGTTATTTTCCATTGGCCTTGTTAAAAAAAGGCAGCAGGGGAATACTTTTTTTTGTTGGTTCCACCACAAAAGCAGCTGTAAAGAAGCAGGTTCTGCAAATCATAATACTTTTTTTGTTCACCTGTGCATATCAACGAGTTGAGGGCCAAAGGTAGAAAGCCAAATAGAAAATAGAGGTTTAGTGGTAATTTTCAGTTGAATTGGGTTTTTCATGAGAAAATGGACTAAGTTAATTAGTGGAAATGTCAGCAGGCATTCACAAGAGCCCAGAAACTGCGTATGGTCTGACTTTATTACATAGATTTTTTTTAAGTTTCTTTCAGGAACTTTTACCTCTTTCTTTGCTGGTGTTTCCTTTGCTGCACACTGACTAACTTACTTTTTTTCTTTTCAATGGTCTGGTTGATTATCATAATTAGGTTAAACCTGTTTCAGCAGCTTTGTTGTCAGAACTGATGAAAGGACCACGGGGCCATGTATTCTCTAGTCAGCAGATCCAGTAACAGATACTGCTCCCTGCTAGGCCTGTGTTCAGTGCTGGTTTGTGGTGGTTACAATTTGGGCAGAATTGTGAATAAGTCAACAAAAACTTGCCTGTGAGAAAGCAGTGATACAGGAATGCCTATTTAGAAGTATTCACCTATGTTATCTTTTTTAGTATTGCACACTTTAGTGTTTGTTTATATGTTAATATTGTAAATAATATCACCAGGTCTCTCCTTTGCCCTGCCTTGCAACCAGAAAACCTTCTGGTGCAGGGTAACCAGTCAGCACACCCTCAGTTTGGAACCAACTGGAGTCCAGGCTGCCACTAATCCTCCAGGGAGAAGGGCATGTGAAGAATCCAGGGAAATGGGTTCTGTGTTGGTGTTATAAGAAAGAGAAGGGCAGGCAATAGAGAACATGAGAAGAGTTGGAGTTATTGTGGTTGGTGCATATGAAACCATTTTTAATAAGAATATCCTCCCACATCTCTCCAGCAACTGTGCCTCACTGAGTACTAATGACATGTAATAACAGTTTCAGCCAGGCACAAACAAGTATTCTCTGCTTATAAAACAGAAGTGATGCCTTTCCTGTGTTTAGGAATTATATCCTATTATATCAAGAAGGGAGCAATCACCCAGTTTACCAATAGAAAGGAAATTTTCCATTTAAAGTATAAATCTTTCCGAAATCTGGGAACAACTGAAAACAGGAAATCATTCCAGGTTTAGCAGTACAATGTATCAGAACCTCAATTATGGGTCTGATTTCCAAAGCTGTGTTGAAGTCATCGAGCTGTACCTAGTTACCAGTGGTAAGAGTGTGGTTCAAAAATGGACATGGATTAAATCCAGCCTCTGTGGCACTGGCTCAGCAATTACTGTCAATTTACAGTGTTGATATTAATTACAGATCCTCAGGTAGGGACCAGGAGACAGTGCTGATTAGACACCTTGGAATATATGGGTTTCTTTTAAAGTACAGTTTCAGAATTTAATTTGATACAAAATCAACCAAAAGAGAAATCAAATACTTTTTTTTTTCTAAAAACACCAAAAAGCCACATTGCAATAGTATGTGAGAGATGGAGAAGAAACTACAGAAGTACAGTGCCCAGGGAGCCTGCAGGAAAGGAAGATCACTTCCCTCTGGCTGCTGAATGGCATTGAGGTGTCACAATGCCTGGGGTAAGCTGCACAGAGCCAGGGAAGGCAGCAAGAAGCTTTGCCACCTTTTGATTTCTCCATTTGTTATATATCAGCCATTTCTGTGAGTCCTGGGTTGCTTTGATTGGAATCAGAAGCAGCCTTGTGAATAGTGTAGATACATGTTTAGCTTTTCTTCACACATCCAGCAGTATCTACATTGCTCAAGAAATCCTCTAATTCAGAGAAATCTTACAGTGACATCCAGACTTAGCAGAAAACACTTCACATCCTTTGAGGTTTTTTTGCCTTCAGTATCTAAAATGAATCTAATTTTAAAAACCTACATTTCTTTTCAGACAGTTTCTTTGTACAAAACCTCTGTATGTGGAAAGCAAGGGTTAGGCTTATTGCACCTACTTCACACCTGTTTGATTTACTGAGCATTCCTTAGTGCTTTACAGAGCCAAATAAAGGGCTAAATTATTGCAGCTCCATTGTGGAAGGGCAAGAGACACACCAAAAAAAAAAAAAACTATGAAGAGAATCAGGACAACTAAATTCCTGACCTCACCTTTACTACCTTCTTGACTTTTTACTTTTCTTCAAGTACATCATCCTTGTTGTATTTCTTATTCTCTCTAATATGGCATGCCAGAAGGATTTATGCAGTTTAAGTAGTCCTTGCTTTTAAATTTCCTAGAACAACAGCATAGAAGCAGAAAGGAAGCTAAGAGAGTAACATTGCTTGATTGGCTGCATTTTAAACCCACTTTATGTTCCAGCACAGAATAAATGAAGAGTGAGAATACCCTGAGAAAGAGAATGTTACTGCTTTGTCAGAGGAAAAGGGTATTTATGGAATGATGGGGAAAGCTGAGACTGCTGTAATTTTGTGGTGAAATGTAGGATTTCTGTTTTAATTATTATCGGTCCTCAAGGATAATTAAGGAAAAGCAAAGATGAAAATGAAGCCCAAAGTTTTTAATTGGTTCTGTTATCAGGTCACACAGGTGGTGGCTGTGTGACCCTGCTTCTGGATGGCTCTTCTCACTGCCAGAGACCTTGGGACAGTCAAATTTTAGCATTGATGAGGCAGCTCTTTCTCTCTTCTCTGTCCTGGTATTTGCAACATTTTGTTGCCTGATGTCTCTTTATTAAAGGTAGTTCAAGAAGTCCTGATATTATCACCCATGGGAAAGCTGTACAACAGCACAGACAGCATACTAGGAAATGTTTTCACATCATCTTGGCTTTAGCTGGGATGCAACCATTTTGCAGGCTTTCTTTGGGAATCCAGATAAGAGCCCAGCATGAAATTCAGCATTTAGTTGCTCTGTTCTTGGGGTAACTTTCCTGCTTTTCTCTGCCTCCATGTCAACGTGACTACTAGGTCTAAATTTTTCCCTCTGTGAGTCAGGATGAAAATTTGAAATCTAAAACTTCTTTGGAATGACAATTGAAATCACTGAAAGAAATCTGGAGAGGAAAATGTCCATGTGACTTCAATTACCATTTAAAGGTTATACTTACATCCATGCAGGCCCCAATGCAATCAGTGGATGTTCTTTGGAGCATTATTTCCCAAGCTTAATTTTGTAAGGCCAATGTATATTTATTCCAAACCATAACTAGAGGCTCTTGTAAGTCATGTTTTTCTGACACACCTGAAAACTGTCACTTCCATATTTTTTATCACACCCTAAAACATAAACCAGTGGAAACAGGTTGTTTTCCCCTTCACCATTTCCCTGAGTTTCAGATGAATTCAGAGAAGGAAATACAATTGGTAGGATGTGCCTGTGATCTGGAGGATCTGTGAATCAGCTTTCCTCTCCTTTGGAGGACACGTTCCTTTATTTATACCAACTGTATTTGTACAGCCAGTGATCAGAAATAAAGGAAACTCATGTCTCAGCCTATCCAAATTCTGGTGCTATTATGAGGCCTAATACAAAATAAACTATTGAAGTCATCAATGTACCACAGTCAGTCTCAGTCCTGAAACAGTTGTTGTTCTAAAATAGATCCCCAGTTAACCCTTTGCTTGAAGAGTTCAGCTATTAAGTACTAAATTCTGCAGTGCACGTATATAAAAGGAAAATTTGAAATTCCTACCCCAGAAATGTATGGTTGCTTTATTGTTTCATGTTTAATATATGTGGGAAACATTCAAGTCTGGGGGTTCAAAGTCTCTCCATTAAAAGAGACTGAGCATCCAGTATCTCCTGGTCTGCTTTGAAAAGTATTTTCAATATTGTTGTAACACACCCCCTCTAAGATCAGGCTTTCCTGATTTGTTTAAGTAAGCAATTTATTTCAATAGCAATAAGTCAGATTAGATAAACGATGATCTAATTCTTTATGCCATAAAAATTGCACAACGTGTAATAAACACTTACTGTCTTGAGCTGTCATGAGATGCTCAGTTGTGATATTTGCTAGAAGCCCATACATTACTATTTCCATTCCATTCTGATCTGAAAACTAGACAGTGCTCAAAGCACAGCCCTGGGCAAGGATTGCAAAAACTGCTCCCTAAGAAGGCCCCACGATTGAAACACATCCCTCTGAGTCACAACTCCCTCCATTCTTTGCTTCTGTTCTTGGGATGGAGCAATTTTCCTGCTGGTCTGTGCTGGTGACAGATTATGCCACCTAACACCCAAATTCTGGCTGACCTGCACTAGCCACTGAGAAATAGGGGATCATAACAGTGAGGGAAAAATGAAATAAATGAAAAAGGTAAGGCTTTCTTTCTCCCCTCTCAGCTGACTTACTCTGCTCCTATAATTTAGGTCCACACTTCTAAGGTAGGATCCTGTGTGAAGGTATAGAGGCCCAACCTTTTTGTCTTGAGGTAATCTGGGTTTTGAGGGATTTATGTATATAGAGAACACTCTTCACTCCTGTCCTGTGTCATTTTTCATACATGAAACTCTAAGTGGAACTAATATCCCTTGGACAACTCCCACTGATTGAAAGCAGTTTAAAGAATAGAGGGATACATGAAACAAGCTTTTATGGCTTATCAAACTAATGGGAATTTTGTGCATCTGTGGCACTTCAGAGGTGCAGGTCTGTTGTCATGAACACATTACATGAAACCTAAACTCGGATCAGCCAAAGGAGGTGTAAAATCCCAGCTTATGCACTGGGTTTTTTCAGTTGATGTAGTTCTATACTAGGAGGCATTTACAAAGATTATTGAAAAGTTGCCCATTTTGAGAAGAGCATCTCTAAAAAAGCTGAGAGATAAAACTCAAATTCCAGGCAACTTCAGGTCATAATAAATTGTCAGTTCAGTACAGTCCTGGGCTTGTATTGTATTATATTTTCTTAATGATGAATCAAAACAAGAAAAAAATGCTTCCCATTTTACTTCCTAGCAAATTTACCTGGCAAATTACTCAAGCCTAAAGTCCCAGTTATAGAAGTGCTAAATTTTCAAAGCAATAACTTGAGTTATTTTTGTTCCCCTTCCCCCATTCCTCCTTCTTCAGGAGCAACAGTCTTCCAGCTGCCTGATATTGTGTAAAAAGCCAGGGTCATGTAGATGTCACTTCTTTACTGTGCTCCTTAGCTTCTTTGCACGCTCCTTGAGGTTGCCAGGGCTTGGCATTTGGATTTTACCCATGTGCTAATTACTGAGGAATTTGAGTATCTCCAGCAGTCAGCTTTCCGAGGGATTCCATTGTTGCAGCTGTGATGTGTAATCATTGGAAGATTTACCTCAGAAAATCCATGGAAAGTCCATCTCTTTCTCAGTCTGTGTGCTAGATGGAACGACCTGAAATGTGCCCTTTTAAAAAAATTGCTAATGGACAGTGTAAAACTCTCAGCTAGAAGATGAGGGAATCTTGAAAGTTAGGCTTTCACACGGAATACTTTGATGAGTCTGAAATACTGCACAGATTCTAAGGGGTGAGATCAATACTGAGTCCCGTGTCCACTTGTCATAGTTTTGGAAAAGAATAAGAATATATTCTTAGCTGGTTTTCCATTCTCTCAAATATGCTGGGTTTTTGAAATCTCTGTGCATGGATTTACGGGTTATGCTGGAAACTGCACTTGCTGAACTGAGAGCTCAGTCAGATGAACTGTTTACTTGTGCAGTTCATAGGATGGCTTCCTTCTCTTCTCTTGGATACTCCATCTTCTCTGTGTCCTTCTGAAAGGAGTTGTATGGATTAATCATTCAGATCTTCCTTTACCTGGACAGAGCACTGCAAAGCCTCTCCTCACTTTTTGGACCTGGCTGCAGTGACCTGGGCACCAGGTGACAGTGCATATGGACAGCTTGGCAGCCTGTGACTCCCTCCTTTCCACAGTGGGAAGAGTCAGTAAAGCTCACAAAAACCAGGGTTTAGTGGTTCTTCACAAATCTGACCCATGGATAATTTATTTCTAACCTCAGCACAGTGGCCAGCACAAATCCTTTCCCGGTTCACACCCCACGTGGGGTTTTCAGTGTGAGCTTCACTCTGCATTAGCTGTCATGTTTTAAGAGATTACACATGAAAAATGTTATGATCACTCTAAAAAGCGTGTTTTCATAATTCTATGGTAACATGTGCTTTTTGATTAACAATCAATTTTTACATTTTTTACTTGCTTTAAGGAGAAAGTCCAAGAAGGATTGTACACAGCCCACAAGGTTTTCGTAAAAGTGGATGTTTTTCGTGAATAGGCTTCAGCTCTAAAAAGCCTTCTATGTGTGCTTCATTTAACTGGCAAGTGTCATCTCTTGGTTTCAAGGTGATCACTCCCATCAGTACAATTCAACACATGTCAGGTGCACAAATCTAAAACAGTTTTCTTAACTTGTTTATTGAACATATGAGAGACTGGAGTTTTGCAGTAGAGGTTTTTAAGAAAACTTCCAAAAATCGTGTTCCAGTGTTTGTGAAACCTCCTGTTAAATTAAAAATAATCTGTTCTCCACCATATCTGAATTCCAGCTGCAGTGGTTTCAGGATCAGACTCTTGTCAGCAGGAAATGTTGCTGTCCCATAGACAATATTAGCAGTAGACTATTCATGAATGTACATGTTAGGAGATTAAATTTTCTTGGCAAGCAAGGTAGCCCAGGGGTTAAAAACATCAGAACATCTGCATGCTGGTGTCCTTCAAGTTTTAGCATGCTATCTTCAGGATTATGCCACAGATTAAAGAGTTTTATTTTACCATCAAAGTTCTATAACTAGAATCTCTTGGAACAGGAAACATGACCTGTTTTGCTGACTGCTCTAGGGGGTTTCTTCATCTTTTCAGGAGTTTGAAAACTAATGTTCTTTGACATTCACTTTAAATTGACACTTGATATCCAGTAAATCAAAATAAAAATATAGATTTGATCTATGGAAATCGAGATTAGTTTAATGTTTACTATCCTCATGCAAATTACATTTCTCTTCCTGTCTGCTAGGGCCAGTTTTGGAGGCAATACTGAGGTGTGTGTTGACGTCCTACAAACTGGAACAAGATTTTGGCTAACAAGAGACTCTTTATTTAATGCTTGTCAGTTCATACATATAGCAAATCTTCTATGCATTATTAGTTTAATTTGCCTTCTGTTTTCACATGTGAAACCATAAGATTTATATTTTCGTGGCAAAGCTTTTCCGTGCAGTGAGAAAAACACAATGTGTGTTGATGTATCTGATACATTTCTTTAGTTAATGATTTCATGACTTTTTAAATTTTCAGCATGGCCAGAAGCAAAATTTTAAGACTCTATGATATATGTATATGTGTATATATATATTTGGTTTTTTAAATAAGCTTAAGTATCTAGATTGTGAATTGAAAAAGTGTCAGAAATTTCCACAAGCAAACTGTGGAGATCTTGGCAAACTGGTGCACCTCTTCTCAGTATCTTCAAATGCCACTCATCCCTCCTCCCCACCTGCAGTTCTCCCTCTGCAGCCTGACTGTCCAGCTTGCAGGAAGGTGGAATCACAGGGACTGAGCTGCTCAAACCAGCTCTGAACAAATCCTTCCCCAGAAGGGCCTGTTAGCTCAGGCTCCGGGTGATGTGCAGACACCCTGATCCTGCTGTCAGCTCAGATCTCTGCTCGTGGGAGGCTGCTCCCAAGTCAACAAACCTGCTCAGATATTATTTAGGTGTGCCTGTGCCGTGCATCTGGAACCAGGAGCTTTGGGAAGCTCATTGTAGATAAATCTGAGCTGTCTTTGTGCACTGATGTGGCTCTGTGCCCAAGATTGGAACCTTTCCTGGAAGCAGCCATGTCAGGGAGCTCTGTGCAGCCCAGGCTGGGCTCCTCAGGACTCACTGGCTCTGGAGGCAGCACTGTACTCATATTTCCAGTACCTGGAGCATCATAACCACTCATTGCTCTCAAAAGCTAAATATTGTTTAGCTTGCAGACTCCTCTGAACTGAGACTTACTGTGTATTCTGGTGGTGCATAATAAAGTCATAATACAGCAGGTCCTGAACATGCAATGGGCCACTGTGCTGTTGTAAGACAGCTGGTGTTTTAGAAAGGTGCTTTTCATATGTTTGCACTACAATTAAAATGATGAAAATAATGGTAAGAGCAAGATTCCTTGAGGGTGAACAAGTAAAACGGGATTTGCCTTGTTAATAAGTTAAATAAGTTAAAAAAAAAACCAACCAAACAAACCAAGTGAACTCAAACCAAAAGCAAAAACACACACACACACACGAAATAAAAAGAAGCCCAAAAAAACCAACCCACCCAAAAACAAGAAAAGAAAGGAGAAAATATTGTGTGGTAGAAACTTCAGTATCCTGTTCTGCTATGAAAAAGCATACTTGGAAATACATTTGTTTAAAACCAAGCATATAAATCTCACATTTGTGATGCACAGAGATATGCGAGTTTGCACAGGACATTTTGACATATTGCTGTTTTCTGTGCTGGCACCAAAAAGACCATTTGCTGATCCAGATCTCTGATTCTTTTAGAAAATGTGCAATTAAAAAGGGTGTGTGATGGGGGGAGGAGGTAGAATTGCTGGAGTGGAATCACTCTTTTTCAGGTTGCTCACCTACTTTTTTTTGAAAGGTGCAGTAATTTACTGCTGTACCATGGCCATCAGCTCATTAATGAAACTGGAAGAAAGAGCTATAAAGACTTAAAAAAAAGATAACTTGGTAGAGTTCCTTCCCTGTTACCATGAACTGAGAAGGAACAACTCTTCACAGTGTAGAAAGAGTAAATGTGCAGCCCTGTGAGTCCTGTGATATATATGAGATTCATCAGTACCTTGTCCCCAGTGAGGGCTGTTAGACACACACAGGACTGGCCTTATCTTCTTTGGACTATACACACCACAGTATTCAATTATTGCTGTGAGTTGTGCCCCAGAACACAGACCATTGTCTCATTTAAATATCTCTGTCCTTTCCTGAGAATTGCCTGTACTGTTATAAAGCACAATAAGGAAGGTTTAATATGGTGAAATAATTTTGCCTTGGGTACCAGGTGCATGTTGTTAAGCAGAGGGCTCTGTGAATCAGGTGTAAGTAGTTTTTAGTTCATGAGCTGGACCTTCAAGGAGAGTGTTGAAGTCAGTGGAGTTGGGACAGTTTGTACCAGGTGAGGGTTTGGTTCTGGACATTAATAAGAGACACAGAAGTGATTGCTGATATATTCAAGCTGCAAGAGGACTACCTGCTTACCTAAGGGGCCTGTTTTATTGTAAAAGTCAGAGAGGAAAATTATCAAGTAGTACTGAATATTGACAGGAGGAAATCTTTTGTTGTAGAGGAACGCAGTGAACACAAAAGTGAGTGCAGCACCCATTGGTTGATATGGATAAACTATTGTCTAACTGGAAAATTGTGTACCAGTCTATTAGTGAAAATGGTAAATTAAGTGATACTTAAGAAAACTGAAAAGTAAATACATAGAAACTTCTGGTAACTGGATTGGTTTAGGTGAATAGACCCACCTGAAACATTCCCTGTCACTCCCTATTTCATTCATCAAATACAAGTTCTGTTGATAAAATTCCATACAGAACAATTTAATGCCAGAAAGACACACAAAATGATGTAAGAGCTCTTTCCCTGATTTATTTTTAACTTGAGCCAAAAGCAGAGGTTTGATTCTGTGTGTTGATATCAGGTGGGTGTGTGTTATCCTCAGGCAGGTCGAGTGACACTCGGAGAGGCTGCAAGTACAAACGGGGTGTCTGAGCCCAGCAAAGCCAGGGGTGCAACAGTCAGGCATGTGGGGGCATGCAGGAGGCTCCACCTGACAAGCAAAGGTGCTTCTTGAAGCAAAACCAACACCCTGAGGACACCCAGCAGGGAGGGAACCCATAACAGAATGGGGACACACAGGGGTTCATCAATGCACCCCACTCCACCAACAGAGTAAGTGTAAATTAAAGCATGGACACTCAGGGGCAGAGGAAAGTATATGTTCAGTGATGGACAGGTACCATTTATTAGTTTATTTTTAAGTTGTTGTAAGACGAGTTATTCTGTGTTCCCAAGGATCTCTAAGATTTTAGAAGAGTGAGGATAAAAGTATCCATTATTATGCACTGCCAGAATATACAGTATTTTAGCATCTTTTAACTTCTTACGCTTTCCTTTGACTGTGACTTAAGGACAACAAATACACACAAATATTTCTTCTGTTTGCAGAAAAGCAAAAGACACAGAGAGATGCTAATTTTTTATCTTGTGTTCTGATAGGCTTTATTTTCTAAAATGCAGCTTTCCAGGCACTGTTTTCTTTTAACCCTCATTTTGTGGATGGGCAATTTTGAGGGTTACCACCTTTCCTTTTCTTGCTGTCCCCTAAGTGGGGCTTTCTTTGCTGTGGGCAGCACAACAGCTCAGCTCTGCTCTACTTGTCGTGTCCCATTTGCTGCCACCCAAATCAAAAGCGAGTGGTTTGGCACATCTCTGAGACAGCTTTTTTTAAAAAAAACAACCTTCCAAGGACATAACTAGACACAGTGCCATTCCCAGGAACCGGGCTGCGTTTCTAAGCCCATTTGCTTTACTTTATGTGCTGCTTCCTGTTCTTTTCACATTCTCCTCTCTTTTGTCTTTTAAGCCTGAACTGCAGAGATTCTCAGGGCCAGATTAGAGCTTTCCTTCCAGGTGAGATCAAAGAGGGTCTGTTAGAGGCCTGGTTGTCTCTCTTTTCAGTTAAAAGAAGTATAAAAAAAGCAAACTTTCCAACATCTGCTAGAGCCAGCACGGATGTACATACATCGTAGTATGTTAGAGGGTTTAAGGTAACTTTCTGAAGCTGTTTTCAACACCTTTCCCTGCCCTTCGTAGTTTATTTTAAAGGGTCTAAATGCTGAATCTAAGTTTGTGGATTGTGACAGAAGAATCAGTGAGGTTGGCTCTTGAATTCCTTATTTCCAGCTGCTGTGTTCCTGTTGAGATACTGAAGCGTGCCAGCAAACTGAGATCTGATTCATTATAAAATAGGCACTGCAGTGTAACTTCTGAAAACTGTTCACTGATTATGGAAATTCCAATGTTAAATTCAGTGATACCTCAGGATCTCATACTGTTATCCAGGGAAGAAACACCAGTTTATAATTGCTTTCCTGAAAGTGTTATCCCATTTCCCCCTTTCCATCACTTTATATTTCAGAATTTAAAGATTTTCAGTGTCAGGGTCAGCTCTTTAAGGAGTAGGTAATGGATGTAGGATCTTCTCATTATCAGAACCTCCATACAAAATTGATCCATTTCTCCTATTTAGTATTTCTCACCTTTTTCCCGCTGCCGTTTTCCTTTTTTTTCCTTTCCTTTCCTCTCAGCATTCTGGATTTGTGTGATTTATTTTGGTTCCATATGGGATAATTTCCTCCTCAGCAACCAGCTCTGAGCCACTGTTGCACAAATGTCACAGACCAGTGTGACTGAATTAGTGGTTTCTAGTCCCAGCTGGAGTAATCAGAACCAGGGAGTTGTTTGCGCTGAAATAGGTTTGTGTCACTAAAGACACAGATTATGACAACTCTGCCAGTAGTTAAAAGGAGGAGGAAATATGGACACTGCATATGGAGATCATTGCAGAGTCTGCTGGTTGTTTTTGTACAGGAAAGAAGAACAGGAGATGGCCAAACTCTGGCCTTACTGTCAGTGTGAGGACTTAGCAGGAGAGAAGGCAGGGAGACTGAGTTGAGATTAAGGGAACCTTCAGGAGAGGGATTGGAGAAGCAAAGAAAAAAGCGAAGTAAGGGATGCAATTTTGCCCTCACCTACACAGAGCCTTGAACAAGTGTTTGATTTTAGTGCAGATGAAAATGCAATTGAATGAAAAGATTGGAGAAGGTGGGAAAAGACACAGTCAGAACAGCAGGAGTTTATGAAAGTAAGAAAGTCTCCAGGTGGTTTGAGTTGAGGAGGGCAGAGGAGGTGGCTGAGGTGCTATATTTATTCCTTCCCTGTCATTAGAGGTCATGTGTGTGCGTGTAATGTCATTTCTCTTCAAGCATTTTCAAACCATCATCCTTGGCTGGTAGCATTTGTACAACTTCCACATGAGATCAATAACAAAACCAAGTTCCTGCTGGACTTCATAGCATCTCAGGAATGTCTCCTTTGGAAGGGTCAAAGCTCTGCTGGGAAAAGACAGGATAGGAGTTTGGTTTAGGAGTTTTTTTTTGTGTTCTCTTGTTACTCTGTAGGAGTGCTGCAGCATGAAGGGTGTTAGTTTGGTGACTCAAATTCTGGAGTTCTTCCTCCTATGTGTGCCATTCCTCTGATAAATTGGTAATTTTTATTAGCATTTCCTTGGTTGCTTGCTTCCAGAAGGGCAAAGCAGAGACAGGGCCAGAAAAACTGACAGAAACTTTAAAGAAATTCTTCTAATTCTGGAGAAAATTGTTTTAGCAGCTGACAGTACCACCGAGGTGGTGGTGACTGGGGGGTGTACTGTGTTACCTAAGAATGTTCTGCAAACCCCTTTTCGTCATGCTGGAGGCTTTGTCCAGGGCAACAGGCTCCATCCCCATTGACAGGCACAGTCAGTGCAGCAGACCATGGCAGCTCTGATACACCCTGAATAGTGGTGGTTTTCCACTATATTACCAAAATGTTTATGACAAAACTGCAAACTGCAGCTGCAAGGTTTGCAAATGTACGTGATGCTTTGAAGGAAAATGTGCTGTGTGAATGCCCTGCCCCAATTTATACTCCCTCCTTTCCCCTTCAGGTACAGACTCCTGCAATTCTTCATTTGAGACTTCTTTAGCACATTGGGCCTCAGACTGCATAAAAAAGTTACTTCAAAGTTTTCTTTTGTGCACTGCACTAGATTTGTTTGTTTGTTTGTTCTGCAGCCAAATGCAAAACCTTCTCCAGCTGAGGCAAGTTCAGCTGAGGCTCATCCTTCTGAACCTGCTGCTCAGACTCTGAAATTGTGCCCTTCTGTACAAGGGGATAAGAGGTGAGAGAGCAGGAGATGTTGTTATATACTGGGTTTGGCATCTGACAAAAATAGGGTATTATTTGATTCGATATGGAGTCACTTCATCAGTGTATCCTGTCAGTCCCAAATGGCAGAGGATTGTGCTGTGCATGGTGTGAGTGTTCTCAGCTGCAGCACGTCCCCCAAAACTGCCCAGCAGAATACCTGTGGTAACTACCTAAATTTATTTCTGGGGACTCTGCCAGTCAGGTGGGCAGGAATCACCACTGTATAAATTCTGGGAGAGAATGCAGGAAAGCCAATGTCACTTGTCTTCTGGATGAAGCTGATGGGATGTAACTGAATTTTGCTCTGCTTCTGAATTTCTCTGAATTCTTACTTGAATGAGGGTAGCAAGATTTACCCAATGTGTGCCTGAGAACAGAATTTGGATTCATAACTTTTTAGACATACCTCTAGAGCTCTTCCCTCAATATTAGCTTGTGGGATTGCTTGACCACCTTAGGCAGTTCTCCTCACATTAGGTCTCTGTATGGCTGGTTATTAGCGAGATGAGGGTTCACAAGGAAGATGGCCCTGGGGAGCCTGAGATTTCTGAGTGGGTGGTCTCACAAATAGCCAGGAGAAAACAACTATTTATTACTTGTATGTTCTGCTGGAGTGTTTCCACTCCTGTGAACATCATCATTCAAGCCCAGAAAGACATTTCAGCACAGTTTCCTTGAGTTTGGGGCGCTGCCCTGGGACTGAGCATGTTTGCAGATCAGCTTCTGTGGCCAACAGCCAACGTGGGAATAGTGCAGCCACTGCTGCTTATTTCCCTTTGGTCTCCTGGGCCATGAGACCAGGTACTCCATTACAGCTGGAATGACTAGAAAGTAACATTTGGCACAAGTCCAGGGTTGCTCGTGCTGCCCTGCAAAAACATGTGTTACTGCAGCATCTATTTGTAATAAAATGAAAATGTATATTTATGCAAAATGTTGGATGTTAGAGGCAGAATAAAAGAAATCTGGATGAGAATGTAAGTAAAGGAAAGGCACTTATCAAAAGAAGCTCAGTATGAAAGGAACTGTAATTTCAGTTGCCATTGATACTCATTACTAAAGTGGTGATAAACTCATCTGTTCAGGAAATAAATGTCAATGTACTTTTGTAATTTAAATGAGAACTTGTAATATGGAAAATATGCTTCCTGTTCAGATCCTTGAAGGTTTGCTTTGAAATGGGAGTCCCCTGTGATGCCTATTTCATTTTCTTTTATTGTTAAAGTGTTGTGTCACTGATGACATTTCTGCTGAATGCTGCCCAATTATAACATTGAACATCTGCACAGGGACATTATATCTTCCCAGGGGGATTATGGGAAACAGGCACACTGGTAAACAAAAGAGTAACTGAAATTATTTGTAGGAAATTTAGTCACTTTGTTGGCTGCCAAAGGTTGAGCCTTACTAACAAAAACATTTTTGCCTTTTATGGATAGATCAAACATTAAGGAAAAGAAAGCTTTTATAATAAATACAAGGAAAAAAGATGTGGTTTGTACTGTACTTTTAAAAATAATTTTCATGGGTGAGTGGGTGTTGGGGTGGGCAATTTGCTTTGATTTAAAATATGTGTTTGTAATATCCTTACTACCCACCATTTAGGGCAACTTTTAATTTATTCTTTCTGTGCAGTAAACAAAAATCTACTAAAACGCCCAGGATCACATACAATAATATATAGATGCAAATGTCATGTATTCAGTCTAAAGTTAAACCATATTATCTTGGTGCCAAGGTTCTGGATTTTTAACAATTCACTTGATATTTTAATTCCAATTATGGTTTTTGTGGTCAGACACTGAAATGATTATGCACAAAATTCCCATCCAAGTCGGTGGGAATCTCATGTGTGCAAGTTTTGCAGGCTTGGGGGCATAACCACAGGCAGGCTATTTCCAGTACAGCTTTCACCAGAATCCTTTACATTCAGACCTTTGCAAGGGAGAAAAGGAGGAAGCAGGTGGAGCCTCTCTGTCTCCCACTGCTGTTTGTCCCTGGGGTGAGACTATGGAGAGAAGACCAGCATATAATCCAGCCAGTCCGTGCTGCAGGGACTTTGGAATATTCTGGAAGGCTTCTGCCATCCTGGCAGGGTTTTTTGTCTGGCTGGCAGTGACTGTCTGTCTGTTCTCTCCTCAGCTCTGCTCCTTCACTGGTTTGTGACTTGAGCTTCAGTCACCTCCCACAACCTGCCTTCTGCTCTGCAACTTTCCTCTGTTTTCCTTTGTCCTTCCTTCTAGTTTACTCCCCATAAATTGACCACACCAGAAAACCTTGAAAATCTAACTTGCTGTCTGCTGCATCCCAGTGATGTGCCTTAAAATGTGTTTTCCTGATCCACGTGTGGTGTCTGTCTTGACTAGAACACTGGAAGATCAGGAGCTGCTGACCACTGCTTATGGACCAGCTGTTTCCTTGAGAAACTCAAATCGTACTTCCCTGGGGTAAAAGCATGATACTTCCAAGAATTAATGTGTCTCCATTCCTGGTTTGATTTTATCTTGATATCTTGGTTTAAACAATACCTTGTTCCAACCCTGGCAGTATTTTAAATTTTTAATTAATCTGATTCATTTCTTTGAATGGCAGCTGAAACGACCTGCAGCAATTGTCTAAAATGCTACAATTTAAAGTGTTACTGTAATGTTCAGGACAATTGCTGTGGAGTGTTGTTCCTTAATCCTTACCTGCTAATTTTTATGAGGAATATAGCTGTCAAAAATGGGCGGGAGGGATTCTGTCACACAGGAAGTATTCTATTTTTTCCTGATGGATAAATATCAAATGTCTCTTTTATTTTGATTTATCTGAACAATATATCTGTCTGCAGTTCCCCCTCCCTTCCTGCCCCGGAATGAATAGTCCTGCTGTTGAAATGAGAGAGAGTATGTTTCTAGGTCTTCAAAATAGGACTAAAAATACCTGCTTGACCTGTGGGTTTTAAGGCAGCTTGCAGTTGTGGTTTAACACGAGCCCCCCTGCAGAGATCAAAGCCTGGCCCCATCCTGCTTGGAACACCACTGTCAGTACCTTGTTGTTAGGCAAAAATTAAGAGTGTTCCCCTCTGCTGTGGAAAAGCAATGTTTATTTGATCTTGGCCCTCTTCTGAATAATTTTGCTAAATCTAATTGCTCTTGATGTCTTACCCAGTACATCGTGGGCTTTTTCAGAAGTAGCTCTTTATGCAGTGGGTGAAGCTTCAGAATACAGTAAGGACCACTTCAAATATCTCTCATCAAGGCAAAGAACTCTAGATAGATTACTGCAGATCAATCTGTATAAACCCTGCATAAACACTGAGGCTCTTTTAAGTTAAAATGTACTTTACAAACCCCTTATGTTATGGAAGGTGAAATACTCTGCGACTATTAAGAGAGTTATCATGTGAAAAGAGGTAGAGAGGGCTGTTTAATTCACTGGTTCCCGTCAATTTATGATGAAACAAAACATATTATTAAATCCTTTCCCCTATATTTATTACCATACATTAAGATTTTTATGTTACCACTATGGGAACTTCCTGCATGTCAAATGCCAGCCCTGGTTCTAATAGGAGTGATGCTGTTCCTGCCACGTGTTGCTTGAGTGACATCAAGAAACTTGACTTTTACTGACAGTCACTGTGAAGGGCTTTGCAGGGGACTGTGACATTTGGTTGCTGCTCACACTTCTGCTGGCACACAAACCACTCCCAGACTTTGCTGCACAGCTGTAAGGAGTTTCAGAGTGGACCCATAAATGAGAATGGCAACTGGCTGCTGTTTTTCAAGTAGAAGTCTCCTCTGAAAACAGAAAATGCGTGTGAGCTTCCCTGATGGGCATCATGTTGTGTGATCACACAGCAGGTGACAAGCGAGGGTGATGGGCAGTGCCTCCCTCAACTGTGGGACTGGAGTGCTTGGGAAATGTGGGACCTCCTCCAAAGTTCACTGCTGGTTTGATGGATGACATCATCTCTGTATTTATTGTCATACAGTTATTTAGAAGCTCTCCTTCATAACACTTCAGACACCAGGCCGGTATCAAATATCCCTGAATCACAGTCTAAGTGGAGGAGGGTGCTTTGAGCAGATCCAGAACACAGAGTGGTGGCTGACAGATTATCTGCCTCGGGCAGTAGGACACCAGCTGCTCAAGCACCATTTGTTTCCTCCTTTCCATGACTTCTGCTGCAACCAAAAGTGCTGCTAAGCTAGATGGATGTAGAGGAGTTGGTATTGTCTGGGGAGAAAAGAGTGATCAGGAGGCAATCTCTGCAGCATCAGCAGCAGTTGTCAGTCCCATTTTTAGCAGCTGCAGGAGTAAAACCACCACTAGGTAAGAGCTTTTGGTTCCACCTCACACAGCCTCCCTCCTTGAGACAGAAGTGGGCTCATCCCCTTCCTTTATTTTTGTTTCCCTGTAAGGTATTAGATGGAAGAAAGAGCAGGGGCTGCTTTGAGGTCACCTTCAGTTCTCACCATTCACCTGCACAAAACCATTTGAAACACATTTGGCCCTTGAGCCTTCTTGCTTAGCTTTTCCAAAATTCCACTTCCCACCCCTAGCTTTAATTTTCTCCCCACTTTCTCTCATTTTACTTCATAGAACAGCCTCCTTTGGCCCCTTTCTCCAGCCCTCAGCTGGTTTGTTACCTGGTGACCTTCCCAGCTTTCCTACTCTCCTGAAGATATTTCCACTATAACTGAGGGTTGCTTCATTGATAACGGGATGTTCTTTACCTCTGGACCAGGTTCTCACATGGTTTAGGTTTTTCTTTTTTCAAAGGCTAATTTTAGCTTGGAAGATTTGGGTTCCTCCACTCCTTCCATAATCACTGGTGGAAAATAGTCTGCTCTCAGCTGGGAGTCAGAGCAGGAGCTTCTTAGGCTGAAGTTCACTGTCCCTCTCCACTGCTCAGTGCACAAGCTCTGGACTTCCCCTCTCTGCAGGGCTGAATTTTGTCCCGAGGCAATGAAGTCATCCCTCCTGGTGCACTCCTGTGACTTTCCCTTTTAATTTGTTGGGAGTTGTATAAAGACAGAGCTCTTGTAGTCACCATCCTTGGTATTTATTTCAACATTAGATAGAATTTGTGACTAAAGTCATGACTCTGACACATTAAAGCAAAGTTCAATGTGGAAAAAAAAAGCTTTATCTTAGAAGTGTTATGATGAGTTCCTTTATTTCTTGTTTTTCTCAAAGCTCCTCCCCCCAAAAAAACTTTTTAGTTTAAAGACTTTAAATTCAAAACATTTATTAATAATGTAGAGGGCTGCCTGTCACTCAAAAGCTATAAAGAAACTCTGAAATCAAAGTGAAATAGTTTCTTCATCAAAGCAAAAAAAAACCCCAACTATAACTTTGGTGGTGCCTTGCTGTGTTTACAAACCCACTTAATAAATCCGTATCAGAATCACTCCTCAACACACAAATTTGCAGTCTGTCCAGGCTGGTCACTACTAACCTGTAGTAAATTTTAAAATGTCTGTATTCTACTTCTAGTTATATTGTTGATTTGTATGTGATTTTCAAGAAATCAATTGTGTACAACTTTTTTTTAAAGCCCTCAGGTTCTGGTGCTTTAAAATACGAGTTATCCGGGCAGAAACATCTTCACTCACTGCAAACCTGCAGGGCTCTTAAAGACTGAAACATTTTGCTGGTTTTGAAACTGGATGCTTTTGAAACAAACATCACTTTTGATCCACATGCGGCCAAAAAAAGCAGCGAAATGTATCTAACTCGGTATTTATTGAGTTGTTGGAGGGTCTTGGAGCAAGGTGAGCGCTGAAGGGCAGAGCATCAGTCAGCCTCGTTAGCACCCGTGCTGATCACTCCTTCCCCCGGGAGTCATTAGGGGAGTTACTGCCAGGGCTTGCGAGGATCAGGTTGCAAGAAAACAACGTCGAGGCAACCTCAAAAAAAAAAAAAAAAAAAAAAAAAAAAAAAAAAAAAAGGTGGCTGACAAAATGTTTTCCCTTGGTGGAAATGAGCATCAAATTACATTTCACTACTATTTGTTTGCTTTGGAAAGGGGAGGCTAGGGATTTTCACCTTGTCCTTAGGGCAGCAATTTGCTCACCTGACACTTTCTAGTACTGAAAACATTTGTTCAGATTACTGTGCTCCCATTTGATTTGTTCTCTTTTTTATACAGAGATTGCTTTCACGTAAAATCCAATTTGTTCTCTGTAGGTTATGTCAAGCTGGATGGGACATACGGTAGAAAATTGGTTTTCTTAGATGCTTTAGGTCCCTGAAACCCCCTCCAAAGTCAGGTAATCAGCAGACATACCAGGAGCACGAAATAGATGTCTCGTGTGATGGCAGAAGCTCCAAACACAGTCTTGGGAGGTGGATCTGAGTGAATCTCTCTGAGCTGAGTGCTGGGGCACTGCTCAAAGCTCTTCTGCTGCTGCTCTGATATTGATGCTGATTCTCTTTTGCACTGCTGTCTTCTAAGAGCCTGGACATTTCACTAAACGTAGAAGAAAGCAAATAATAATAATATTTATATATATTTGAAGACCAATTTTCAAACAATTCAATGCAATATTGGATAGTGTATTGAAAATATGTTAACTTTTTAGAGGGATTATTGAATTATAAGGTTCTTTTTTTTTTCTTGTAGTTAATTCTGCAGTGACATCTTCCTTGCTGACATCAGTACGAGCTGTGTCCTTGTTCCCTTCCAAATGCCACAAAATGCACTGGGTGGAATCTGCAGCTTTAAATTTCTACCCTTCTCCTGTGGGTTTCAAATGTTTCTTGACCAAGTAGAAATGCTTGGTCTTAGATGATGTCATGGGAGTGTTCAGAAGTTTACTTTAAATAGTTTTGTTCCCAGGAACTTCTTGGGATAAACCAAAACAGCAAAGAAAGAAAGAAAGCCCCAAACCTGCAAACACACAGCATTTTACAATACTGCATATAGAGTCAGAATTTGATTTAGATTCTCCTATATTTTTTTCCAGAATATCCTTATTATAGAAGAGTTTAGGGTGTATTCTTAGTCTGCTGCATAAACTGGGTAGTGGAGAGGAATCTCGTGGCAACATTTCAGTCCCACAATCACTTCACTCTGAAGTCATGAAAATATAGAACCAAGATTTTTATGCTTATAACCACATTCAAGAAAGTGTTGATGATTTTGAAGTATTTTTTTACCATTTATTTGTATTTGCACGTTATGCCAGAAATATCACTGGACCTTTATTATGCAATAACTAAATTAAAATGCTGTGATGCTTTTCACGTAGTTCTGTTGCAGACAGTGACATAAAATCTCTTTAAAAACTGCTAAAAACACCTATTCTTTTGGTCCAGCAACAGTTAAACTCCGAGCTGGCACTTTGCAAAGACATTTTTTTAATTTGCCACTCTCTTTGTGACCAGGATCATTGAAACATTATCTGCAAGAACAGTGGAAATCATCAAAATGAATTTCCAGCACCAGGCTTCCTGTTTACATTGTTCGGGGGTAGTTAGGGATTGTTAACATGTACTCGCTGTTCATGGTTAATGATACAATTGAGCCATCTCTGTGCAGTTCTCAGCCATTTAAAACTGTCGTAAAATAACCCAAATAATGGGATGATCAAAGCAATACAGCCGACTCTGCATGGTACTGTGACTGCAGCATTTGCAACCATTACTGTGGAGTACTATAAATATATTCAGAATAGTACAAAAGAGATATTCAGGTTACAAAAACTATAGTTCAGACCAGGATAGAATCATAAAATAAATATTCAGCTACGCTCGAGGCCCTTGAATGTTCCCATAAACACCTTTGGATGCCTACTATGATATGCCTAATTCCCAGGAAACAGGTACCCAGCACTTTTTTGGACAATCAGGATTCATTAAAGCATTGCAAATCAAGCACACAAAAAGGGAGATACAAAGAATGATTAGAAGCCTTTGTTGGGTTTTTTTTGTGGGGTTTTTTTGGTGGTTTTTTTTTTTGTCCTCCTTCCAGTTGGATACTTAAAACAGGTGATTTCTGATTTCTTTGTGAGAGCTATGATACATATGCTTTGCTGGGGCTGGGTGATTTCAGAAAGTGTTTTATTGTCCATGGAAAGCTTTTAGTTGCCATTACACCGGGTGTTGCATAAGTCAATGATAAATCAAACTAATATATTTTAAAAACTAAGCGTTAGGAGGTTTTATAGTTTAAAAGAAATCACAACAAAGCACATGAGTGCTGACTTTTTATCACCTCTCCTTTGAGACCCAGTTTATTTCATCCCTGATGTGAAGCATGTAGTACAAAACAAGATGACCTGTTTTCATCCTTGGTACAATTCCACTAAAGTAAAAAGCCTTATGCCAGGAATGAATTTGTCCCTATGTAAAAAAGGTCTTCGCTCCTCCCAAGAGGAGACTGAAACCGGGTTCTGTCTGTTTTCATCAGCTCTCTTTATCTCACATCAAGGGGAGCTGATTGAACACAAGGAATTCCTAATATGAGTCACTTGTCATTCAGGCTCTTCTGGTTGAGGATACAGCGTTTCCAGCTTTGTTTGGCAAAGTGAAAATTACCTTGTTTAGCAAGCCCAGCAACCGAGGGGAAAGTTGGCAACTGATCCACGTGGGCTCAGTTTCTGTGTGTGACAAATGATCCTGAAGCGCTTCTGAGTTGGGAATATAAATAGATCTTAATTACGGTGTTTTCTTCCAAATATATTCGATGTGTGGGGATGAATCTTCCATGTTTCATTCAGGAAGCACTCCAAACCTGACTGCAATAGCACATCAGGAATAAAAGAAACGAGAGCACGGCTTTTAGATTTTAGTGATCATTTGGCTGGAGGGAGTTTTGATTGGCATGTACTCCAGACCACTGTTCAATGTACAGATCTCTCACCAAATAAATTATAGCTATTTTCTAGACACTAAAGTGATGGGTACTAAAATGCTCCCTCACTGGCTCCCATGTATATATATATATTTTATAGCTATTTTACGTTACAGGAGAGTTTGCTTCTCAAGACAGGTGGAGTTCTTGTAGCTCTCTCTGGATCTTATCACAAAGATTCTTTGAATGTAACTTACAGGTAGACTTTTAGTTCCATTTCTAGCTGTCAGTAGTGGAAATATTCAGTAGAGGCAGAGAGTGTCCTTTTTTTTTAAAATGATAATACAAGAGAAGCAAGAGCCGGAAAATATCTGACTTGGTTACAGTCATTTTCCCTGTTACTTTTCCATCATTTTCATTTCTTGGTGCAGTGAGGACTCTTCCAAAACCCTCTGAGAAAAGCTGCCAGTGCTGCTTGCTGGAATCAGACAGTGTCAGAGTCTGAAAGGGACATTGCTTAAAGTTTGTGGGGAAGAAAAACTATCAAAACGTTCAGTACTGTAATTTATTTCAAGCCAAGTTCGGGAATTTAGGGGGGGAAATATGTCATGTGAACCAACCTGGGGTGATAAACCCTGAAAGTTTGTAACAGATCTGAATAATTTTTATGTTTTCCTTGAGAACCAGGTTTGAAAGAGCAGATGTGAGGGTCGTTATCTTAATGACACTGCAGAAGTCTGGGCAGTCACAAAAGCTTTCTCACATAGTCAAACTGTCTTGGGAGAATCTAATTTGCTGTTGAGGTATAATACCAAACAAATGCTTTTCATTAAGGAGCTGCATGAAACAGTATCAGTCTAACAAGAGGACTGGGCCTTTGAAATGTAAACAGAGTGGCTCCTCAAGGTAACATCCATTGCCTTTAATTGAATCTGCCTTGAAAACAGCAGTTTCCTTGGCAGAAGAAAACAAACTTTTACTGGCACGCTGCTTCACCCCTCCAGCTCTTACCTTGCCAAATTTGGTATCGGGGGAGTTTGTAAGAAAACGAATGCTTTTTTTTTCTAAGTGTTGTAGAGCTTTCTGCTGCTGTCACAACACTGGAGTTTAGCTGAAAGGAGACAAGGTGTTAATGTGAGGGGCTGAACTGCAGCAGTCTGGTGTTACCACATCCACTGTGGGCCTCTGCACATCACCTGCTAGGGAGAGATGAGAACATCTTGGACCTTGCACAGCAGGCACTGGGATCCAACTCCAAACTTCTGGCATGTTTATTTTGGAAAATTATGGTTTTATAGCCCATGCATGTACCTCCAGTACAGCCCTGAGGTTATTCCACCAAAAGACATTGCAGGACTGCTGTGATTTTTCTCCTCTGTGACAGTCTGAGGCTTGACTATCAACAGGAGTGTAACCCCTGATACAGGAACCCAGATTTATGAGGATTTTTCTGTACAATCCCAGTTGTACAGATGTAAAAACAACCCAGCCCAAGTACCTGTACAAAATTATTTTACAAGATCCTGACACAGAAATACAGATGCTAAAAGAAAGGATGAATTCAATATCGTTCTGAACTCATGGTTTCCCACATTGTTGTGCATATTTTGTGGGCAGTGTGTTTCCTTGGAGAAACCAAGTCAGCTTCTAAAAACATGTAAATTGTCCCACTGACTGCACTGACTTGTGCCTCAGCAAAACTGTTGCCTCTGTGTATGACCACCACTCTCCATGATCTCAGGACTGCTTCTGATAGGTCACACATGTCTGGATCTCCTCAGAAATACTCTTTTTGGGTCCTTATGGCAATGTGCTGCTTATGGAAAACCACAGCTAAGCCCACTGTTATAGGGTAATATGAGATTAACCGTTTCTGCAAACTGGAATGTAATGGATGAGCCATAAAAGTAGACAGAAATAAAAACAAACACTCAAGCTCAACCAACTGAACAAGTGAATGGGCTCCCATTCAGGTAGAATAAAGCATCCAACACAGGAAACAGCATGTGTTAACTTCAAATAACATAAATCCTAAAGGATGTGATTCAGTGAGTGTGTTTATACTTTGATTTTTGTATATATGCAACTAATTGTGCAAAGGTAATACTGTTGCTCTTTGCAGAGGTAACATTAGTTCCATATTTCTTACCATCACCCTTGTATCACAGTTGACTTCTAGATCTTCTCTCTCCTCTCTTCCTTTGGGAGTCTTGAGGTACAGTGGAATCATGGAGGGAAAATGCATCTGCTGCAATGAAATTAAACAACTTGGAAATTTACAGGAAAAGAAAAAGCATTTTTTTGGATCTGGGGACATGGTTGATGATTTTTGAAGTCTTATCTGTGTTGACATTGTTAAAGGGATGGAAAGAGGATTTTATTCAATGAAAGTCAATTAAAGAGGAGTTAATTACTCCACTTCTCTGCACTGTACAACAGGGTTGGTTGAGAGTCTCCACTCCTTTCCTTCCCAGGTTCTGCTGGCTTCTCATTTTTTGCCTTTTTTAAGCTTTGATTTTCTATTGCACATTTCCAGCATCATAACAGAAGTTTCAGTGGAAATATAAACATCTGGCTTGGCAGACATGTTCCTTCACTAATGCAGTCATCAAAGAAACACACAGTTTTTTGCAGAAGGAATTAGAAACAACTGGAGGTAAAAGATCCCATAATGTTTGCATTAATTTCTCTTAGAAACGAGAGTCTGCTAAATTTACAAGTCATGAAATTCAAAGCTTTACACACTGGGAAAGCAGCTATAGTGTATAAAGGACACTACACGAGAGATTTAGCATCTCATAGCAAAATGTCCTTTATGGTTGGGATACACTGGAGAGGGTGTTTTCCCAGACATTGTGAAGAAATGTTCAGCTAAGTGGAAGTGGCCCAGTATTAGTGAATGCTTTCACTACATACCCTAGTAAATGTATTTGTCAGCCCTGCTGTTTTAGTGAGCAGCAACACCCTAAAAAACTCCCCTTTTTTTTTTTTTCTTTTTGTTCTGAATACTGTTATTTTCTGTGGGGTTTTTTTGTGAGGTAAAAGCTTGTTTACCTTTTAGAGAATAATTGCTGAAGTCAGTTAAGATCCTCCGAAGTGCATTAAATAAGATTTAAACCTGCAGTGTGGATATTTCAGGAATAAAATTTCTAAGTTTAGTCTCAGTGACTGGAGCTTCTTTTGTGGGGACTTTTATTCAGTGTGCAGTAAATGCAGCTCCAAGCCTTGGTGAAGACTGTGTTTTGACTAATTTTAGTTTTATGGGTGTCAGTTAAGAATACCATGTGTCTTGATGTCAGAAGCTGCTTCTTTGTACTTTGTGGCCTTGTGGTTAGCAGCTTGTCAAACCAGGGGTGGTTTTTTCTGTTTGAGCTATGTCTAATGTTTATTGGAGATTTTACACCTGGACCATGAAAGCTCCCTGACAAACGTGGGGCTCATTTCAAGTGCAGCATCCTCAGAATTTCTGTTTGATTCTTGAGGCTCCTGTGTAAGCCATAGAAGGGCACATGGCAAACTCGACAATGAATTCAAAATGCAAACTACCTAGAACTAAACCCAAATCCCCACACATGTAATAGAAAGGGATTTCCCCAGCATTTACTTTCTGCTCACTGACATGGTTTACATCGTGTTATGTGTGTGAATGTACTTTCGCTTTCCTTTATGCATAGTCTTGGTACCAGTTTGCTACTTTTTGGTAGCCTCATACTAAAACCAAGAGCTATCCTGAACAGAATGGGAAAACAGTTTAAGGGGTGTGATTTACAGTCGAAATTTGAACTCAGAGTGAAGAAAAATGTTTGCTGTGTGTGTCTTGGAGTTGGACTCAAAGGGACTTCCTTGGCCCACTGCCTGTGTTCTGATGTGCATCTTTGCTTGGGAATTTAAACAGTGAAAGTTTAGGTCCTTAGAGGAAAGAAAGAGATAAAATTACTGAACATTCACAGCACTGTGGGAAGTACCACCCAGGCATCTCTGCCCAGCTGGGAGAGCAAAAGCAGATCGAACCTGGATTCTGTGCTGAGAGCTGCAGTGTCTTGGAGGGCAGACTGAACTGCTGCAGGTCCACAGCTTTTCTACCCAAGCAGCTTAGATTATCTCTGGTGAGGAAGCACTTGCATCATCTGTGTTTCCTTCTCATGCTTGCACTGCTTGTTGCTGGCCTGTTTGAGAGCAGGAAGGCAGCACAGGGCAGCTTCTGCTGCAGATGTGTGTGCTCAGCAAGTCCCAGGCCAGCATTGGGTACCAGCAATGCCACAGCCACAGGGATGATCCCACAGGAAAGGCTCATAAGGCAGCAATCCCGGTGTACTTTCAAATGCTGGGTGAATTTGGGTGGAGTATTCCTGGAAGTGCTCTGTGGAACTCCAGTGATGAACCCAGGGCACCTCCATGGCACACTGCGTACACGGTGGGGGAAGGGGGAGATGATCAAAGGAGATGATGATCAAGGATCTTATTTCCCTGCCTTATCTAGTTCTTGTTGCTACATAAATAATGCAAATATAAGTGCAGTCACAAGGATCCCAGTCTTCCCTCAGCTATGAATATATTCAAACAGATTTAGTCAATTATAACAAAGATACAAAAACGACAGAAGTCTTTATTTATTACAGCAGAGCTTCTACTACAATTAAACAACCCCAGTAAACCTCAATTCTTCTTTGAAAGGTTTATTGTATGAATACTAAGCTTGTAGCATTGTGGGACCTGAATTAAAACCATCCATTGGGCAGGAGCATTGCTGGATAGAAATGGGAAGGTGGGCAGCTTGAAAAGAAAGAACAAAGTCATAGTTCCAATGGCTTTAATTTGTTAAAGATCTTGTTAGGGCCATAAAACTTTACCAGGTACTGTAGCTGCTTAGTTTAAGGAGGGAGGTCTGGTCTGGTCATTCATACCAAGCTGTTGTTTCAATTCCCAGCCCTGAGGTTTATAGGCTGTCGTGTATGGAGCTAGTCCTGAACCATGAGTTTATTGAATATTTTGAGAGTTTGAGGTTGTCTTTCCTCTCCTTCCTGCCTTGGATTATTAGTAACTACTTGAACCTGAAACAGTTCCATCAAATCTGTAGCAGCATTTTGTATATTCTCTTTGGAACAGAGAAAAGGTTTTGTTTTCTTTTTCTACAATGTAATAATTCAAAAGAACAAAGCAATCAGGAAGCAGAGCATTTCTTCCTTCTTCTAAGCACCATCTCCTTCTAATAACACACTTAATATCTCTAGCATTCATCAAAGGATTATTTAAAAGAAACAGAGCCTGTAGGTGTGATACTAATTACATATGTGAAGATGGATGTGATGCCAGGGCTAAGTGTCTGGCTTACTGGTGATGAATGTGAGGGGGAAAGGCAAAGCCAAGGCCACACCAGGAAAACTTCTCTTTTGCCTCTCAACTTGCTCTTTGGCAATTCCACTCCCAGGGTTCACAAACAGACATTTGTCATATTCTGAAAGGAATATATATATATATATATAGGGGCTGAATTATAGGCAGGTCAAGGAAATTAAGAGAACATAATTTCAGCACAATTTGGATAAAGCCCAGAAGCACAGTTCACTGCAGAGACAGGTAGAAGACTGAGCCAGAGGTGATCCTTCTAATTCATTAAAATACAGACATTTGCACAAGGACTGATGCAGAAAACCAGGCTGACAGGGCTACCTCCATAGCAATTTACCTTTTTTTGGATAAATGTGCCCATTAAATGTCTCAAAAGAAGCATTTTCCCAGGAGCAATGATCAAAACTGTCAATGGTCTGACTTAGGTCTGCCCAGTGAAGCAGGTCTGTGTTTTGGGGTGCATGGACAAGGAGACCTGCAGTGAGAATGCAAAATACAGCAAGTGCATTTAGCCAGAATGAGTGTCCTTTGGTTGCAAGAGTGGAAGAGCTTGAAAAATGTTTCTCACTCCTGAGGGAAAAAAAAACAACATTTTTTGAGTTTTTCTAGGACCTCTCACAAGTTTTTTGAAATCAGTTCACAGCAAATCAGAGCAAATAGAAAGAAACATCTCAGAAAATTGATTTAAAAAAATTAGCAACTTCAGAGAAGTTCATATCTGGCCTTTGGAGAGCACTGACTGGATGAGTTTTCCTAAATGCATGCCTTCTGCAACTACACTGGCTTCACAGAATCTACAGGAAGAGTGAGTTTGAGCCATTGTTTAGTACATCTTGCACTGGCATCTTAAGCTGCCACTCTGGCTCCCTTATCACCTGTGTGTAAAGAATCTGGCAGTCTTTTTTAAAGAGTTATTAATAGGATTTTTAAATTACACTTGTGCTTGAATGAACCAAATGCTTCCACATGACAAATTGATATGAATGCTTTTAATAAACAGAAAAGGAGAAGTAGGTTCATCTGTCCCTGGGGGCTTAGCTGGCTCCATTCATCCTTCTTATTAAATCTTGTCTGTATGGCATTGTTGTTTGCATTGATTGATTGCTTGCCTTAGCCCATAAACTTGGGTTTCTCCTGTGCTCCCATCTCATATGGCAATGAGATCCCAGGCTCAAAGAAGTATCTCCACTAATAAGGAAGATTAATAGATGTTCCATGGACCAAAACTTTCCTTGGCTACAGTAAACTCAAGGGGGACTGGACAGCAACAGATGAGTCAGAACTGGCTTAGACTATATTTTGTCAGTATAAAATGCTTCTAGCTAATTCATTTGGCAAGAGATTAGAAGTTAAACAAAATTAGGTCCACACTTTTTTCTTTCTCTCTTAAAAAAACCCCTAAAAAACCCAACCCAAACAGTGCAATATAGCAGTAATAAAATCAAATTGAACTATAGAAACAAGGACAAGCATTCCTCTTCTTGTTCTCCTGTCACAGATAACCCCCACTACACAATAGCAGGCTTTTGTTTGGAATAAATGCTATAAAGTTTATGGACTATGTCAGCAAGTATTCATCATAAGAGCGAAGAAGGGATGTGTCCATCCTCTACTTTACCTTTGACAGAGCATTTTTATAAACACGTGCTCTAGAATGGGAAGAAAGATTCTGCAGGAATACCTGGGATGAGCAGAGATGGGGAGACTGTGG
This sequence comes from Manacus vitellinus, assembly GCF_001715985.3. Classification (NCBI taxonomy): domain Eukaryota; kingdom Metazoa; phylum Chordata; class Aves; order Passeriformes; family Pipridae; genus Manacus; species Manacus vitellinus. The sequence goes on from NW_021940379.1 coordinate 5,736,352, forward strand.
TAACTATTATTTCACTGTGTTGACATGGCAGAGCAAAATTGAAAGTAAGTTACCAATCTGACGATAAAACTGTGTTTACTCCAATAACATAAACTATCTTCTAATTGAATTTCAAGCTGAATTTTTAATAAAGCTGAAGCCAAGGACAGTGAAAACATTAAAAGCAAACTCTAGAGTGTGTAACCAAACAAAATTAAGAGTTGCTGGAGCAACTTTCCAGTTATGTCATGGACTTTGAATCACTGCTGACTTTTTAATATATTCTCTTTTAGAGACAGAATATAAGAGGGCCCCCATTTCTTATGGTGAAGTTCTCCACTGTGCATCACTTTGGCATTACTTAAAAAGCAGAAGATACACTGCAATGACCTCAGATTGTCTAAATATTGATCAGATTAATGCCCTGTGACTGATGGTGAACAGAGTGCAACTAAGGCATCTCTTTGGATTCTTTAAACCTTATCCATAGCTTAAAGACACCACTCTTCCTACAGTTCATCAAAGATAGCCATCCATCCTAAAACAAGTATCACAGACAGAAATTCCACTTTCTGTGTAACACAACTGCTCCTTAGCCCTGTAAGGGCAGCTGAATGCTCTGCTTTTTTTGGGTCTGTCACTCACCCTTGAGGTGTGGTCTCCCTGTAGGCCCCAAAGTTGCATTTGAACATGACCTCTCCAGCTACAGAAACCTGACTCCCTGTAAGTCAGCAGGAGTTTTGGTGTTCATTTCCTTGACAGCAGATTGGGCCTTTTTTGTCTGAAAGGCATCCCAGTTTCTCAGAAGACTCCTACTCATGGAGCCTTGCAGTCCTCAGCTAAACACTTCCCTTGGGTCTGCTCCTTTATTAGCCTTGGACAAAGAAAACATCAAATGCTAGGAAATCAGAAATTTGGTATTTTACACTCGTAACATACTCATTACATTTGAGGACACTTAATGAAGCAAGAGGCAAAAAAATGACTATCAGGCAGACTGAAAATAAGTAGCTTGAAATCATAATCATTAGGAGGGTGTACTTTGATATTTGAGTGGTAGTTTGCCAACCAATGCAGTGGAATGGTATGATGGAAAAGATGACAACATCAAGATTGTTGTGACAATGTCTGATTGTTGTTTGTGTGTAATTTAAGGAGTAACCTAATCTTCTGTGCTAACACACATCAAAGAAACAAGAAATCAGTATTGCTAAAGAGAGGGCAGTTTTATAATTTCCAGACTGTCCTCCTTATAGCACAGTTCTCATATGAGCTATCATTAATTTTGTGTATAAAGTACATGTTCAATGTACATTTGCCTTCTCTTCACGACTTTTCTCCACTAACCTTCTTTATATCCATTTGTTTCACGTTCTTTATCTTTGTATCACCTATAGTTGAAGGATGTCATGTGACACAGTTGCATTAAAACCTACGTAAAGAAATGTCCTTCAGTTAATACAGGGTAAGATAAACGAGACTGTACTTTAAGAGTTATGTCTGTGCAAGATAAGGCAGTGACCAACTATTTTCAAAACATTGTCCTGCCCTTTTAAAATTATATTTACCAGTTTAAAGCTGCAAACCACTTTAATAAGTACCACCTAATCAATCCCAGAACTAGCAAGAACTTACAAGTATCTACAAGTAGTTCACCCTCACCAAAAGACCCCGTAGGCATTTCGGTGCCTGATCCATGTGCACATAGGTATTCATTTATAAAACACACATGCTTGTACATATGTTATGGGCATCTACATTAGAGTGTTTAGGTAAACAGTTAATTCAGTTAGCCTCTTTACTATTGATGTTAGAAATAAATCTGTGCCCAGGAACAGGCTTTGCACGGATAAAGGTTGAGCAACTTGCTTATGGAGTTAAAAAAGGACTTACAGAACTGAAGAGGTCCAGCCTTGGTTTTAAAAGGATGTGTTGTATGAGTGTCTGCAGTAATGTGTATCTACATAGACACTGAAAAATATTGCTGCCTTACAAACACAGCCAAACAAGAGCACACATGTATACATGTATATCCATCCACACTGTGTCATGGATTCACACGGGCCACCCATTGGAGAACGTGATGATTCCAGAAGCAACACCAGCTTCTTGTTATGCCCTGTTTCGGTGTTAAGAATCTGTAAGTAGCGTTGGGGCTGATTTTTCAGACGGCTCCATTTCCTGATCCAGTTCACAGCAGGACCCCAGGAACAGCTGTGGGAGCGAAACTGGTGGAACTGCTCCCAGCCCGGGAGCAGCAGCACAGCAAAGGCTCCTGTGGAGGGAAGGCAGGGACGTGTTAAGTCAGCCCTGCTACTGGAGACAGTTTCCTCAAACCACAGCCTTGCAGATACGCACAGATGCTTTAAAGTACAACCTTTCTTTTGCATATAATAAGGGAATTCTGACAGCCTGTTGGCACACCCACCAGGAACAAAGCTCCAACAGGCACTGTCAGCTGCCCCAGGGCATTACATAAGAATAAAAGATTGAAAGGTGTGCTGTGGGGATGATTCATATACCTGAGGCTTAGACCAGGTGCTCTGCAATTAACTGCATTAACCTGCAGCTGGAGTGAGTTCAGAGCGAAGGTTAGCTATTCTCAGTTCAATTGGTTTCAAACCTGTACTGGGGATTATATTCAGTTATTTATACGGCTGGGTTGGGTTTTTTTGTTGTTGTTTTTTTGGCTTCTTTTTCTGTCTGGTTCTGCTGAGAGGTTTAAAAAAAAAAACCAGGGAGTGCTGTCTGTATGTTGAGCTCTAATAATATTTAATGCAGAGTATACAGCAATTCTCATTCTAAAGTTAGAGGGAGGAACCACAAAAAGACATTTCAAGTTAGGATGACATTTATTTGGAATATCCACTGACTTGGGGTAGGTGGAGGGAGAGAGACGGCTTTGAAAAGCAGAATGCTTACAGGGATAACCCTTTTTCAGTTTTACAGAACATGGCAGGGCTTAAAAAATGTGCCTGCCTTAGCACATGGACAGACTACATGATCTCTTTTGAAATCTGCACAGGATCTTTTTACCCGCTGGGTTTAATTTCAGAATCCAGTACAGTCATTAAAGAAAATAAAATTATGTTTGTTCTTTCATCTGGAGCACAGAGCAGTATCAATTTTTCATTCCCTCCTCCTTTGCATTCCCCCTTCAAAAAAAAAAAAAAAAAAAAAAGATGTATAGATGGAGGAATTCACCCTATAGCTCCCCTAAAATTTCTGATCTTCAACAGCTACTTTGAATTGATTCTGTATACATGGTTGCCTAATGTGTGCAGCATGTAACACTGTTTCTGGGCTCTTGAACATGAGCTTGCCAAAACTCTAATATTTTATGTACTGAACTTGCAATCGATCTAGAAGGGTCTGTCTCTGTCTTCCTAAATGTCTGAATTTTCTGATCACTTTCTCATGGAATAATGGAATATTCCAACACTGCAGTGTCTGAGCACTTCCCATTCACTAACATCAAGCAGAACAGCCTTCATTTAAAGACAGGGAAAACACAAAGTTAGACAATGTACCCAGGGACATTTCCCAGCAATGCTCTCTCACTATACTTGAGCCATGCTGTTGTCTGTGCCCTTCTCTATGCAGATACAAGTATTCCTCCCACTGTGTTTCAATCATTTCCAAATAATAATCATAATAATAATAATAATAATAAATCTGGGCATCTGAGAGTGATCTAAATGTAACACTTCCTCACTCTATTTCATCCTGGGGTAACTCCACTGTGTAGGGAAGTTTTATGTGTCTTACCCTGTACCACGCTGGCAGCTTGTGGGTTTGAGCCAGGTTGATTCTCAGTGCTTTGACATTTCTATCAAATTCCTGCTTTGGCATGGGAAATGCAGCCTTGTCAGGTTATGTACGACGAGGCTAAAAGAAGAGATGGGATTTTGTAACATTAGGATGGGTTGTGGTTTAGGCTCAAATAGCCAACAGACACCCTGGCCCAAAGCACAGCCTGAGTCTGTCTCATCCTGCAGCCTGACAGCCTAGATCAGACATCCTGCCAACCAGCTATGGTTAGCTTTTAGTGTCATCAGATGTCATCAGATGAGGGAAAGAATGTACTAGAAACACACCAGCCGTGACTTTTGGACAGAATCAACTTTTATACGTGACCTTTATGCTCATTTTGTTAAATCTGACATGCCTGCCTTAACTACTGGATCAGTCTCTCCCGTGCCACTTGCATGCAAGATACACAAAGGATCTCTTCTTTGTGATCTGGAAATAATAAATAGCATTCCAAACAATGGGATTTATATTTCTCACTTTTCATGCTTCCTTCACAGAACGTGTGATGGCCATCCCACTCTTAAAATTCAAATGCCAGATGGAGAATGTCCAAGAGCAACTTCCAGCAGTGATTAAACCCATATCATAGAATTCTGGCACCTAGGAATGTAAAATGGATAAGCAGGTCATGCCAAAAGTCCATCTAGCACATTATCCTGTCTCTGCCAGAGCCTTTAGCAGATACCCAGTGTAAGAATGGGTAAAACAGAAAGCTCTGGTGGAATTGGTACTTCCTCAGAAAATAATTATATATACTGGGGGAGTAACATGTACCTGTGGGGAATATCATGTGTGTATGGGAATGTTTGAATTACTGGATTTTAGGTCAGATCTGAGCTGGGTCAAGGATTGTTAAAGGTTAAAACTGATATTATTATTCCATCATGCAACTAAAAATTACCTTAAGACAATGGTATAAGTTAGAGTGAGTGAGAAGACAAGACAGTTCACATAGAGAGGTCTGGAATTTTAGCTTACATCCCAAACTAGCAAATCATCTTAAACCCACTGGGAGAACTTGATGAACTGAGAGGTCTTTTCCAACTTTAACAATTCCACTATTCTAATAGATTATAATGCAGGTTAGTTTTCCCTGCATGACAGCTTAGAGTTACTGATAAAACTCTAAAATTGCTCTTTTCTTCTTGCATGGGACAAAACTACAGGCTTTATGAAGTAAAAGTATAAACCAGTTTTCTGAAGTGAGAAACACCATAGAAATAAGACCAAAATAATGAATGATTTTGGAAGATATAAGATAGAGAGACCTGACTGATCTATTGCATCCCAACTCTCAGCTGCTGAACAGTTGATGAAAGACAATGCCATCTTCTTATGGAATAGGGATATTACAAAAAGCATATAAGAGAATTAAAGACTGCAGCTGTCACTGATTTTCAGTGAGGGAGATTTTTCAAGTTTTGTAGGTCAAATCTTTTTTTTTTTTTAATTATTATACCAAGTCTGAGAAGTTTAGGAGTCTGAGAATGTGCTGATTTACAGGTTCTTTTGTTTGTTTCTCAACAACTGCATTATCCTCACGATTTTTTGTATCTGGCCAGTTATGGAAGTACCAAAAGAATATGTAATTTTATTTGTTGCCTTCAATAGAACATGAAGACACAGAACAACACTTTATGGCAACTTTGAGGGTCTGCAGCTGGAAGCTACAGGCACTGAGAGCACCTTTCAGCATCTTCCAGAAGATCAAAACCAAGTTTTATGGTTCTCTGCAAGCTAGAGGCTTCAAATATTTGCACCAGAGTTTTATTGGAAAGATGCTTTATGTTGCTTTACAAAATAACATAGAATCATAAAATCATTTAGGTTGGGAAAGACCTTTAAGATCAAGTCCTACTGTTCCTCCACCACTAAACCACATCCCTAAGCACCACATCTACAAGTCTTTAAAATACCTCCAGGGGCAGTGACTCCACCACTGCCCTGGGCAGCCTCTTTCAGTGCTTGACAGCCCTTTCCAGGAAAAAATTTTTCCTAATATCCAACCTAAACCTCTGCTGGTGCAATTGGAGGCTGTTTTCTCTCCTCCTGTCCCTTGTTCCCTGGGAGAAGAGTCCGACTTCCCCCCCAGAGTTCATTTCTTCTTAAACCAGAGAACTTTAATGGCCAGATATTATCCCTTTTCTCCTTTTGCACCATCCAGGTGGTACACAAGTGCTGTAGGTTATATAAACTGGTGCCCAGGAGTGGGAGTTCCTGGGAAGTGGTTCCTGTGCCTGCAATACCTGCCCCTGTGAGCGCAGCAAGAGCCACCCAGAGCCCCAGGAGACAGTTTGCTCGGGGTCTTACTGCTCCTGTCCATTGTTAGCTGCTCTCATTTGTACTTGTGAAGAGGTGCAGACTCATACCTGAATAAGAGAGAGATTCTAAAAGGCTGTTTTCACCTTGGAAAGTAAGAGAGGACAAGTTATGGTTGGAAATGAGGGAGGAAATGACAAGAAAACTAATTAATCCTCACTATCATATGCAGTTTTCACGATGTTTATGCCTTTCCAAGCCTAGATTTGTCTCCAAGAGTGCACTCAAAAAGACTGATGAATAAAGTTTATTGAATGGTGTATATAAGAAAAGAAAATCTGCGTGTATTTTCTTTTCTCTTTTTTTCACTGGGCCTGTCCTTGATTTTAGTGTAGGTAGAACTTTCTGCTGTGACCTGTGCTTTAAAATTGTAACATCCTTGTAATATTAGAGTACAAGCAAAAAGGATATTCTCCTACCCTTATGTAATTTTAGAATTATCAGGTTTATTTCTGACCAGGAATCTTTTTTTTTTCCTTTTTCTTGTCTTTATTTTTTTTTCCCTGCTTTGCCTTTAGTTTTGTTTGTTGTTTTCGTTCCTAAGAGGAGAAAAATACTGCATCTTTAAATTAGGAGTAGCTGAATAATGAATCTTGGGCAGTGAAAAGGCTAATGTGCTGTGGAAGAGAAGGAGTTTAATCTAATTTAGTTGGAGGGTGTCTGTCTGTGGTGTTGTTTTCTGGACTGTGGGAATAGAGGAGGGAAGCTGCCCCAGTGAATGGTTCCTCCTGAGCCAGAATCAGTGGGGAGTCCCTTAGATGCCACTGATCCGAAGCCAGGCCATGAAAAGGGGATTAAAGAAATGTTCTGATTTGCAATTCACACTAATGCACCCCGTCGAACCTTTGGTAATATTTCAAACCACATTTCAAGGGAAGTGCCCTTAAAATAGCCAGCTAAATTGTATTAGAGCAATACTATACAACCCACTCAGCCATTTATGATTTGTTTTTGTTTTTAATTCTTTTAACTGTTGGTGGTGGTGGCTCTCTAAGGCAATTAAAACTTTTGTGCATTGTGAATATTCGCACTTGCATGGGAATATTTCTCAGTGTGCCTGTCCTATTAGGCAGGCATGTTTACTTAAATTTTGGAGGAAAACTGCTACAAAGATACTGGGACTAGGGAAAAACAAGCCCATTTGGTTTAAAAAGGAATCATTTCTCTGCATGCCGTTTAATTTTATTAATATCTAGTGGAAATTCAGTAAGAAATACGGGCTTATAAAATTGCTAAAATAGTTATCAGCTTTCTTTCTGTGTGTGTGTGATCTTTTTATTTTACAGTTATTATCTTCTGCCTGGCTAACATTTTTTTTTTAATATATATGTTAGAATTTGTTACTGGAATGAAATGCGTAGCAGATGTAAGGAGTTAAAAAGTATCTGAATAAATGCATACAAATACAGATGAGGGTAGGGTTATTGAGTGGAAATAACATTAAACTGATCTCTATTTTTTGTGTAATAAACAGCTGGCCAGAAATATCAAACCTGAATAACAGTTAAAGCCACAGACTTCTTAGACATAGAATTGCCAATATCAATTCACGTTCTGTCATAACACACTATTGTTAATCATAAGTAATTTAGACTATTGAACTAAAAATCTTTAATGTACTAATTAACTCTTCAACTCCCCAAGCTGATCATTTCATTTCTCTTTGCTGCTGAAGTGTCAGAACATTTTATCTCAAATGGGTTATTTGGGTCTTCTTTAATCCCATTTCAGAAACCCTTGCCCGGCACTGTAATTTCCATTGACTCTAACATGGGTAGAATAGATGCAACTTTGATTTTCACCCTTCCCCATATCAAAGTATTTCATTACACTGGCACTGTAATAGATTATACAGCATTAAACTTTGCCACTGCAGGGATGAGGGGTGCTGGTGTGTCTTTTTTCTTGGCTTGTTTATGGTTTGCTTTACCTACAAAATATTTAGTCATGGTTTGAATTATCACATGCTTTATTAAATATTCGGGTTTTTTAATCTTTTCCTTATGGGACAGAAGAAGAGCTGGACTTTAAGATACAGATTATTCCTCTGCACATTTTTGGGAGGTGGGGAGATGGATAGCTTGAGGGAGAAATGCATCCTTCCTGTGAGTTGGCACATTATTTGAAATCATGTTTAATTATAAAGTTTCATTAAAAATCTTTTGCTTAAAATTTTAGAAGCCTAATAAGATTTCCATTAATTTAAACATATCACTATTCCCACAACGGCCCAAATGCTTTCTTTTTCCTCTTTCATCCATGGTTAAATATGTAAATAAAATGTCTAAAGTCATTCTTCAAAGAAGACAAAAGAAAAAAGAGCTGAGGGAAAAGACAGCCATAAAATTCCTCCCAATTCTCCATAACATTTGCCAGAGGGGGGCCAACTCCTAGCCAGGGCCTAGCAGCAGGGGTGCCTGGCTGCTCCATAGAATCACACATCTCAAATCCCACACACAGGAGAAAAAAAATAAAATAAAATATCTTTTCAGCTGGAGCCATCAAAAGGCTCTTTTCATTTATTAGTTACAGAGGTATCTTCCAGTTGCTGATTTCTCAGCGCTCTCATTTTTCTATAATAATGTTCTATTTGTTACTTTCACTGACTCAGGCTCAGCTGAATGGCTGATACTCCGAGATAGCTCTTTAAAAATATAGAAAGTAAAATAAATGATCTAAAGAGGGATGCACTGGCTAAAATAATGGCTAGAAAAACAAGGCTGATATAAATTGGCACATGAAAGATCAATTAAGAGAGACACAACTACAAAGGTTGGAGGTTTCCCCCTGCTTTTTTTTTTTTCTCACTTTCATTTATGTTTCTTTTTGCCTCTTAGGAGAAAAAGGTTGTTATCAGTGCTGTAGAAGAAACAGGCCATGTTTTATTTCATGTATTTTTTCTAGATTACTTTAATAGCAATGGTGATAGAAAATGCTTTACAAAAATACTTGTTGAAAAAAAGAAATAAAAACAAGCTCCCAAACAATCAAGTTGAGCAAAGCAAACATTGAGTATGTTCATTCTACGCACTATTTAAGTTCTACTCTTTATTATTATTTAAATTCTACTTTTTAAAGTATTCTACTCTCTAAAGTAGAATTTACTTATCCCTTGTAAAAGCTTTCCCCACACTTCCCTACTACCCCCAGCTGAGCTCTCTAGAAGAGGAATCAGGATGAATACAAATACTAAGAAAACAGGCTTAGATTAATGAAGAATGGAAATGCCCCAACACACACTCTCTCACACACATGCACACACACAGACACACTAAAATAAATAAAGCTTTTTTTTTTTTTGCACATAACACTGCCTGCTTTTGTAGCATTCCCTAAGGAATCTAAAAGTGCCCAAGGAAAGGTCAGTCCCTAAGTCCAGGACTTTATAAATATAATCTCCTCGATCCACTGAAAAGCCACAAAAAGGACTACTGTTTTAAAACCTTTTTATAGCGGCTTTTACTCCTGGGCAAAAACTAGCCACATCTTCAGGGGTTTCAAAGGCAAACATCAGCCCTGGTTTGTTGTCCTTGCTTGGATCCATTTCACCCTTATCACAATTGAGGAAGCCAACAGTTTCCTTTCTAGAGCCTGGTGGGGTATTAACTCTGACCCTGCGGGATTTGGGAGTTTCCAGGAGAATCCGTGTTCTTTTCGATAAGAAACAGGCCCTAATGGAGAGGAGCCCGGTTTGTGTGGGTGAGCATGAATGGAGAGAAAGAGAGATTTGCCTTCTTCATTAATATGTTCGCTAAAACTAGGCTCAAAGGAGGGGGGAAAGGGGGGTTGAGTAGACCTAATCTTTGACTTCTGATCACAAAGTGCTCCTTTCCCCTCTGTAAAATTGCGAATTATAGTTTGGCTTAGGATTTAACTTCCTCCTTCTGGCTCTCATAGACCAACAAGCAAAATAAATCTCAAAGCCTAACTTTGAAAGTAAACGCAGTTCACTTTAGAATGATTCCCGTCTCCCAAATCTATAAGTGTCTTTTCTATAGTGGATGAAGCAACTTCCCCAAAGGTACGTCTCTAGTTAGGGTTTCTTATTTAAGGAAGAGAAAAAAAAAAAAGGCAAGCTACTTTTCGAGTGATGCCATACCCTGATTAAAACCATAATCAGGTACTTTTTCAGCAACCCTGCCTGTCCTGTTCATTTAGGAATTCGAGACAAAGCACGACATTTGAAAACAGCTGAGATTCCAGGCTGAAAGCAACCATATTTTATGACCCTGGCAGCGGAGAGTTTATAGCACTCGTCATAAAATGCATCCTCCTACCCACATCCTCCCTGCTAAAGCTTTGCCCCCCCTCCAATAAAGGCAGTCAAGGAGGCACCACCTTCAACCCTCTTATTAGGAGACACGAAGTCTGAAGCCTTCGCTCTCCCTGGCTTCCTACCTGAGCGAGGGAGGGCAGGCTGACGCCTTCTACAGAAAAAATCTTGTTAAACTTTCAAGGGAGGGCAACGGGAGGTAAAGGAGAAAGGAAGGAAAAGACAGAAGGAGAGAGAAACAAATGGGGCTTTTTCTAATCTGTGCCGATCAAGGAGAACCTGTAGGGGTCCTTAAGGAGGTTTCAAGGCGTTCCGAGTGATTGGAAAGTAATCACCGTGTCAGCTTCACCTTTCTCATGCAAAGTGGATGTCGTATGCGAGGCGGATCCTGCACAGGTCTTTCTTTTTTTTTTTTTTTTTTTCCCTTGGTGCCTTTTTTTTTTTTTTTTTACTTTATTTTATCCCTGGACTCAGCCGCCCCCCAAAAGCCCCAGCTGCTCCGGCCCCGGGAGTTCCTGCCAGGCGGGAGGAGCGGAGCCGGCACAGACAACACGCACACGCCAAGCCCAGCTCGGCAAAGCGCAGCCGAGCCGACCTATTGCAAACCCGGACCAGAGGGCGGCGAGGAGGGAGTGGGGGGGATTTTTCAGGCCCCCCTCTTCAATGGCTTAGATATTTCCTCCTCCTCCTTTATTCTGCACTCGGATAAACCAATCCCCACCTCTCGGCGCGAAAGTGCGGAGCCGTGACCCGTTTTAGGGAAAGGAAAAAAAAATCCCTGGAGAGACCCGCTGCACCAGAAAACCTCCCGGGACATGTGCGAGTGGAAGCGGTGATCGCTCGGATCTGATCTGCCCGGACCCAAAACTATCCCGGCATCGCTCTGCCGGGAAGGAGGAAGAGCAGGAGGAGGAGGAAGGGTGGTCGGGAAGACGCATCGCGAAAGTGGAAGCCCGGGGAAAAGAAAGTTGCCGGGCTGCCCGCAGTAAGTTCCGCGCATCCGTGGGCTGGGGGGACCGTCCCTTCTTCCCCCGCTCCCCGCGGGGCCCGGGCGATGCTGCCCCGCACGGCCACCCCCCGCCCCGCGCCCTCGCCCGGCTCGGGGGCGATGCTGTGCGGCAGGGGCCGGGAGGCCGCTGCAGTGACCCCCGAGCAGCCCCCAGCGCCGCGCTCGGGCCCCACGGGAGCCGCCGCGATGGGGCCGGCGGCCGGGAACGCCGGCAGGACCGTCCTGCTGCTCTGCTGCCTCAGCCGCTTCTGCGCCGGCATCAGCTCCATGGACATCGACCGCCCCGGCGACGGGAGGTGCCAGCCCATAGAGATCCCCATGTGCAAGGATATCGGGTACAACATGACGAGGATGCCGAACCTGATGGGGCACGAAAACCAGAGGGAAGCTGCCATCCAGCTGCACGAGTTTGCCCCCTTGGTGGAGTACGGCTGCCACAGCCATCTGAAATTTTTCCTCTGCTCCCTCTACGCCCCGATGTGCACGGAGCAGGTTTCTACCCCGATCCCAGCCTGCAGGGTGATGTGCGAGCAGGCGAGGCTGAAGTGCTCCCCTATTATGGAGCAGTTCAATTTTAAGTGGCCGGACTCCTTGGACTGCAGCAAACTGCCCAACAAGAACGACCCCAATTACCTGTGCATGGAAGCCCCCAACAACGGGTCCGATGAGCCACCCAGAGGGTCCAGCATGCTGCCACCCATGTTTCGTCCCCAGCGGCCCAGCAGTGGCCACGATCTGCAGCAGCACAAGGACAGCCTCAGCAGAACCTCCTGTGAAAATCCCGGCAAGTTCCACCATGTGGAAAAGAGCGCTTCCTGCGCGCCGCTCTGCACTCCAGGGGTTGATGTTTACTGGAGCAGGGATGACAAACAGTTCGCTGTCATTTGGATTGCCATCTGGTCCATTCTGTGCTTCTTCTCCAGCGCTTTCACTGTACTCACTTTTCTGATAGATCCTCAGCGTTTCAAGTACCCCGAGAGGCCCATTATCTTCCTCTCCATGTGCTACTGTGTCTACTCGGTGGGGTACATCATTCGCCTCTTTTCAGGTGCTGAAAGCATCGCCTGTGACAGGGACAGCGGCCAGCTCTATGTCATCCAGGAAGGGCTGGAGAGCACGGGCTGCACCATTGTCTTCCTGGTTCTGTATTACTTTGGTATGGCGAGTTCCTTGTGGTGGGTGATCTTGACTTTAACCTGGTTTCTAGCAGCTGGGAAAAAGTGGGGGCACGAAGCAATCGAAGCAAACAGTAGCTACTTTCATTTGGCAGCGTGGGCCATCCCGGCCGTGAAGACCATAATGATCCTAGTTATGAGAAGGGTGGCTGGAGACGAGCTGACAGGGCTGTGCTATGTTGGCAGCATGGATGTGAATGCCTTGACGGGGTTTGTACTCATTCCTTTGGCTTGTTACCTAATCATTGGCACTTCTTTTATTCTTTCTGGTTTTGTGGCCCTCTTTCATATCAGGAGGGTGATGAAAACAGGTGGAGAAAACACCGACAAGCTGGAGAAACTTATGGTCAGGATTGGTGTCTTCTCAGTCTTGTATACAGTGCCTGCAACCTGTGTGATAGCTTGCTATTTTTATGAAAGGCTGAATATGGATTATTGGAAAATTGTGGCCACTCAACAGAAATGCAAGATGAACAATCAGACTAAAAATTTAGACTGCATGATGAATAACTCTATCCCAGCAGTAGAAATCTTTATGGTCAAAATTTTTATGTTATTAGTTGTGGGCATTACTAGTGGCATGTGGATCTGGACTTCCAAGACTCTTCAATCCTGGCAAAATGTTTGTAGTCGGAGATTAAAGAAGAGAAGTAGGAGAAAACCTGCGAGTGTCATTACGAGCAGTGGAATCTACAAAAAACCTCAACATCCACAGAAAACTCACCTTGCAAAATACGAATCGACATTACAACCACCCACCTGTGTGTGAGCAGGTTTTAGAGAAGACTGTATCTCACCTTACAGACTTACACACGTCCACAGTAGCAGTCAGAAATTAAAAAAAAATAATTAATGGTGCTTATTTTGTCAGAGCAGTTTGATATCTCAAGGCACAAAAAGTGTATGCCATGCTGAATTCAGGACCTGGTGAAAAACTGAAGGTAAATGTACTTACGGAAAGGTTTTCAGTGAAAGAAATATTGTGAATTAAAACAGTCTGTTCTGTTACTAATTTTTAGTTAAGTATTGCACCCAGCCCTCAGATTAAAAAAAAAAGGAGCTTAAAAAAAAACAACATAAAAGCAAAACCAAACACAACAACAAACAATTAACTTTCCCATGTAGCTGAGCTGGATTTCCTACAGGTTTCTGAGTAACAAGGTATAGCCAAGATTTGTGGAGCAACGATTTGCTTTTAAAAGTGCCCAAGCAAGCATTGTCTCTTCAGGGACTCGAAGGTCCCAAGGAGGCCTATCCTCAGTAAGGATTCTATCCAGGAAAGCAACTTCCGTGCTAACTTTAAAGTCCTTTACAACTCAGCCTAGTGGGTTTGGAGTGCCTAAAAATAGGTTCAATCTATAATGCTCACCAATATTCTTTCACCAAAAGAGAAACTTCCTGCACCAGACACAAACTTTGTGAATAAGAATAATGTGCAATACATTTTTTTTTTTCTTACCGTGACATGAAAAGAGAAACAAGTATTTTGCTGTACATAAAGACAACAAAAGAAATCTCTTAACAAAAGAACTAAGAGGTCTAGTCCTCAGAAACCCTTTAGTGTTACATTTTGTGGCTTTTTAATGGAAATCAAGCCAATGTTATACACGTTTGGACTGATTTGTGCAAAAAAAAAGGGGGGGATCAATTCAAAGAGACCCAAAGGGCTTATTGACTCTTTCTATTGTTAAACAAATTCTCACTATGAATAGATCAAGAAGCACTAGATTCTGCAAAGGGAAGCTTTGTATAGAGTGATGCTCTTTACTGTGCTGGGGGTGCACAGTTTTGTGCTGTATATATTTGTAATATACAATTATTTTTCATGCTCCACTATTTTATTAAAAATAAAATATGTTCTTTAGTTTGATAATTTTGTGTGTTCTAAACTTTCTCTGATGTGCTTTGCGGTTAATAAACTTTTTTTCCCCTCCATTATTTGATAAAAGCACACTTCGAATATAATGGTTGTTGTTATACTTGCCTGCAAGTATAAGCAGAGAGAACAGTCGTTTACTCGAAATTGCAAGTTGGAATTAAATAAACGGATTTTGAAGTTGCATCTTTCTGTGAGCCTCTACAGCTGAGAAAACAGAATGGGAAGAAGCTTTAGAGATGTAAAAAGCTGCAGTGATGTAGAGTAGTACCATGTTTACAAAGCACCGAGATTACAACAATGATCCTTGGTTAACACCCCTTTAAAATTTGCATAGGGTATGTTCAGCATGTTAAAGATAGCTGGCTCACTTCACACAGCTTGAATACAATTCAGCCTCTACCCTTCGGGGAATTTTTTTCCCCCCCTCCTTCCAACACTACTGAAAGTATCACCCTTATTTGTGAAAAGACTCAGGGAAGATCGGGAAATACAGGATTTGAACACCACTTTAGGAAAGTTATCTGATAAGGTTAAAATTGTAAATACATTTTCAAGAAGTTTTTAGTGGAGCGTGATTCTGTGTGAACCTGAGGCTGTCCCTGCAGGTGACTGCCCGGGCTGTGTGCTCACCTGGGGAGACAGGAATAGAACCTCACTTTCTCACAGTGGCTCTTCTAGAAAACCCTTGGTCAGGTTTTTGATCAGAAGAGAGGTCTTAGTGGACTTGGGGAGAGTGAGGATCCCTGTGACAGTCATCTCGTGGCTGGGAACTCTACAACAAAAGGTTCTGCATTAGTGGTCTCTTTTTTTCAACTTGTCTGTGTAGTGTGACAGATAATTTTTTTGCCTTCTTGTACTCTTTTTAAGTATTTCCAGCAATGACTAGAAACTTGAATGACAAAAATGATATTGGAAGTATTACTGATCAACTTGACTTAAAATGCACATATGCAAAGCAGCTTTCAATCTAAAATTTATCTTTTGGGGGAAGAGAAAACATATTTTTGCCACAGTTTAATACACAGCTTTTAGGTGCCCTGGAAGTTAATCCTGTCAGAGGACACCCTGCTGGAGCCAAAGTAGGACATTGCCCTAAACAAATCCACTTCTGAAACTCCTGAATTAATGCCTGGGCATCTGTGTATGTTCTGAGGAAGATCACTTGCATTAGATCCTAAGAAATACAGAGTTTTAAAATAACCTGTGTGTTGCAAATTGCTACAGGAACCCTTCAAATACGTGTTTTGTGGTGCGTGTCACCTTGCCAGGAACGTGTCTGCTTCACACAAATTTAATCTCCCATGTAAAGGTTAGTGCTGGTTTTAATAGTGACAGGTTTGCTCAGAGAATGGTTTCAGGCTTCACTCTAAAATATATCAGTCACTGAACTAAACATCTCGCTGTTTTTGTAGCCTATAAAAAAATTATTTGCTTTCATTGCTGATGGTGAATTCTTACAGCCTGCCACTGGGATCCTGGAGGAGGGAAAACTGCACAAGGATGTTCAGCAGTGGCTGAATTCCTGCTGCCTTCCTGAGTTTAATCAGTTGTCAGCTGAGGCCCTTCATTGTCACCAGAGCAGAACTGCAAGTTCCATGAAAATGCCAAATATGAAAGCTTGGCTCGATGCATCATGTTACAAATAGATTCTTGCTAAGCTGTAAACTAAATATTCAGGTTTTATGTCATGTTTGCAGTTATTCAGGAGTTATTATTTGGGGGAGAGTTACTGGTAAGCAAATGAGATTCTTCAAGTGTATAATGGTGGCAATTTCTTTCCATCAGGACTAGCACACTGTAAATGCAGCTGAGTGTAATGGTTGTCATTAAGGACCTCTTAAGAACTAGTTATTTCAGAAATTGTACTTCTCACTGTCCCATAACTCCTAACAGTTTAATATTGAAGTTGTTATTTAAGGAATTGGAAGCTCATGACTGTTAATGGAAAATTATATACTTACTTTCACAACATTTCATTAATTTAATATAGCATTATTAATAATTAACAAAGAATTTATTCTTGTCTTAGAAGGCTGCTATTAGTTAAATGATAATAAAACAAAAAATTAAGACAATATCTCAAAAATATTCTTTACTGAAACTTCTTTAGTTTTCACAGTGATTTTAAATCTTAGTGAAATCGTGTCGGTATTTTTATTCGTTGAATTTTATAGGATGTTTCTTCAGGTGCTCTCAAGGCATTTATTAGATAAAAATTCTAAAAGAAATGCATTCTGTTAGTGTTTACATACACTGGAAAACAAGAATCAGATGTTTGCCACAGGCCTGTGTACAGGTGCCCTGTTCTCTCCTGTGTGAGCAGTACATTACTCTCAAGGGGTAGAAATTGTCCCAAACTGTGTTGTCGTGTCTCAGCATTCAGGGGGAGATTTGTATCTTAGGGCCAGGTAGAAGAAAGGTAGAAAGTTCCTTTTTCTGGGAAGGGCAACTTGGTAGAATAGTTTTCTTTACTGAAGAGAGATTAATGAGGTAGGAGTGTGAGATCAGCAGGGAAAAATGGGATTCAGCTAAAAAAACTCCACAAAATTCTAATTACAATAGTAAAAGTCTTGTTTCTCTGTGAAATACTGATGCTTCTTATCAACAGAAATATAATTAAACTCAGTAGTTTCAGGGTTTGGTTTGAGATGTGACATGTTAGCACACTTTGAACAGTACAGTGCAAGCACCATGGTTGAAAGGATGTGAGGAGCTCAGTCAAGGAATGTTCAGATCTCTTATCAGATTTTTCCCAAAGTAGCATTTCATATGTATGTTATTATACAGCCATTATTCACATGTGGCTGTCATCCCGTGGCTTCAAACTCCATGAACAGCCCAGTAACAAGAGTGTCTGTAACACACACCCTTCTTATTCTAACACTTAAAATCCATGGCTTCAAGGGGATAGTTCTGTAATGATGGGATATTATGTGCTCAGGTGGTCGTTTGATGACAGGTGGTCTCCAACAACAGATGGCCTCAAAGGATGAACTTCAGTGCATTTTAGTTTAAAAACATTTACACATTTCTTAAAAAAGAAAAAAAAAAGAAATTTTTGAAATGTTATCCTTGTGTAATGTCCTTAAGTATTTTAGACAGAGTAGCTAAGTTATTAACAGTGACAGAAGATAAATCAGGGCATCCTTTAAAAGGTGGGTGATGGTGATTATGTGGTCTTGGAGCTTGCTTTGATCAGAAGTGACAGGCCTGTAAGGTCTGTGCCACTCAATCCCCCCTGAAGGGAGATCAGCACCTGTTTGCACTTTGAGGCTCCTCTACCTCCCACTGCCTTCCAGCACTATTTCATCTTTTTTAACACACTTGATGTTGATTAGCTTTAAGCAAAGTCATTATTCATTTACAAAACACTCCTTGATGGAGCTTACTCAAAACTGTATTTCAGTAGCAGTGTTTGTGCTGTTACAGTTAAGGTTGTATCAACATCCCCATTACAAAAGCTTTGTTTTCAGTGAGCCACAAGTTCAAATCAGCTGAGGTGCTCATATTAACCCTATTTCATTTTTTTTTTTGGTCCAAACAATAGTACATATTGCCCATGAGTCTGTTCAGCTTCAGCTTTCTGTATCTTTTTATGTTTATCCAGAAGAGAACATGATCAGGTTCGTGAAACGAAGATGACCTGGTTTGGTAGGTCTAATTTTAGCTCAATAAATACAGTTCCAAATAGCTTTAAGTTTTACTTATGAAATGTAATGGATATTTCTGGAAAACAGCACAAACAAGGCTTTGACTTCACCGAGGGCCGTAGGACAAGTCACAGAAATGAGTGCCCATAATTATTTCATGTTGTATTTGAGGAGTTTGGTGCAGACTTGCCCGTCCAGATGCAAACACACAGCATCAGTATCTCATTAGTTAATTCCAGTGTGTCTGAGAACAGATGTGGTTCGTGCCTGCCTGGTTTGGGAGCCCAATTCTGCTTTTCCTGTAGTAGCAAAGTTAAAGCTTTGGGGAGCTGTACATCAAAGGCAGGACCCAGGGATCATTGTGTACATTTGTAAGGCATTGTTTAAAGAGGAATTCCTTCGATTTGTTGTCACTAATTTCTTCCTTCTATTCTTCAAGATCTCCTCATAGATCTGCTCCATTGAAGTCAATGGGCGTCCAACTAATTTCAGGGTATGCTTTGAATCAAACTTCCTATCTCAGGGAAAGCATGTGCTACAGGAAAAGTCATTATTTTGACTCTTTTTTTCCCACATCAGAGCATTTTTTAAATGTCCTGATGTAACATAAATTCATGATACAGGAAAAAAAATATCAGCGAATGAAAATATCTCAATTATATTTCTAAAACCTGCTGCTGTGTTAAAGTGAACAAAGCACAGTATGTTGCAAAACGAAGTGTCATTTCAAAATGAAATTCAAAAACACTGGATGTTGATAACGTTGGAATGGAGATTTATTTTTGTTTGGTTGGGGCTTTTTAAGTACACTTCGAGAACTACGCTTGTATTTATTGCAGAACGCTCAGCAGCAATAAATCTGCATTTCCTGCTGGCGAGACAGCTCGTCAAAAATCCTTCAGCCAATTCCCATTTTTTGCTCGTGACTCTGCCTTTTCCGAGGGGCTCAGACCTCCAGCGGCCGGAGGAGCTAACGATGAGCAGCAACATTTTGAGCGGAGCCCACAACCTGCCCCTGGTTTCCTCCTTTCTTCCCTGATCAGCACCTCTGCTCCCCTTCCCCTCTCTTCCACTGCTCATCAGTCTTTCATCATCTGCATGTGACTGGCTCCTCTTACCCTCCTCTCAAGTGATCCCATCCTTTCAGTCTCTAATCTGCCCACACACAGCTTTCTGTGGTACTGGCCGGGTACCTGTGACTGCTTTGAGCTTTTTTTTTTTTTTTTTTTTGTTCCACATAAACGAAAAAGATATTTCAAAACTTGTGTTTTATCTTTTCTTTTTGGATAAAAACCCTGGTAAGAAACGGGAGGTTCAAAGTTCCGAGCTACCAAAGGTGCTGATGAACACAGGAGACTGTCAAGAAGAGACTGCCAGTTCTGAGCAGGTGCCTTCAACTTAAAAATACTCCTTTGTTGAAGGCAAGCATTGTTTGGTTCTGTCTTATATGTTTGTTATTTTATATTTCTTTTATCTGAGGCTAATGCCTGGCTGTGTGAAATAATAAACAGGAAAGGGAGAAAGAGCATTTGATCAATTGATAAAACAGGGGGGGAAAAAAGCCCCCACCTTTCCCTCAAAAGCTTTTAGCCTGAGGAGAGGTTTGTATGCCTCAAAGCTTGCAAGTTTTTTCCCAGTTATACCCAGCTGGTCTAATAGAAACATTCTACCTGCCCTCAGCCTGTCTTTCTCATATCCTGAGTTGCTCCCAGCTACAGCAATGCTGCACTGACAACTACACTACAAATAGCAGTGATGAGACTCCTTTTGACCTTTGTGGTTCAATAAACAAATTTTTAAACTGGACTATGATCACTACAGTAACTTGATAACATTTGGATCATGGTATTGAAATCTGGACCTGTGATATTCTTTCAGTTACACCATTTTTCTTCTTTTTAAGATTTTAATGAATCTGGTCAAAATACTTTTATTTTATATCGTCAGCATTTTGTTTTGTAAATGGATTTTTAATGGCCAGATTTCTATTGAGGTTTTGTACTTTTAGTTCCTGTAGGTGTTGAGGCTTTTTTTAATTGTGTCATCTTTTTTCTTTTTTAAATTACATAAAAGAACAATTCTTGTTCTTTAGGATCCTGATTTTAGTAATGAGATATGACAGTTTCCTTAGACATCTCATACTTTTGCAACAACCTCAATGTAGCCTTTTAGTTTCTTCAATAAGCCTTTCTTGTTTGACATAAGACATGGAAGTAACATTTTCATAAGTTATTCACTGTCAATTAGTAGAGAATAAAAACCAAGCTACATATCTACATAGGATTTTTATGCTAAATTAACTTGATCAATTTGAAACCAGATAAAAAAAGCTATTTAATTAAGTTGAAGCTGTTCCCACTGAAGGCATGGTGATAACTATAAAGGTAATTTTAAAGACAGGGTACTGGACCAAGTAAATCTGAATTGTGGCATTTGGAACATCAAGTCTCACTTTAGATTGGTTTTGGCTTGCAAACCTCTTTAGGTGTTTTTAGTAATTTCCCTGTTAGAAATTTTTGCAGTTGAATTGAGGCACAATATGAGGCCCATAAGCAGAGGGGGACAGCACCATTCTCCTGTATCTTCATGACAATTTAAGGCCAGAGCTGCTGCCCATTTATGGAACAGCACTTCTGCTGAGTTTGGGCTTTCATTCCCAAACTCAGCTCCCAGATCCTCTCAGCTTTATCCCTTTTTTATGGTGCTGCTAAAGTTACTTGGCGCACGAGTGGCTGTTACAAACACTGCCATGGTTAAGAAAGGACAGCCAGAACCTTTTCCTACAACTTTAAATTAACTCCAGTCAGGAGATTTTGGGGGCTTATCCAAAACTTAGCTTGCTCTTTCCCCTGTCCTCTCTCATAGCTTTATATAAAGATATTCAGAGCAGAGCTCTGCATCCCAGGTGGCATGGAACAGACAGCAGATATATTTTGTTAATTCTAGTCCTGTCATAACCAAAGAATCATCCAGAAAACATAGTAAGGAAGGGTGAGCCTGTGTTTCAGCTGACTTCCATCTTAGCTAGTCTGGAGCACTTGAGGTGCTTGAAATCTTCACTGAATCACATTTCCAAACTTTTGAAGTGTTCTGGCTGGCACTTGTAACACCATCCACAGACAGTGCCAACTCTACTGCTACCCAGCATTTGGGAAGTGTCTTACCAGGAAGCAGCTGTAGGATTTTAGGGTAGGATGTAGTATTTTAGGGGAGGATATAGTATTTCAGGGGAGGATTTTTTCCCTTTGTTTCGGTCTCGGTGCTGAGATAGGAACAGAAAGAGTGGACCAAATTTTATGTTTCTTTTCACACTCTGTAATAGCTCTTCAAGGACCTCCTCTGCATATCTAACAAGAACTTGTGTGAAAGAGGCTTCTGAATCTCGAGTGCTGTAGGGTTGTCTTTGATAGCAAATTTCACAAGAAAGTAAACACTCCCTGAGTGTGTCTGTGTGGAGTGAGTGGGAACTTTGCAAACTGTGAGCTCCTCCAGAAAAGAGGAGGGAAAGAAAACTGAGCGCAGGTAGTAAGTAGGCTAAAGATACTGAAAACAGAACCGTAGGAGGAGAGGAAGGAGAAAACTGTCTAAAGGGAGTTGTCATAGTGTAAGTCCTGAAGGTAGAGATACACAAACTCAACTCCTTGTTTTTGGCACGTTAATGTAATCTGATTCCCAGGAGCTTTGGTTTCTGCTGTACTGCTCTGACCCACTACTCTCCTCACAGGTACTGAAAGACATTCACAGATTTGATTCCGTGCCTCCCTGGGCGTTGTGCACAAATGTATCCATATTTACAGTGGAATCTGATTATCTAATTTTATGCACAGTCTCCTACACAATTAGAAGAGTATTAAAGGGTTACAGCTTTTGATAAAGTGAAGCTGCCAATGTAAGGTTTTTACAACAAATTGTAACACAGTGGCAAGAGAAGTTTAGAAGAACAATGGAATTCAGAACTCCAGCCATTACTGGTTTTGTTAATTAACTTATCTGGGGCAACAGGTTCTTCTGCATGTTTCTTTGAAAATTCCACCCTTGGAGCCCACGTAGTTTGGACTGTGAAGGGATGTATTACACAGCTCTTTGATCAGATTTGAACATTTCTCAAAGCCCTTCATTTGCAGGATATGATAAAACCATATTTAAGGCAGAAGATGGCTCGTCCTTTACTCCTTTTTTTAACATCCCAATTTGGCTTCATAAAGACTGCTGGTGGTTAGTGACCTCTGAACAAGGCACTTAATGAACCAGATTCTACATTTATTAAGTGCTACAGGAGACACCAATGAGACTGGGGGATTGCCACGTTTAAAGAATAAAGTGGAGAAGAGCCCAGGGCTGGGCTGGGTCCCGGTGGTTGTTTATCTGAGCCTTTGATAACCAGAAGCCGCCCTCTCCTGTGTGGGCACAGATTGGAAATATGATGAAATGGAACAATGGTGAGGGTTGTGTTCCCCTCCCCAGGCTGCTGTCATCCCCAGGGTTTCAGGCATGACACATAACACCATGAAGAATCACAGCTAGAGTGAATACTCGGTGGATCATATACCCTCTGATAAAAAACCAGATTTAATTTATCTATAAATATTATGTGTTTCATAGAAAATCAAAATTCTTAAAGTAATAATTCAGCAGTTATTTTGAGAACTCAAGCTGCTCTTTCTGTTTTACAAATTCTGCACTCCAGCCTCCACCTGCTGAAACTTCCACGTGTCTCTGGAGCCCAGAAAGCACACTGATGATTTTCTTTTTAACTTGAGAATAACAAGGCTGACAAAGTCTTAGTGACCCTTTAGTGAAACTTGTGCAATGTTGTGCCGTGGCTTTGCACTTCCAGCTCTGCACTGTGACTGCACAGGTTGCCTGTCCCACCACCCAGGAGCACAGCTCAGATCCCGTGATTTCCCATCCTTGGTGAAGCCACAGTCCACAGTCCATGGAAGAATTCCTTTCCCACATTGTAGAGAACCAGAACTGTATTTTCCCGTTTATCGCTCACAGTAGCAGTGAAGGTTTTAAATATCAACACTGACAGTGACAGTTTTTGCTTTTGCCTACGTTTTTTTACTGAAGTAATTTTGAGGTAGAAGCTATTTCAGTTTGGCAACCCCGGTTAATGTCCCTCCTACCAGTAATCTCCATTTGACTGCGTGTTCCCACCTTCTTGTGTTAATGGTGACTGGTCAGCCAGGCATTTAAAGCATCAAAGAGCTGCTGTTTGAAATGCAACCTTAAGCAAACTATCCATGTCTACAGCAGAACTCAGAATGCAGGAAACCGATGTCCTGGTTCCTTGTTTGATGTGTTCAACACAACACGCATATCTACAACTTGGCATTTAAAAACATCAACAAAAAACAAACAAGCGAGTTGCATTTACATAACAAAAAGTTCCTTGGCCTTGCAGGGAGGTGCCTTTGAAATGTGCGATTGTTTCTGTCACTGATGGGAGGGGATAGTCTGCAGCTCAGACTCTTGTTTCATAGGTACGCCAAAAGGCAAAGTTTCAGTAAATGAGACCTGTTCCTTCCACATGCATTTAGAAAACCAAACCAAACCACAGCCGAAACTGCAGGGGCTCTACCGTTATCTGTTTTCCCTAAAGTGGTCTTTTTGAAGCACAAGTGCCAGCTTTGCAACCGATTTTAACAAGTACAGAATCTGCTTGTGACTGATGGAGAAGTGTAGAATTCACAATAGTTTCAGTAATAACCCTGGGTCACTGCAATGAGTGATGCATGGCTTGTTTTTTCCATTTTATCTCTTCAAAACCATACACTACTCAAATAGTTGTATTCTGTGTGTAGTTTAGTAAATGTAAATGACAAAATATCCTTTTCTGTCATCACAATCTGGCAATACATAAAACTCTCACCATGCAAATATTGAGTACATTGGTATTTCAAGCCCATAAATCGTATCTGAAGACAGATTTAATCTTGTAGATTTGTACTTCAAATCCATAAGCTCACTATGTAGTGAGACTTTTTCTTTTCCTTTTTTTTTTTACAAAGAAGGTGTCTCTGAATTATCTCCTTTTCATTCAGATCATTTGCAGAAGCAGTTTCTGAAAACAACAGAAACAAACAGCAAAACAAATTCCCATGCTAATGAGAGCTGCCCATGTTAGGAAAGGAATGGTTGGTTTCCATTTGTTTGCTGAGTTCCCTGGGATGAGTGACACATGATTAATGTGTTATTGGTATATCTCAGACCTCTGCTGAAAAATAAATCTGGTACAGTAAAAGTGACAGTAGAGCAATCCCTTCAAATATATCATGACACTGTATAGTGCAGAACATACCAAGCTGGGCCCTTGAGTAAGGCCCAGAACCATGAAGCAGTGAGTAAAATAAATGATCTGAGTCTGCTCTCTTGGATCTTTATACGGCTGCAGTTCGTGTAATATCTGATCACCTCAAAACATAACGTTTGTTAACAAAAATACTGGCACCAAAACTGTGTCTGCCTGTTACAGACAGTGAACCAAAAGGCACCAGAGCGCAGAGGGATCATTCCCAGCTGGTGAGGCACCAACATGGTGGAGGGAGGCTCAGCTGAGCCTCACCCGGGGCTGGAGGGCAAATCACCCCCAGGCAGCTGAGCTGGGAGCCGCAGTTTTTGGGTACATCGCCAAGAACATCTTCCATGGGCAGGAAGCAGTGGTTCCCACAGCTGCTTTGGGAGCCCAGCAGGAGCTGTGTCACTGTCTTTCAGGAACAACTGGAGCTGACTGATGATATCTGGCCGGTTCCAGAAGATTCCTGAAGCCGTGAGACTTGTGTCTCGTGGGGCGAGCTGATGTCTTGGCAGGGCTCCCGTATCCTCCTGGGTTCCTGTGGGGAATGAGGAACAAGCTCTTTTTGTATGAGGGCAAGACTGATACCTTGCCTCTGTGCTGGTTCTTTCATCTTCACAATTTTGGTGAGAGCTAAACCTTGAATTACCAGTCTAAAACGTAGGAGTAAAGCTAAGGCAGAGCAAGAGAAGGGATATGGCTTTGGAAGGGGAGGTTGAATGGTGGAAGCTTGGAAAAGGTTGGAGCTTGGGATAGTGAAGATATGTGAATGCCTGGTGACTTACTGAATTCTCATGTTTTATAAAATTAAACATGTCCCTGGGTGACTAAAAGGTTATTTTCATATTTTATAATCATTCATAAAATTGTGTCTATGAGAGGTTTGTGAGCAATCAAAATTTCATGTCACGGGTATCCTGGGCAATAAAGATAACATAGTTCTGTCTGTGACAATATGATTGCAATTACTGCACTACATCCCCAGTTTAGCACTTCATGGAGTAATTACTGCACCTCAGCTTTAGATGTTACAGTACAACTTTTTTTTATCAATCATTTATTCTGCTAGTGTATAGTTACTCTGTATCAAGAGAATCTGCATTACAGTCACACCTTTTTGCTGGAGAAGTTTGATTCATCTGCCAAAATCTAACATTTTCCATAGATTTTCTAAGAAATCTCCCTCAGGAATTAAAGGCTATGCTCTGCCCAGCTCCTAAAAATCAGAAAACTATAAAAGAGATTTGAGGCAGCTGATACCATGAGCACAGTAAATCATTGTTGTAAAGAAAATAAATTATAAGACAACTTTCCAATTTTTATTCTAGCTCTTGTTTCCCATATAGGAATCTTTAAAACATGTTGAAAGGGAGGTGACCACAGTTTATTTTATTGCAGTGCCTGTAAAAATGCTGTGTGTTATTTGAGGTTTTCCTAAAAAACTAAGTTTTTTTGTTCAAATCCTCAGTGATTGGTCACTGAGCTTTGGGAGTGCCTGTGCCAACCAGAAACAGGGCTGATGCAATTACTGGAAAAGCATGTTTTCCTGTCAGTTAGGAATTTTGTCAGTGAGAAAAAGGAAAGGAAAAGGGCCCATGTTTCTATTTTTCCTTTAAACTGCTCCACCTCTTAATTAGGCCACACACCCCTAGTGAGCATAGTATGGACAAGAAAGGCTGGCCTCAGTGAGCTAAATAACTGCAAAAACCAGTATGTCTGTCATGCTTTGGCTTCAGCAGATGAACAACATTCATGGACACAGGAAGTGTAGAACACCTCGAGAAAGCTCAAACCAAATTTAGGAGGAATTAGTAAGTCAAAGGGCCTTATCTCTAGGGATTTACCAATTATTACTGTGGTTGGAATTGCACAAGGGTAGGAGGAGAATGGTGCCCCTTTCCACCCCTCAGCCTCCACCCATGGCAGCCTGGTGCTAAAGGAATGTCAGGCATGAGGGGTAATTAAAACCATTGTAATAACTGTGCAGGATGTGTCACCCTTGCCTGCAGCTTCACCACCATCCCAATTCACACCCTGCCCCTTTCTTTTTGCTCCACCCAAGCTTTGGTTTCCTTCACCCACTCATGACTTTTGTGCTGTCTTTCCAGCCTCCCACTTCATGTTGCCTTTCCTCTGGAATAATTTCTGATTGGTCTGTTCATCCTTGCAGTGCTGGATACATAATGGCTCAATTCATGAAGTTACCAAACACCAGTTAAATCAGGTTCAGCTGTAATCAATATTCTGCTCTATCAACAGTGACCATGCACAGGTGGGATAAAAGGCAGGCCACAAGTACACCCTACAAGATGAGCAAACCCAAAAGAAATGGGCATGTTTTTAACGAGGGAACGTGGGTCCAGCTGCTCTGTGTCCTGTGCTCAGTTCATGCTGATGTTGTTACAGAGGACAGGAGGGATGTGGCTGGTTTGTGACATCAGATGTGACTTGAAGCCACTGAAATCAATTCCTGTGGCACCACCATTTGCTCAGTGACACTCCACTCCTCTGCCTTACTAACAAATGAACAGGTTAAAAACCCCAGAGCACCACAGAAGACATGAGGCTGGATTTCTAGGAACTCAGATGCCAAAGGGGCCTCTGGTGAGGCTTTAAGAGAGCAATTCCACCTTCAGGTGAGCCACATTACTGATCAGAAACCAGTGAAGGGTTGTGCTTGGGACACCCAGTTTTTGAGATGATGTGCATCAGCTGGAGCAAATCAAGGCCAATTAGCTCTTGTCAAAGCTTCACTCAGTAATGGACCATGCAGAATATTCACACATTTTCGAGTTGGCAGGACAGATTCCCTTCTTTCTTACAGCAGTATCACTGGGAAGTAATCCCATCAGCTTCAACAAGGCTTATGGATGTCCTCTGATAGCTGAGAGTGGCCCTGCAAAGCACTCTCATGAACTATGTGTGTGCCTTTCCTCGGAACTGCTTTTCCCAGGGAGATGCTGTTATAAGCTGGAAGTGTTTTCCATCGTGAGGCTCCAAAGCTGAAGAAGAGGTAAAATGAAACAAGCTCAGTGAGTGAACAGCAGAGATCACAGATCAGGAGGGAAGCTCGAGGTAGGTGTTTCACCTGGTGTTTTAAGTCATGAGTGTTTGATTCACAGCTATCCCCAATGGGTTTGAAAAGCTGCTTGAGCTCTGCTTCGTTTCATGTTTATGTTTTACAAACACCACGGTGTGTGGATTCTCACGAGGTAACTGTACCAGACAAAAGGATGCTTTCCATTTTGATGTGTCTTTTGAGTACTTGTTTTTTTTCCTCAGGGGTAATCAAAACCCACTGAAAAACACATTATTTGGTTATTATTACTTTTAAATTTGGGCTGTACTGCCTATTTTAAACCCACGAGTATTCATTTTTTTTTTGTCTTGCTGATTTGGGTGGGTTTTTTAGCTCTTACAAAAGACATTCCCTTCCTATCCAAACTAGAATCTCATCACATTTCTCTGCAGTTTGCCTAAAAGCTCTGGTCCTTTCTTTTTTCTGAAAACAGAATGGAGTGCAAACACTGTCATCCTCAGGGTGTACAATGTGAACTGGATTTTTTACTTTCTTTTTGCATCTTTCTAAACCCTCTTTTCTACGATTATCTGAAGCACTGGAGGTTGGCCACAGCTTGAGGGTGGATTTGGCAAGTGGTATTAAACTCTTACACATGCCTGGCTGATGAGTCTTGCTCCCACACCCAGACTTAGGCTGATTGCCTGATTTGGGGTCAGGAAAGAAGGAATTTTCTCTCTGGTCGGACTGGCAGAGATTATTGGGGTTTTTAATTATTTTCCCTCCTCTATGTTCAACCCACTCTTGCTGGAGTCGTTTAACAAACATATTTGTTCTCAGCAGAGGCACAGATCATTGGTAATACTCTTTACCTTTTCTATCCCCTTTCAAATGGTAATTATTGTGTCCCTCAGGCTTTTACTTGAGGCCTAAATTTCTCTGTGTGAGGGTGGGAAGTGCCTGTGAAATATAGGGAGTAGCAGTTTTGTGGACCCTTCTGGAGGAGCATCTATTGCAAGGTTGTCTCTGCCCCTGGACTCGAGGATTCCACACTTTTCTAGTGACTTTCTCCTGTGGGAAAGAACTGTTGGAGACAAATACTGGAATGAGACTAAACAATTGATCTGATTCTCTTTGGATTAAAAAGAGGCATTTTGCAGCTATGTTGGTTTTAAACTCAGATGCTGTAGAATTTAACAGAGCAGGGTGCAGGTTCTGAGTCACTGCTGAGTTTTGTCCTGCAGCAGAAACCTTCAGAAGCTCATCCTTTCTGCTGCCTGTAAACGTGGCAATATCTGCTCCTGCAGTCATTCCCAAGTGGGAATGACTAATTCTGTGACACAACAGACTCAACAGGTGACTCAGCTACAGGAACCTCTGGGCCCTCAGTCCTTTGATCTCCTGGGTGGATTGCAGTGAAAGTCCAGGACACCAGCAGCAAGGCTGTCCTGCCACAGAAATGCAAGTTCAACTACAAGATTGCCCAATTCCACATGCAGGCAGGTAATTCAGTTGGTAATTGCCCCAATTACGAATTCAGATGCGAGTTTCTGTAGGTGCAGGAAGAATGTTTATATTTCTTTTCTTTGAAAATGCTGAACTCTGGGTACAACCCCCACAGACACCCCAAGAGCTGCTGAGACCTTGGCACGTGTTCTGTCTTCCATGAGAGGGTTTTTTTATTCTGCTTCTGCAATTTTATAGATGGTTTCCCACACATAATTATGTGCTTCAAAGTGAGTTTTCTGGATCTCCAAGAATGAACATTGACCTCGTTCTATGGAATATAACTTAGGTTTTTCTATTCCCTTTCTGTACGACATAAATTCCTTTTGGGCTTTGATGGATTAAGAGAGCGATGTCTCTTCTTTTCATCATTCTTAATAATAAATAATAAAAATTCTCAACATCCTCTGTGTTCTAAGAAGCTGAGCACTTCACCAAAGTATTTGTTAAACAAGATTTTTCTAGCAGTTAATTTTTTGTTGGTTTTATCCACGTTAACTGAGAAATCACCTGGCAGATGAAATAATAATGTGGCATTATGGAGTCTACATAAATAATACTGGTTTTCAACTATATTAAGAAAAAAAAAGGACACAGGTGCAGAGGTAACCAAAGCATATTCAACTGATGCAAACTTCATTGATTTTGTAGGAGATTCCCCAATTTTCATCACCTGAACATTTCACTCCAAAATATTTAAATGAATTTTTCACGTTGTTTACTTTGAAAGCAGACACTTACAAATTTCATAGAATCTTCTGTTTTTGTTTTTGTTTTTTTTTTTTTCCTGGCTTATTGATTTCCATAGTAAATGCACCAGTGGCCCAGTTAAACAATGCTTTTTTAACTTTTAATGCCAGTCCTCCCTGTGCTGCTTGGACTGGGAGAAGTAAGCAGGATTCACTGTAATTAAAGCCTCACATGCAAGGTTATACTTTCAGTAATAGCCCTGTGTTACATTGATCTCATCAGCACTTGAAAGGTTCTGTTGCAATTAATGATTTTGCACAAGTGTAAACAGTTGTTCTGGGATGGAGAGAAAGATGGCAACTGGCATTGCTAAGGCTGAGTGGCCAAATCAGAAATGGTCACCATGATCTCCTAACTGATTCCATTTTATTTTTTTTTCTTTTAAAAACTGATGTATTGCTTCGGGGTTTTTTTTAAACAGAATGCTAATTTTTTGCCTTATTTTTCTTTTTAGCTTTTACAAAGGAAACTCCCCTCCTATCCAAGTAGAAATCTCCACAGTGATTTCTGGTGATAGATTGCCTGGAAACTTCTTTTTTCTTTTTTTTTTTTCCATCCTTACCAACCTTTGGGTAAACAACCTGAACTCTTATTTTTGCCTTTTTTTTTCTCTGTAGATCATCACATCCAAGCTGTAGGGAAAGGCTAAAATCTTCTGCTTGCAAAGCACATCTAAAATCCTTTTTTCCTCCCCTATATACTTGTGAAATGCAGATTCCTCATATTGTATCTTAGAAGGTAGAACCTCCTTCTGCCAACACCAAGGAATTCCATCTTATCTCCACTTTACCATCAACACGTTGCTGCAGAGATTATCTTCCCAGTTTCTTGGCTGGATTGTGTTGTGGCATGATTTACCTGTATCTTGCTTTTTGCCCCTTCTCCACCACCTCAAATACTCACAAGGCTCTTTGTGGCTTTTGTTACCCAACCTCTCACGCACTAGCTGGGTGTCATATCCACAACTGCTCCTTTTGATGTCACCCCTATCACTTAATTATTATTTTTCAGTTAAGCCCCTTTGCTTTGTTTGTGTTGCCTCTGTGTACAGGTGGAGCATCTCTGAAACATCTCCTAAATATTTGCACTGTAATCCCTGTAATACCCTTTAAAATGCCTCCTCTGCTGTGATGTCTATACAAGAGTAGCATTGGTTAAACACCTGCTGGGATAGGATTGTTTCTTGTTGTGCTGACCAGTATCAGTGGCCAGGTTGTGTGTGTTTTTCCTGCCCATTATCTCCCATAAACAGTCTGGGGAAAGAACCCCTGAATTTTTTTGTATGTGCCAGGTCATTGCAAAGTGGATTCTGATCCATCACCAAGGCTCTCAATCATAACTGCAATGAAATTAATACATTATTATAATGATTTAGGGTAATTGTGTGACAAGTGGCATTGTGTTTTCTAAGCTGGGCAATCAAATCTTCTGGTTCAGGATATCAGCTGATTGCCACTTTGGTTGTGAAAGAATTATTGTATCACTTGTAACCAGCCTTTACAAAACCAGTCAGGTGCATCCTTTTCTTTTTTGCCTCCCTCTAAAGCATTCATTGTGTTTCTGAGTCATAATCACACCCCATCACACTAAATGCTTTTTCAGAAGTGACAGCCTGTAATAGCTCTTCCCCCTCTATTGCCCCAACTTGGGCCCCATTTATGTCTATGACAGTTTTAAAAATGCTTTGAAAATCCCACCCTTTTCCACCTGACTTTAATCCTGTTCATCTGTATGGTGACAAACCTTTAGATAGGATTCAAATATAAACTATGAAAATTTGTAAAAAATGCTCACAGCTGCATGAGTCTTAAGGTTTTGTTCCCTCTTGATTAAATATTTGGGGGTTTTACCTAACATTCATTAATGCCAAAAAAGCCTTTGATCTTTCTTCCACTAGGGCGTGGAATCTGCCTTTTGTTAGCCAGCACCAAGGCTAAACAGGTACTGAATTACTTCTGATTACACAGTTAAACCTCTTTAACAGAAGAAAGATATTTTGTTTACTTGCCTATATCTGTAATAACAGTCAGGTGCATTTTGTTTATCAAGGTATAAACTTTTTTACAAAGAATGGTCAATCCAGCCTCGAAGGTGGAAGGTGGCAGGCCAGGAAGTCTGAATAAAGAGCTCCATAGGCAAGGGAGAGCCACTGATTTACTATGAGCACGAAACAGTTCAAGAAAACAATTCCTGGGAAGTTTTTCCTGCCTTTGTGGAGCCACAGATATGAGCAGAAAAGTTCTGAGTCAAGCTCTGTTAAAACAAGCTCTTTCTCAAGTGCTACAGATAAGAAATGCCTCTTTTTAATAAGAGAAGGGCAAAAATAGAGGAAAAGAGCAGAAAAATATAGAAATGGGACAGGGGAAAAAAAGGAGAATGAGGAGGGGAGCAAGAAACCAAACCCAGGAGCTGATCTGGTTACCTTTACAGTTTTACTCTTCAGCATGACTTTGGCACAGCAGACAGGGCTGTTCTCTGGGAGCTGGTGGCTGCAGCACAAGGTTTTACCTTAAAAACATCAGCTTTAATCTTTTAAAGCACAAGGCTTTAAGGTTTTACAGGCAGTGAAGTGCTACAGTGCTGTGTGTTGCAATGCAGATGCCCCTTTGCTTAGACCTTCCTTTCTGCACTAAGGACTTAGTCTGTCTCTGGCCCAATTCCTGCTTTTAAAATTGGGCTGACAGTTCATCTTCACTGGAGTGAGACGGGGGGAATCACATCCCTAAAAGGATGTGAGGATGCTCCTGGGATGGTAATGGAGACCATACAAATACAGAGGAGAAACAGAACAGATATTATATGGGAAGAAGTTAGCCATTCTAATTGTAAGCCTTAAAGGGTAGACAAAACCATAGATGAGGCTTCAGACCCATTTTTAACTTGTTAGGAAATAAAGCTTAGATGTTCACAGTGCTAATCTGTTCCCTCCTTATATTTCTGCTCACCCTATCAGCTCATTTCCACTGAACTTAAAAAAGGGGTGAAGATCTGAAGCACTTATATTCTGACAGGTTTGAGGAGTTCAGCAGCCAGGGAGGGAAGGCAGGGCAGGCTCTGCTCTCACATGCTCAGCCTGGCAGCACATACCTGTTGGTAACCAGTGCCAATTCAAGCCTGCCAAAGCTTTTCCTATTCCTTGCTCATCCAGGAGGGCAAGCCAGAGTAGCTGGGGAAAGTGGGAGAAAGCTGTTGTGAGGAATCATAAAGCTAATGAGAGAAAATAGGGTGTATTGTGGAAAAGGATTTCAGGTGTGGCTTGGTTTGGTAGTGGGAGATACTGCAAGGGTTGGAGTTGGTTTTACCTGGAGGTGTTGATGCTGGTGACAGGGACAGGGCTTTTTGCTCATTCTGGGGAAAAAAGGGGAAAACAAAAGACAGAAAACTGGAAGTTTCAAGGTTTTGATTCTGTTGGTTTTTTTTTTTTCCCTGAGAACATTAGTACCAGAAAAAAATATCAAGAAAGATAACAAAAAACCCTGTAAGAGACAAATATTGTAGATTTCTACAGTAATTTGATAATTCATCTGTACTTTTCAGCCTTCAGCAAATTTCAAGCTCTTGTTAACTCTGAATTCAGCATTGTTACCAAAGAGCAGCTGTTGCAGTGTAAACACACCTGCTCCTGTGTTAGCCCCTCCATAGTCTAAATTAAAAAATTAGAAGGAATCCCACAAAAATGGAGACATGGCCATCTCTTACTGAGAGCTACACATGGACTTCAAAATCTAATTAAAACAATTTAAATACTAACCTGATGAACACAAGTGATTTCACTTAATTTTTTCCCCCCTTTAGTTAAAACGAGGTTATTAATGCAAAGGTATTTCATTAGTTCAACCTTTGAGTTAAAATCAGAAGAAGTTAGCAAATCCTTATTGTAGTTTAAGCTGTGAACTCTCTAGCTTTGCTTTTGGGATATCTCCCTTCTTGTGCAATTCTGCTGCAGACAGGGTAGTTCCAGCTGTTTACAGGCAAAATATGTTTCTGTTTGTGGAAGAAATTGTATTATTAACCACCACTGTCTCTGCTCAGCTGTACACCTGGAGAGACAAGTGCAAGCAAGTACAGTGAGACACCACTGCAGGCAAATGTATTTGAGCCCTACCTCCTCCTGCTGCCCAGGAAGAGAAGCTGCACATCTGGGCTATGCCTGGGAGGAGGGGGATTAAGTTTCTGGAGTGTTTGGAGAGAAGTGGAAATGGGATGGAGTCAGACAGTAAATGGCAGAGGCTCAAAGTGGCTGTTCTTATGGGTGGTTTAACAGGCTTCTGATCCTTATTGGCAAACATCACTTTAAATTGCTTTGATTAATCTGTTTCCTAAATCATTCTAATAATAGCCAGCAAGGTACACGTTATGGTAGGTGTGATATACCTGCCAAAAAGCCCTTGCTGTCATGCACAAACCTGTATTTCACACATGCAGCCTGAGTGAAAGAACAAGTGAACAGACCATTCTGAGAGCAGAGGCTCAAAAGGTTTTCTCCATGTAACACTGCAAAGTACTTGGAAAGTAATTAATGACTTACCCACTCTGGTACAGACAGTCTGAGTCCCCAGGGGGATTAATCTGAGGTTTTCTGATCACACTCTGAAATGGGGACAGATCTATTCTCTCCTTGCAAATATTCTGAAAGTGCTGAGTGCCTGTCCTGTCCACCCCATTTCAGACATGAATCAGATGCTTTTCAGATATATGAGCCCTAAGGATTAAATGTTCCTTTGTCCAAAATAATTTAGCACAGAGAAGTGATGCCAATGGAGACAAATGTCTCTTTCCAAGCCTCCCTTGTCAGCATTTTCACATTGGTCCCCTGCAGCACTCAACAGTTAGGATACCAGGAATGATTAATATTTGTGTTTATTTATTCTTGCATTGTTTGTGCTACATAGAGGCTCCGACAGAATAAATGAAATCAGCCTGTAAGGGATGATTAGCCCATACAATTAAAGCCACTCAAGAAGCTGAGATCATCCATTCTGACACAGTCACTCAGGCTCACACACACACACACACACACACTTAAACAGAGAAAAGGGTCTTTAGCTTACCAGGGAACAAAGCTCAGTGTCACATCCAGCAGGCCCCACTCAGAATCCAAGAAGAGGATGCTATCTAAATTCCTGAGACTTTCAAACCAGTTTGTTGGATGCTATGGATGCAAAAAGCCCTTTGATGATACAGTCACTCGACTGAGGGGAACCACAGCTCTTTAGTTACTTGCAAGTTCTTCAGACAAGGCTTCCTTTTTTTTTGCCTCCACATACTGTTAGCCTGTGGTTCTGTATTCTGTTAGATTGCAGAAATTCTCATTCCTGCTTATTCTTGGCCCCTTTATTGTTTTCTTCTGAATCACTGCTTTATTTTGGTTGTGTTCCAAAGCAGAACCGTGACATTTTCTGGTTTAAAAATAGAAACTGAGGAAAAAGTAGATGCAAGGTTTGTTTTTCGTTGGTTTTGCTTTCAAATTTGATACAAGGTCTGGTATAGAGAGCAACCATCCAAACACTGAATCAGCAAAAGGGAACAGATGGTAATTTATGACAAACACTCAGAAATTAGTGGCTTTTTGGAAGGGAAACCAGGAATCTCTTCTACTGGATTTGTGGCTGGGGGAACAGAAAAACAGACTCGTGCATAGCCTCACGCTGCCATGTTTGGGAATTGTCCTCTTTAGGCTGCTTTGGAACACTAGAATTTTTGGGTAACAATTTTAAGAGTTTTTTCAATGGATCACTATCATTGTTACCTTCTGCTACGGTGAGTAGCTGTGAACAATACACCAATAACTCAGGAGCAAAAATAATAAGGATATAAAAAGGTTGAGGACAGGGGTTATAGAAGGGCAAGTAAGGAAGCAGGTGACCTCTGAAAAAATAAAGGGGAGTAGGGTCATTATGGATCAGTAATAAAGTGAGTAAACAGAGAGCTTCCATTCCCACTGTACATGCATTTACCTTCCCCTCTCTCTATCCATTTCAGAGGTGTGGATATAGGTATGCTTGGCTCTCCTGCTACCATTCACATTGTGGCAGTACCTCTGAGTTCCAGTTCTGTCTCAAGACATCTGTGTGCTAACATTGACCAAACAGGCTGTCCCTGCCCTAAATAATTTTTTTCTGACTAGTACAATGTGATATTAGCAGGGCTTTGCAGCTGCAAGAATCAGCTGTAAAAGGATGTTAAATCTAGGCCACTGCAAAAGAATCTAGTGAAATAAGGGAAGGGATGGAAAAGGAAGGAAAGTGAAACAGTAAAGATTAGCACTAGGAAAATATGTCCCACTTTTGAGGTTATTTTTTTTTCCTTGCACTCCATTCAGAAAAGGGCACAGGTGAAAATGAAAGGGAAAAACCACATCACAAAAAATGACAACATGACAACATGAAAAGACCCAGCCAAATGGCTTGTGAAACAATCACTGTGGCAATACTGGGAGACGTCAGCACTCCAGACATAAACGTTCATTGAGATTAGGGTATGATTAAAGGCAGAATTTGTCCTACCTGACAGGGGGAAAAAAGGAAGTGTTCCAAAACCTGCTGTCCTACACTCTGATGGCAGGACGAAACAGAATTTGGCACCAACACTCTCTGATGTTTGAAAACTACTAAAAGAGTGATGATATGAACAAATGCTAATGCTAAACAGTTTGACTGAGGGGTGTGATATATCTCATTATGAAATGGTAGATAATGACTTAATCCAAGCACGCTTTGCAATCAATTATGGATCTGTTACTTGGACTTGAGCACTGAGAGGTTTCATGGAAAAGCCCAAGTGCAGGTTTCAGAGAGGTGTAAGAGTTTTGCTTGCACAGCTCAGCCAGGTAGAGCAATGTATAAGCTGCAGTAATTTTGTCTAGGTTAGAACACATTTAAGGAGATAGTGTAATATACCATGGTAATGATATAATTTGTCTAAGGGATTAGAAAGATAATTAGGACAAGGTTGAAACACTCACTGCCAGGTGGCATGCCTGCCCAGGACCCAGCCCTGCACAGGTAGGACAGTGTGACACAGGTCTCCAGATGGTGCATCACTGCCTGGCACAGCCACACCACAGTACTGGTGCCACCACAGGGCCTGGAATGGAGTGTTCCCTGTCCCTGGTGGGAGCTGCGGAATTCTTGCACTGCAGAAGAGGCAATCATCCAGATCAGTCATTGCACATGGCTGGGAAATAAAAATATTCATTACTTTTCTAGCTCAGATCCAGCTCCTGTCTGCTGGGAAAACTCAGTGCAGCTTAATTAAGTGAGTGGGGTGGTATCAGTAAGGACTGAAGGTTTGATAACTTAGTTGAAGCAGAGCACTTTTACCCACCAGATTTTTCACCACTGCAGCAGTGTGACCTGGAGTTTCCAGGTGACCTAAAGAAGAGCTGATTGGTTTAAGAACACATCCTTGTTTTCCTTTCAGCTGTCCTGAGGACTCCAATAGTATGAGATCACACTTCTTCCCACAGACCAGGTCTCTCCACACCAAGGGCACTGCAGGGCTCTGTTGCACCCAGGGTGAGCAGATGCTGCTGTAAGTTATTAACTGTGACTTTCAATTCAGCCTGACAAGAAGGAGTTAATGGAGGAGCCCCATTACAATGGTAGACAGGAAAATAAAAGCCACACTGAATCTACTTTTCTTGTCTCCCTTGTTTTCAAAGACAGTGCTACTGGCATAACACAGAATGCCCTGTTCATTCATTTGCTGATAATGCTGCTCCCTTTGGGGGTGAGACACAGCTACTTCGTGGGTATAGAGTAACTTATTCAACCACAAAGAGAAACCTCTTCCTTCCTTTAAACTGTTCTCAGACTACCAAAGCAGCTACTGATGATGACCTACATATTGCTGGCTACTTCTCTCACTAGTAGCAATCGAAAGCTGGAGATAACAATCTTGTTTTTTCAAGTGCTTAAGATCTTATTGCTTTTATTCTTGTTTCTGTTATATTTGCCAACTAAAACTAAGGGTTATATTGTACCGTGTGAGTCTGCACCAGAGAATTTTAGAAAATGCTTAACCTGGGGTATGATCTCTATATTTATAGTTATAAGTAGAGATTAACAGGTTTAATAAGCCAGACAGGGAGCATCAGACAAAGCTGGTCTCCGGTTTCATCAATGGAAATGTAGAAATCTTGCATTCAGACCAAGAAGTTCACTACAAAATGGAATAACTAAGGGTAGGCTTTTGTCTACTAGTTAAGCTTGGATGAAATGGCAGGGTTTTTCTTCTGCTGCCATGGGGTTTTGTGTGTTAAAGTGAGAGTTTAGTCAAAAATTTTACAGATATGTAGATTTTACTCTAATTGCAGTATGACAAATGGCACAGCAATATAATGCAGGAACGAGTATGTCTTGTTTTGGAAGTTTTCTTCATGCCTCTTCCTCTGAGTGTTTCTTTTGAAAGACCATTTCTTTAATGGCTTCTGCTTCCACAAAACTGCTAGTAAAGGGTTGGGAATGCACACTTGGGCACTAAACAGGATCAGACACAACATGTTTCCACATCTTCTTGCTCTCTGTCCTGTATGTTGTAAGAACAGCTGCTGATCCCAAATCTTCCTCCGTTGCTACAACACTGGAGCACCTTGACACCAGCTCTTCTTCCCTGATATTTAACAGATCAAGTAAAATCCTTGGAAGATCTCCATCCTCTTTGACATTTCCTTGATAATGTCTTGTACTTTTAGCTGACACCCATAAAGATAGTGTATTTATGTCTTTGAGCCTCTCTGGTAGTCTTTCTGAAGAAGTTACACCCATGCACATCTGCTGAGCCATTAAGTCAGCATCATGCATAGTGTTACAAGTACCACCTACACCAGTTGCTGCAGGTGGTTCTTAAATTTCAAAGACTGTCTGACAGGACTTCTTAACAACTGCCCTTCAGTTTTCCAGTTAAAACTTGTTTTCATCTTGCAGTTAATTTTGAGGTTCAGCCCACTGGAGTTTCTTACCGGGGTGATGTGCATTGAAAAGCC
Organism: Manacus vitellinus; assembly: GCF_001715985.3. Lineage (NCBI taxonomy): Eukaryota > Metazoa > Chordata > Aves > Passeriformes > Pipridae > Manacus > Manacus vitellinus. The sequence continues at coordinate 5,775,008 of NW_021940379.1, forward strand.
TGAAAAAGTGTGAATTCTTTTGAAAGCAGCAACACCCCTCATCCCCTTTAGCAGTAAGTACATACAGATTCAAAGCCATGTGCTTTCAAAACTCCCTTTAGTCCCGTTTTTTTCCTTCCGAGTTGCCCTTGATTTTGCCTCTTTGCTGCCGATTCCTCCCCTCTCCCTGTAGCAGTGTCCCTGATTTATATGTCAGTGCTGAGTGCATCTGATCAAAACATGGCAAAGTTGCTGGTTCAGCACTCGCAGCAGGGGATGGGAGAAATGGGCTATGCCTAATCCTACTTTGTAATCGCTGTCACAGCGCTGTGGCGCTGCCAGTTGGCAAGAGGAGCAACGGCGGAATTTGGAGGAGATAATGACAGGTGCTCACAGCACATCTAGGGCAGCACGTGCTGGAAAACAAGGGTTTTGGGTTTGTTTTGTTTGTTGTTTTTTTTTTTTTAACCAGCCTGCTCAGACTTTAAAATAAAAAGCACATTGGTTTCAGAAACAACAACCTACATTAAACAGTGTGCGAGGGACCGTGTGTGGCAGGAAAACTGAGCAGGCTCCAGAGCAACGTCTGGCTATGTGATTGTACTAAATTATATCTATATTCAGCTCTGCTTAGAATGAAGTAGCTCTAAGAAGCTCAACTAGGTAGGGTGGTGGGTTTTTTTTTTTTAACTTCAGCCCAAGAAAATTTTGTGGGAGGAGTCACTTTGGAAAGGTGGGAAAGCCTTTACCCTCAGGTTGCCTCAGTAAGAAGCTCCCGCTGTGATACTTGAAAGCCCAATAGACATGTCTGAATTTATAATACACTCTTGAAGTATTCATTCATAATCCTGTAGGGATTTTCAAAGCCACAAAGAGGATGTATTTCTTTTAACCGGCTACAGGGAAAATATTAGTTCCTGCTGTAATAAACAAATAGTCTATTTTGGTGCAAGAGGAGAAATTTGAAGAGTCAGAGCAAAGAAAGGGGAACAGTTCTGACACCCTTGGAAGTGTCTGTTTTTCTAAAATATGTGATACACCATGAACTACTTCTATTTTCTCCTCTTTCTTTACTCCTTGAAACTTCCCTGTTGTAACCTGGTGCTCCACCAGTGTGAACCAAAGTCACTGCATTCGTACCAGGTGAACTCTTCATCCAGATGACTGTACAATTAAAAGAAAGGGAATACTAAGATATATTAAAAAGAATGAAACAGAAGGACTATTTTTCCCTTGTATCATTTGCCCACCAATCTCTGGGCATAGTACAAAGGAGGATAAATGGCATTGCACTTCTGCTTCATGCAACCACTTGTGTCTGCCTCCACAGCTTGTATGGGCTTGTGCAGACAAACAATTATGGTCAGCAAACACAGGCCTTCAAGAATATGGGCCAGAATGGTGAACAGTAGAGGCTGGGAACAGCAGGTCCCTTATACAGTGGGATTCTGTTGCCCTGAGGTTAAAACTGAGCCTGTGTCGCTAAAAAAAGAAATAAAAAATTAGCCATTTCTAATCAGCCATTGAATTCCTAGCCCCTGTCTGCAAAACACTCCTGCAGACATTTACCTCTTTTGCAGCAAGTTGGGACAAGCCCTTAATGTACATCATGGAAGTTGGAATTTAAGCAGCATCTGTCCTTTGTGCCTCATGTGCACATAAGGTGAATTCCATAACTAAGCACAGTCCCTTGCCAGCAGGTGAGGTGGTTGCACACACCTTTACCCCCAGCTCACACCATCATTCTGAAAGAAGGGGTCTATCCCATTCTTTTTGTTGTTGTTGTTGTTGTTTTGAGAGATGTGATTTGCTTTTAGAAATAGAGGAGACAAATTTCAATTTGTTCTTATACTTCTCTTATTTGTCTATTCTAGACCATCTCACATACTTCTTAATGTCTGCTTTAGATGAGGCACAATGGCTGCATAAATTTAGCAGCCCAGGATAGGAAATGGGAAAGAACAGTTAATATAAGGGAAGCTACAAAGAAGCTTGAAGCAGGCACAGTGTGACTTCATCCATTTTGACGAAGAGAATCCAAAAAGATCCACTCAGAAGAGAGTGTGTAGCACCCTGTTCCTACTGAAAGTACCAAGGAATTCTCTGATGACTGGATGTGATCAGGACCAAGTTGAACCTGTTATGTCACCCACCACATTTCCTGTAGCACAGGTTGTTTTTGCTAGAAGTCTGTTAATCCAGTATGGAGTGAATCCAGCTTTGTTAAGCTTGTGAAATCAGAGCCTGAGGTGGAATAGATGCAGATCATACTATGTGCCCACATCAGAGATCCTTCCCAAGATACCTATCTAAGAGAAGATACTGGAGAGAGAATTAACCTACTTGAATAACTAGTGGTTTTAACTGCTCTGAATTACAAAAGGTTTCCCTGAAGAGGGGAACTCAAATTTCCCTGGATGACCATGCTTTAATTATACATCAGTTCAGGGACTACATTCTTATTGTTGTGTTGTAATTTTACATTCTGTCAGGCTTCAGGAATTAACATGCACTGCTGCCCAGCGTGAGGGCTTACAAACAAATATATTGTAGCCTCCAAAATAAATGTGACATTATAAAAGCTCGGGGGCGGCACAGGGGAAATGGGTGGACTAAGCTGAGCACTAAAACTCCTTATCAACAGAGGACAAGGTTTGTTAAATTTCCAGTAAATAAGAAAGCCCCAGAAACCAGGTGAACGGCTGAACTGCAAGGTAAGCACTTGGAATTCTCCACGGCAAATTCCCTTCGCCATCTGAACTCCCACGGCCCAATCTCCTCTTCCCTTATTTAGAAGCTGAGTAACAGCAGGGTCTTATCTTGGGAAGTCACTCTCAGCTCAGCTGGGGAACAGTGTACTGGAAGCAGCATTTTCCTCTATAAACACATTAATTGGAGCCCATTTCCCCCCTCTACATGTGCATAACTTGCACTATTAATGGGAGCTCTGCAGGCTTCTCAGCCTGCTGGAAACATCCTTTCTTGGGGTCACTGCAAGCTCAGCTGTCTTTCATTACCTCCACATTCGTCACCTTTTTTTTTTTCCTCCTTGAAAATAATTTTCTTACTTCTCCTGTATTAGCACAGGGATTGAGACGAATCCTGGTGTGTCAGGTCTGGATTCAAAATGTCCTGTAAATTCAAAATGTTGTAAATGGCTGTTAGGAAAGGCAGAACAGGGCACTTGGCTGTTGAGAGACTTGTGTTTGCAGCACTGAACTTTAGGAATGAGAGTGGTCAATGAGGAAAATAAGATTTCTGTTAGAAGACATTAGAGGTCAGGACATATTTCTTGTACTGCAGAAATCAGTCCATTTGTAATGACTTTCTAAACTAACGTACTGTTTAGTACATCATTCTGGATTTTACAGTATATTTGGACCACTACCAGGTTGAAAGGGTTCACAAAAATACAGATACAGGAAATCTACAGCAAAATATGCTGGCAATTATTCTGCTGCAGATTTTGCTTCCAAATCCCACTGAAAGAGAAGCTGGTTATTATGTGGAGTCCAAGCCAAGACTGCAAATGCCAACCTAGCTTTATTTTAGGAGATTCATAGACATTCTACTGCTGTGAACTTCATCCTGAGAACAGAACTTGGCCTGTTTCTCTAGTCTTTATAAACTGGCTCCTTTCCTGATACCCAGACATTTAAACTCTTTCTTAACTGCTGAGGTTTGAAAAATTACCAGTAAACTGTCCTTGTTTGTGAGCAACTTCAATTTTCATTCATATTTCATGCAATGATTTTCCATCTTGGTGAACTTAAGTCCACACTGAAATCCCTTAATATGCTATTAAGTCTTCATTAGGGAGTCTTTTTTTCTCTCCCCTTTAAACCACTTTGGATTAAAATAATTACTTTTGTTTAATATGTGATCAGAGACTCACCTGACCTGTCTCTGCAAGAGATTTGACAACGCCCAGGTCAGTATTTTCCCCTGGTGAGAAAGCTCTTTTTGTGCAGCTCACCCTGGGAAGCTGCTGCAAAGCCTGTGCTTCAGCTAATAACCAGATTAGTTGTCCCATTTGTCACTTCCAACTTCCATGGTGCTTGAATGGTGCAGGAAATTACTGCCAGCGGAAAAAGGAGCAAAGCAGAAAGGATGGACACTTCAAAAGACAAAGATTCTCTCTGTCACAGCTGCCATGAGCTAATCAGACCTCATTGATAAAGCGGGGATGTTAGAGCCAGATTGCAAAGTTAAGTGAAAGCAAACTGCAATCCTGACTTCAATTTGAAAGGAAAGAAAAAAAAAAACACAACAAAAAAAGTCTTTAGATGCATAGATGTGGCAGGCACAGATGTAGATAAAAGCTGTAGATATGCTTCCAGGAACACAACTTGTGGATTCCAGGGCTTGCATCATAGGCAGGGCAAGAATTGCAACCCATTATTAAAGGTGATCAACATCAGCCCTGATATGATCCTGTGCTGAGAAATCTGAGAATGTTTACCTTGAAACGCTCCAGAGACTTTGGACTTCGGAGAGAGGACTTGAAATGTGGCAGGAGGATGTTCTTTGCATTGTGCTTTTTGCTTTGCCTTTGAAAACTCGCAGCAAATTACCCAAGACAAAGGCAGCAGGGCTACTGCAGTTCACACACACGTGCAGCAGAAACTTGCTAGAGTTTATCATCCAAAACCTCCAAAGATTTATGAGCAGTGGGAATATCTGAATCTCTCACCAAGTTTGGATTTGATTAAACTGTCCTTTCACCCACTGCGTCTCTGAGACTGACTGGACAAAAGAATACTGAAAACTGGAGGAGAAAAAAGAACTGAGTGTCAGGAGAAAGCAGAAGTGTCAATGAGAGAGGGAGACATGGAGAGCCTGGATCCTGGACATAAAGATCTTGATAAGACTGGAGTTATCAGGATAAGGAGACCAGCACTTGCAGTGAGCGGGACAAAGAATTCATGAAGAATTTAAAGTGGTTTTTAATCATAAGATTGCAGAAAGAGGGAAGATGGTTTCTTGGTTAAGGAAGCTGTCCTGGGAACATGAATTCAGCTGCAGAATGTAATGCAAAGGCAAACATTTAAACCATATTTTTCAGAAAAGGTAATTGATTTATGTTGTGCCTGGTCCACATCTAACTGGAGACACTAAAGTCTGATTTACACAAGTGCAGAGCAATTTACTCTTTAGAATAAAAACTACTCTGAAAAAAATCAGGCCTTCCACGTCTCAAAGCTTAACTTAATTAATACTTCTAGACTTAGTATCTCTGTGCAATTCTGCATCTATTAAAAGGGATAATATTCTCTCTTCTCAACAACGTATTGTAAAAACAATTCATCCTATGTACCGAATGACAAAGATCACAGGAAAAATAAGATATGCAAGGAAAAATGGGCCTCACCTTGCAACAACTGCTATTAATGGTGCAGTGAGGGCTCTGCCAAAGTCCCTTTTGGTTCCCCAGGGATGATCCTGTTGCAATAGGAGAGCACACACCTGCAGACACACCCCAGCTGCAGTGCTGGTGGCAGCATGGCTGGGCTAATCTTCCATCTCCTGAGTGCTATTGCTCAAGGCTGGGATCACCATTGCTATAGCAATGGTCCACAATACTGTGTCATCACTTCAGAGAGACTGAATCCAAATGTGCTGATAATGAGACTTTACTATTAGTTGAGAAACCACAGAAATTAACGACTTAAAGACTTGACAAGTCCTCTTGGGTTTCCTTCTTCATTCCTCAGCCAGAGAGATTCTCCTCAGTTCACCCATCTCCTGAAAATGCTGTAACACCTCCTTGACTGGCTCCATTTCTTCACGCCTTGAGAAGCACGACAGTCACAAACCCAACCTCCCCGTCCTCCTCCAACCCCAAAAGATTTGAAAATCAGGAAGCAGAACTTTAAACCAGAAAAATGGGAAATTTATTGGGACATACATTGTAAATGTGAGAGCCATGGCCTAAGGGTGAGGGCTACAGTTAAGTGTCACAGAGGTATGAGCAGCCTGCCATACCCACCCTCACAGGGGAGAAAGCTGTGTGGTCATAGTGGAAAAAAAGGCTTTAGAGAAGCTAACCAACCAGTAAACCAGACATTAGATGGATAAAAAAGAGCACTAACCTGTTTGTAATGTATTTGTCTAGTCCTTTTGTTCTTCTGTTTTGCATTATCAGCTCTTACTACTTTCGCTTGCCTCTTCTGAAACCTCTGTAAAAACCAGCCAGCACATCCTGGCTGTGTACCTTTGGAAAGAGTTTTGCTTCGGGATTATGAGATCCCATCTTACCCTCATTGAAAGAACAGCCTGGAACATGTGCATGTCCAAGTTAGCAAATGGGATTGTGTGTGTGAGTCATCGTGGCAGTGCCCCAGCACAAGGGGAAACTACCTCAAGTGATAACACCAACCAAAGGGTGCATGTCTGGGATTGCTGACACTTCATGCACAGATTGCTTTATGTTCCTTGTGGCTGGAATCCCCCATTAATGCAGGGCATGAATCAAGGGTGACTGTGGAGGGCCAGATGGTGCAGAATCTCACTGTGATTTAAATGAGACATCCATGGTACATGAGTCTTTTTGCTGTTTCTTTATAACCAGGGTAAATTACAGTCTCCCAGGCATAACGTGGAAATTGCATTTTGGACCAACTGCTCCTGTCCTTTTCTGATTTCCAGGTGTTCACTGTCAGATTAGTGTTAGAGGTAGGTTGCAGGTTAGGTCTTGTATACGTGTGATTTTGTATCACAGTATGGGAGTCTGAAACTATGATGAAGTAGTTTTGCAGATTAAGGTATCCATATCACATCTATGACTCCTGTAAGTTTAGTGATAAGTGCAAGGTACTTTTATGCTGAGATAACTGTGCTATGCTAAGAAGGCTGACATACCAGTAAGCAGAAAGAAACCCCAAAATCACAGATAAAGCGACTCCCCAGTAGATGTAAACCAGCATTTACCGTAGGCTTATGCTTACCCTGCAGAGATGTTCCACAAAATGTTAATGTTTCATTTGATAAAAGAACAGGAGTGTAAGTGCTGGCTGGTTCTGAGTTTTGGCTTCTGTTATCCTTTCTGTCTTGCCCCTAATGAACATTTAATTGGCTAAAGCAATGTTTATCCCTACAGTGAGCTGGCAAGCCCTGATAACTGTCTAGATTCTTAATGATATAAATGGGCACAGTTCCAGTGAGTTTAAGGCAGAAATGCTGATTTACCCAGCTGAAAGGTTGGCCTGTTACATTTAATGTTTTTATGTTTTATTCTTTTTTCCACATGGAATTGTGCCTACCAACTGTGTGCAGATGTTTCCTAACCATGAGCTTTAGGATGGTAGGCTGCACCTAGCTCATGTATCTTCTTCCATCCTGCAGCACTATAGAAGACAAAAGGGAAGAGGATTTCTTCTAGTCAGATATTTTCTAATAATCTCGTGTCAATGGGAAATCCCTATAGCTGCAAGTGTGATCTCTATGTATATAAACTTCCAGGGAACAGATGAGAGAGCAGCAAATGCTATTCAAAAATAAATACTCTAATTCCTGGGGATTGAATATCAGTAGAAATAGTTGTACACTGGAAGCAGCTTTTCCTGATAGCACTCAAACACCCAGGTAATCACATGCTTCCTGCCAAAGACAGAGTCATTGGTGAAAGATTTTTCAGGGGTACCAATTTATATCCAAAAGTCTCTGCATGCATTGACTAATATTGGAAATCACTGACTGGGTTGCAAATACACGTGGATGCATGTAAGAAGCATTTGATTCTCTTTTGATTTTTTGCCTTCAAACTTTTCAGTTGAAAAAAAATATGTCCATATCAAAGAGACAAAACCCAGTGTCTGTTAGTCTTCTTTTTCCTTGCACAGGGCTGTGTAGTAACAACATCATGCCTGCCTGAGCAGATGAGCTGCAGGGAGACAGTAATAGAGCAGGAGAAAACCAAGATGCTTTAACTCCATGCACACGTTGGAGAAAATAAATCCAAGGAAAGGATCCTTGGTGATGGGAAGCCAAAGGTTTTTGGAGGGGCTATAAGCAGTTCAGTGCTATTACTGTGCATGCAGGAGGATTTTAGCTGCTACACCAGGATGGAGCCTGAAATACTTGGAGGTGTTTGGGGAAAGGTACAGAAAGGCTGCCCCATGCTGAGCAGGGACCTTTTGTACTCTGTGCCTGTCAGATCTGAGGGAATGGAAGGCACTGAACAGCTCTGTCCCAGCTGAGGTAATGATTCTTGTTGACTGTTTCCCTGTTGCTGCAAAGATAGGAAGAGTCACACTGTGCCCGACATCTAAGGAGATTCCAGGAGCAATCCTCCTGAGTCAGCAGGCCCTGTGCTGCTGCCTGCAGACAGAAGGCATGAGCCAGGGCTGGGCTGTCTCCAGCAAGTGATGGAGGCTCTGCATCTGCCCAGAAAAGGGACCAGCTTTCATTAGACAGCTTAAATACTGAATAAATTTGGGTAACACAGTGTAGTTGTTTCCAGTCCTGATCAGCTTTCAGAATCCCACTTTTTCCTGCCTGCAGCCTGTCACTTCCTTGACTAATCCCCTCCTTAGCTGCCTTAAGTTAACACTTCTTTATTTCAGAAATTGGCTTTTTTAGATTTATACTCCACTAATTGGCTTTTTCACCCTCTGAACCTTTTCTGCTTCTTCCCGCATGCACCCCAGCCCCTTTCACCACCTAATCCCCTCTTTCCACACTTGGATTCCACCATTCTCTTTTCCCTTCTTTTTTATTTCCTCCCAAAATGAGCTGGTACTCTTTTGCTACAATCCCCCGAGGCTCTGGTGTTAAAAATCTCTGACTTATGTTGTGGTGTTAAAAATTTCTGACTTTCCCTGACTTTCATTGTCTGACACTTGTAAAATAGGCTCTGATCCTACAGACATGTGTGGACATGCCAAGCCTAGATTTGAGTGCAGTGAGACTGGTGCCTGTGTTGCCAGTTTTTATGGTTTTATCACAAGTTGCACGATATTTATGTTACTGTTTCTGAAAAGTCCAAATTTAAGGAGCCCATGATAGAAAGGGTCTGCTTCATGGAGGAAGAAAACAAGGGGAGAAATAACTTCTAGTCCTCCTAGCTGTACAAGCAGATAGGAAGTGTAAATCATATAAACCTGAGAGTTGGAGGGAAAATAAAAATAACTCAATTGCCTCTCTCTATATTTCAAATTTCTTTGCTGTAATCTCATAATCTTATTGAAGCTGATCCAAATTTTGAATACCTGCAGTTGGCAACGCTGAGCATGCAGTGTAAACATATTTGCAATTATTTGCACTCACTTATTAAGTTATCACTGGCTTTTTTTCTAAACAGAAACCAAATAAGTCAGAAAGATGGATTGCCTATACAGTAACAGAACAATGCTGCACCCAGTGCAGACAAAAGATTCAAAGAAAGGAAAAGGGAGAACCAAAGCTGTGCTGTTCCAAAGGGATATTTTAGGAACATCTGGTCTCTACTGGAAGAAGCATTTCTCCAAAAATGGGGGGGGGGGAAGAAAAATCAAACAAAAAAGTAAAATCTTTACATGTATTCAAAAGCAAAACTTTAACGAACAGGCTTTGATCTGCAAATGTAATTAGCATTAGAATTAGAGATGGAATGGAGATTTGTCTAAAAGCATTAATTCAAATCCCACGCCTGATATTTTCTTATCACTGCTGTAATTCTAACAGTGCCTGTGGCAGATTCAGAAATCAGAAGAAAGGGACAAGGGCAGTAGGTCTCCCACTAGCAAAAAAAAAAAAAAAGGGGGGGCGGCGGGAGTGAGGAAAAAGAGTGTGAGATGGAATTAATCCATAATATCCCCAACCCAACTCTATTTTCAATGTATGAATTATTTATCTTCCAATCTCAAAACGCCAATATATCTGTATGCACCATTACTTTGATCTCATGCTGCTCCCCAGCACTGCAATGCCTAAAATAAGATGGCTCTGGAAACCTATAGGCTTCAGGTATATTTAATTTTAATAGTAGACCCAAACATCAACTACGGCTTGCCTTTGAAAAGTCTGGAATAACCTATTTTCTTGAAGCTGTTCTTCCTTTCATCCTTCTGGGACCGTGTGCTCACAGTCACACCTGCACCCCCCTCAGGTGCAGTGCCAGTGCCAGGGATCAGACTGGCCTGGTTGTTTGGGGGGAGCACGAACTTAGGAAGGTTAAAATGGCCCCCTTTGTGATGTGTGGTCCTTTGTATGAAGATGGTTAATCGGTGTTTGGAGGGATGTTTGAGTTTAGGATTAACCTCTTTCCTGAGTCCCGTGAGCATCAGAGCATACACTGGGTCAGACAAAGCTTTTTGTTTGGCCAACAGTAATACCTTCTGTGCCCTTTCAGTGGGGAAGGCAGGGCAGAGATGTGCTTTGATTCCGATATCATCGGGCCCCCCACTTTATTCACACTTGTTTCTAAATAAACTGCTTTCTCAATACTCTCCAACACGGCTGCAAAGACTTTTAAACCTCTGCCATCCACTAAATATTGCAGATTGTATTCACTCTACACCAGGTGGCCAGGCCACTGCTTCCAGACAGGAGTCAGAGTTCGTATTCAGACACCTCTCAAACTCCTTTCTGGCCAACTCTTTTTGTAAATTGTGCTCTCTTTGAAACTAGAAGCAGACACAGGATGATTGTGCACTTACCAGAGGGATTTGAACCAAGCATTTATAGTTTTCAAGTCAATATTTTAATTGTTATAACTATTCTTAAAATTGCAGTTTTGCTTGATCTCGTTACAGTTTTTTACCTTTTTTTTTTGTCATTCCCTAAGAAAGAAAACAACTTCAGCAGGAACAAAGGCTGAGAGGCTGAGCAAAAGGCAGCCATAAGAGTCTTATCAAAGCCCCAACAGAGTGGGAATAATTATTCACACTCTGTTGGGGGTTCTAGAAAGACCATCTGAGGAAAAGGATCACTCAGTCTTTTCAACATGTGAAATTAAAGAAAACCACTAGAAATTCAGTAGAGGGTTGGGAGGGGAAAGTTAAAACAGGGGCAGCTGAGAAAAAGATGTGGCTGCTCCTCTCACACTCGATTCACACCATTAGCTGACCACTGGCCGAGCAGGCTGTGCTGGGCAGTGTCACAACAGCAGTTTCGTAACAAATCTCTGTTAATAACTTTAATGAAAGGGTAATAGCAGAGCTGAAATGTGACTGTTGTTCTGTTTGCTGTCTCCCACTGGTGTGCTTGTTGTTTATTCTGCAGACCTGCGGAAAAGTATCTAAGCTTTACCTAATCGACTTAATTGTTCCATTTCAAACACCTTAGTGTTTATCTCCCACACTGGCCTTCATGCTTGAAAGGGGCATCTCTTAAATATTCATGGTACAGCCTTACATTGCACTGCTGAAAACTTTCACTTTTAACTATTTGGCTGCTGGTTTTTGAACGTTAAAACCTGCCACAATTACTAATATTGTTTCATTATTATCTGGACTCTCTCATCAGTCTGTATCCATTTCTGATTTCAAATGGATGCTCTCTGAGATGAAGTCCCTCATTTTCCTATGTTTTGTGTAAAACTTCCCCCTGGGCAATCCTGACAACACATCTTCATAGACTTGTCACATACACACTGCCACAGACATAGATTTAGAGTTGGGAAACTAATTTTATCTCCATTACACAAATGGGAAACTGAGGCAGAGAGGTGTGAAATGACTTTCCCAGGGACACACAAGAGCTCTGGGCAGAGTAGGAATTGGAATATAGCTTTTAGGAGTCCAGAGCTAATATATTGCCCACTATGTCAACTTTCTTTTTATTTTTTAAAAAAGTTAATTTATATCTATAAAAATAATTAAAACAATTCAAACCCTGTAATTAGGGTTGAAATTTATAATTATAACATTAATTGAATCAGCTCTGCTCTCTTGAAAAGCTGGGTCTACCCATCTAAATGGGGATAGCCTGTGGCACATCAGAGCCCTACTCAAACAGCTGGGGAGTGTTTCTCCTCCTAAACTACCTCTCTGAAGCTCACCTCAGGCTAAAGTAACAAAATGCCACACTGGGCAAAGCCTGTGATTTTTTTGTGAGCTCTCCCACAGTGTTTCATGCTGAAGAGCCACCCGTGCCTGTAGCTCCCTTCCATTCTGTCAGAGGCCCCGCAAAGAGAGATGTGATTGCAGCAATATATCAAAATGATCACTGAAATGATTAGGGTTTATGATCTCCTGAAGAAAACTGTTCATACAGGCTGGGCTGAATGCTCCACACCAGCCATTCCAGCAGCTCACAGTTTGCTAGCTCAGCATTTTAGTTCCCTCAGTGTTATGTTTAGGAATTATTAATGAGGGGCTTGTAAGGCACAATTCAAGTCAACACTGGTAGGATTAAAATCTCCATTTCGAATGAAAACCTGTAATTGGTTCTTAGTTGCTTGGGAGCAGTTTTTACTGTAGCTTTGCAACTGGCTTTGCCTTGGAGATCAGGTTGGTTTGTGCTCAGGTGGCACCTCACCTGCAACTACAACCACACTGAATGCTGCTCCTACTGAAAAACCCTTCCTTCTGACTGAAGAGGCCTTTAAATAAGCAGATGGAAAATTAAAGGTGATCCCTCTGTCCTTTGGATCTCCACTATGAAGCTGTTTCTTGAATGTGTTAAACCAAAAACACTGCACAGTTTTCTGGCCTGGAGTTTTCAAAGATTTGCTGATAAATAAGTTAATAAAGTGCAGGTTGAGTCCATAGGTAAAGTAGCAACCAGGTCTCTGAGTCACTGCTTTGTCTCTGACCAGCTCCTGGAGATAAAAGATATCAGTTATTCTTAAGAAGTAACAGGACTTCATCTCCCCAGCGAGCCCTGGGAGCTCTGCTCAGAGCTAAAAGGGTTTTCCAAAACGTTGGCATCTTGTTGCCAAGTGAAAAGCCCTTTTTCATCTTCTTTTCAAAAATCCTGGGGAATGAGTATAATTTGCATTCACCAGACCATTTCTTACAGCACTGTAAGGGCTGCTGTCTGTCTGCCCTTTAATAAAATGGCAGGGAATTTGACTGCCACGCTTGGGATCCCTGGCCAGGAACAACGGAGCTCTCCAGCCTCTGAGGACAGAGTGGTCCAGACAGCCCACTGATCTTAGGCCTGGGATTCCATGGGCTGGCAGCTGTGGAGAAGGGTCTGCTAGCTAAGGTAGAATACTAAGCTCAAGATTTATTTTATATGGGGCTGAGGGGGAAAGTTTCCAGTCTGAATTCGTACCAAGAAAACGAGACCAGAGCCTGAAAACAGTCCTACACTGGCCAAAAAAATGAACTGGATGATGTAATCAAGTTACCTGGCTGAATGTTGCAATCCTAAGAACAAACAGAATCTAGACTGTTCACTGATTTGTGCCTCGTGTTAGGTAATATTTTACTGTTTCACTGTGTGCATTTTGCTGGTGTCTGGCTGCTAAGTCATGCTATGCCAAGGCAGTGACAAATGGCAGGAGACAAAGCAAAACCAGGGATCTGGGAGGTGTTTGCTAGAGGTGGAGGCTGGAGGCAGAGCCCAGCGTGCCTCACTAGCTAAATGTCAACTGGCTAGTGCCTCTTCCACTGTATGGACTAAATCTCGTTGGGTTTGTGTCAGTAAAATTGCACATCCCCAGCACAAAATTTTACCCGCAGGGCTAGCTGAGCTGTGTTATAAATGTGCTGTATACCAAGGGAAAAAGTATTCTCTGGTGTCAAAAAATTGTTGGTGTTGCTTTGATTATTTTTTTTAAGAAAAAAATACCTCCAAAGCTAAAAAGAGGATTTATTTTTTTTTTTTTTTATCTTAAAGGGATAAAAAGCAGCAGGGAGTTGCTTTCCTTAGTCTATATGCCCTTTAAAATCCAGCACAGAATACCCTATTAATTCATTTTCCCCCTTTCCCAGTGTCACATGTCGAAAAATGCCCGTCCCATTGCAGGTCTGGGGCTGACTTATTATTAGACCCAAAGCAATGATGGAGGAATTAGGAACAGGTTTTTTTTTTCCCCCTGCAGCAGCCCCGGGTGACCACATGGCAAAAGCCCTGCTGATTTTTCCTCCGGAGCGAACTAAAGCAGCTCAGGTCTGTCTCTCTCCACCGACACACAATGTGGGGATGTGCCGCTGTTATAACCCCTGTGCCACTGTCATTGTTAGCAGGTCAAAGCACTGAATATCAATAGACTAATTCCTTCACCCCTTCCAACCCGTTCTCTGACTGGAATGTACACTTCTATTGCACGGCTCTCACCTCTGGCCCTTCCCCATCTTCATGGCTCCGCACTTCAAAAGAATTCTGCTCATGGAGAAAATGCCTGATTGAAGGAATGGTCAGAGCTGCACAATTATTTCGAAAAAACTCCACATTGTGTTTTCAGCTGAGGACAGGAGAACTGGCGAAAGTCTGAACCACTTTCAAGATTCAGATCTGAATCCCGAGGTTTAGAAATATGAAAGTCAAAACTACAATGGCCCAAACACACAGAGCCTATTCTTTGCGCCTTGAAATGGGGGAAATTAAAGAGCTGCTCTCAGTTTGACTACTCACCTTTCCATTTTCTGAGGCACCCAACAAAGTTCCCTCTGCTAATGAATACAGGTTTTGATTGTTGGATTACACAGATTATTTTCTGTCATCTTCGAGTCCTTTAAACAATTGCTTCCTTTGAAATCCCTTATGCAAGAAGCATATGACCTTACAACACTCCCTATTTCTCTTTTGTGTTTAACATCACAGCCCTCTCTGTGGTTATATACAATGTGGGGAAAGCTGTAGGTCAGGGCTGTGAGGTGGTAGCTAAAAACGCAGGGCACCCAACTATTGAAGCTCACACAAAATACACAGAAGAAAGGAGGCTACATGGAAGATGATTTAAAGGTAAACATTATTTTTTTTATATCACATTTTGTTACAGTTCCAAAAAACCAAGGAGCAGATGGTTGTACACGGGGCAGGATATAAATCAAGGGACAACAGAAAATTAAATGGGATGTAAACTCAAGTGCTGGAACACAATTAAAACTTGTTTGAAGTGTGGTCAAGAATATCCATACTGGTTGGAATTTATCCTGGAAGACCATTCCTGCCCCCACAATCTTTCTTTTTCCCTTTCTTTCTCTCTTTTCTCTGTTCCCTGCCATGTTCTCCTGCTAGTGCACTGATACCAATCTCTCATGAATTTTCCATAAGCATCTTCCCTTAACCTGCCTTTCTCCCCCAACATCCTTCTCTCTTCCACACAGGTATCCAGCTGCCCCTCCAACTCTGACACTTTTGCTCTGGGTGGACGAGGGGAACCAGATCACCCAACCCAAAACAGCAGAGACACACCTGAGTCTAACAGACAAATAAGTTCTTCCAGAATCTGCTGCTCAAAATGCTTCACATATCCACAATCTCTTCCATTTTAGCACAATATACTGAACTTCACAAATAGAATTATCTGATTTTGGATGTCTTTAGGGAGCAGATGGATAACATTTAGAGAAACTGAGGCATTACTGTTACACACCAGGGAATGTTAAGTGCCAGTGAAGAGCTGAGGAGTATTTTCAATTCCCTGTGAAGCCACAGACACAGTTTAAACACAGGGAAACTTTCACATATATTGGTGGACAGCGAATCTTTTCTTTGCAAATGCTTATTGTGAGATTTGTTGTGCAGCACAATTCCTAGATTGGGATTTGAATGCAGGAAAATGCTGTGGGCACAACAGGCTTGAAACAACAAATTGAACCTAACTTTGTCTAACTCAGCATTTAGAAATTTTATTGGCAGAGACTTGCAGAAAGGAATGAGAAATCATAATTCAGCAAATTTCTTCTATCACTGCTCAACTTTCTGTCCTCATAGTAAATTATTCACCTCAGCAATGACTCAGTTAGCAGAAGATTAAAGGCTGTTTTCTGGCACCCTTGCTGTTATTGGGGAGCATTATGAAGCCTCCTGTTGAATGCTACAAAAACGTTGCTGAGGGTAGTACAGCTCTGCAGGAAGAAAGGTGTCAGTGCCTTGTGTTCACAGCCACAACACAAAAACTCCCTGAAAACTCATTTGTCAGTCAGCTCTGGGATTTGTGTCCCAGTGAGAGCTGTGGAGCATCACCCACTCTGCAGAGCATCCCACAGCCACATTCCAGGCACTGGGAAACCACACCTGGCCCTTGAATTTCTCAACCCAATACCTCAGGATTGCTGCTCCTTATAAGGAGCAATCTCAACCACCACGCTCTGTCGTCCCATTTTCAGTTTCTGTACAGGTAAATATAAATACCTGTCATTTTACAGTGGTGTCTGTGGATTCCACACCACTGGAAACTTTGTCTTCTGAGGTGGTTTGGGTTGGGATGATTTAGGCAATGTATTTGTGCCCTGTTGTGACAGCAGTTTTTGGGTTTCTTTCCTGAGTCTTATAAGCCAAACCTCTTTAGTAAACAGCACTATTTTGCCTTGTTACCCACAGGATCAAAGTGGTCTGCAAAATGCAACAATATGACCCTTCCCATGTCAATGCAAGGGCAACAAAAAATGAAATTTCACTGTAATCAGCCACGTTCAAGTCTCCTACTAAATAAATAAACCTTGTGAAACTACAGTTATTAAACTAAATGTATTTGACTCCACAAGTCTTTCGTGAACCTGATCCAAATTTAAACTGATAACTCTCTGCATGGAAAATTGCAGGAATAAATACCTTTTTTTTTTTCTTCTCTCTGTAACAAGTCCTAAAAAAATATTATGAAACTAACATTCTGTGACTGTACCTGAATCTGCAAAATTCAACAGGTGAAAATTTTTATTTGGGTTTTTTATTTGCTTTGTGTTCTTTCCCCAGCTGTCCTCTAGAGCTTTGTAAAAGGTACAGAACCTTATCAGACGGCTCAAAAAACCCACATAGCGCAGAAGTATTTTATCCTAAGGCTTTTCAGTAAAATTTCAGATGAAAATAGTTGCTTAGGTAGCATTTAGCTACTTGTAGCATCACAGTTGATTGTCCTTTGCTTTGTGCCCTGTGCAATCACTGTGGAGCAAACCAGTTGTTAGATACTTTCCATCCTGCTCATTGTAAGCATTTTGTATTAACTGTGTCCTGCTGGGCAGAAAGGAAGAAGCAATGAGGGGGTCACATGCCAAATGTTCAAGATGAGCAACCAGACTCAATAAGTTTAAGGTCCAGCACTTTCCTTCATAAGAGAAGTGAAAGCAGAGCAGAGGTAACTCACAGGTACTCCCAGGATACTGCACTGGGACTATTTTTGGCTGGCAGTAATCCCTAAGAAACACCAGTGTTTCCATTTCTTTGTTGAAAGTTAAAGTGATAAAATTCCCACAGCGTGTTTTGGAATCCAGAACTGTTTGGCAACTCACAGGAAACAACCCTTACACTGTGTAGGCACCAATGTTTCATCTCTCACTGCTCTCAGCTATCCTGAGCTCAGAGTTATCACTTCAGCTTACTGGAAAGCACTTGATGCAGCCAGTTCCTTCAAAAATATATTTTGTTGGAAGCCGTTAGAAAATTCAATAAAGAGACTTTGATCGTGATCCATTCATTGACTTTCTTGGACTAACTTTTATATGGGATTTAAAGTGGATTTGAAGCTTCTGTTTCAAAAGCAAAGCATATTTTCCAAATTCCTGCAGTGCCTCGTGGCATCAGCTTTGCTTTTGAAATAGAGAATGAGGATGCAGAGATATTAAAGCTAAGCTCAGAGAAACATGATTTTTCACCCCCTCTAGAAAAACAGGAACATCCTTACTCTTCCTTTGAATACATAATTAGTGCTAATTGAAGCCACATGTCAGAAATTTATGCAGCAGGACAGGATACAGAATGTAAAAAGGGTTTTTCCTATCTATGCCAGGGACAAGCGAATGAAAACCTGCAGTTTTTCCCTCTTTGTGGATCTTCCTGTCACATGCAAGACCTACAAGTCATAAGTGGTCCTGTAGCCATAAATAGTTCCCTGATACAACTGTATTGGTTCAAATCATCTTTTCTCCCCTGTCCTGCTATATGGAATTCAGGCAGGCTTCCTGGAGAAGTCTCAAGGTTACAGAAAGTATTGTTTCCATGTTGATTCCTAGTTCCTGCCAGCACAGTGCTCCTACTAACTAGGAGAGCTTAGTCCCAAAATATTCTCCCCACTTTCTCTGATAATGTAATGTAGGTATCCCATAAGCTTTAGAGAGATTTAAACTTCCAAATTAAATATATGCACATACAGGCTTTTTGGACAGTTACCACTCAGCAAAATTTCCATTGAATTGTCCAATCTGTGTTCTTAAAGAAGAAGGATGTCCTGTCTACAAAAACCATAATCCTTTCTTCAAAGTTTTATCATCAACCTGAAGTAACACGAGCTTCTCAGAAAAAAAAAAAAAAAAAAAACACCAAAAACCAACTCAGTTTTTAGTTTTTTCTTTTAAGCAAAACATCTTTTTTCCTTAAGTGCATCCTTATAAAAGCCTAAAACATTTCATCTCCCATAATGGCCATAATGAAATCCCAGCAATGATGACTGAGCTCAAACTACAGTTAACAGAAGAGGCAGTTAAAGCAGCTTTGTTAAGTGTTGCTACCTGAATTGACTGCAATAAACAGCTTCTGCTTAATCCTGCTGATGACTAAATTAAATGTGGCTTTAAAAATCTCAGACTATTTGATGTGACTTCATGCCAGCACTGCACTCCTTAGTGCTCTTTGTGGCATCCCCAGGCTCAGGCCAGCCCACAGCAAGGGCTGGAGGGTGTTCTCCTTCCCACACACACCAGTACAAGAGTGACTCCCACCAGTGCTAACTCAAGTCACATGTCTGACTCCCCCATTCAGCAAGAGGAGAAAAATCCTTTGCACAAAATTCCCATTCAATCTTTAAAATTTTCCAGCTGTTAAGCAATTCCCTGGACCCAAATCAAAGCCTGCAGATGCTCTGGGGGTAAAATCTCTGCTGAACGAACACCACAGTCTGGATGGAATTGGATTATTAAGAACATGCATGATGGCTCCATGAATTTGCCTGGATGTGGATCAGCTGCTCCTGATTCAATCATATGCTACATAGTTAGGTCCTTACGTGCTTACTGTCACTGTTTTTTTCTGATATATTGTGTTCTTACTACTTGCTTCAAAATTCTTAGGTGTCCTTCCCTCCCTCTCAATCTGACAGTAAAAAATAACCCACTGGAGAGGGTTATCCTGTCCAGACTAATGAGACATGGAAATGGAACCCAATGCCATTGCCAGCTTTAGGAATGTATATCTACAGGGCAGCCCCACATTTGTTAAACTAACAAAAAACCCAACAACTTACCAGTTCTCTGGCTTTCCCATTTATAGATGTTCGCTGTAGGTCCAAATGAGTATATCCTTTACTCTGGAACTGGAATAGTAATGCACTGCATTTGTACAATGAGACTGAATGGAAAAGAGGTCTAGAATGTGATCTGTCCTTACTCATTTGGGGCCCAATTCAGCAAAGTGCAAATCAAATGCTTAATTTTCAGATAAAATCAAATGTTTTTAACTGCATTGCATGTGCTGGGTGAAATTCATCCTAACAGTGAGTCAGCCCATAAAGGCATCACACAGCAGCACTGGTGGGTATTTCACTCAAAGAATAACTACAGCTACTAGAAAATCTTACAATTCCAGACAGACATTGGCTCAGGCTTTATGGAAATCATTTAACTTCTCTGCCTCTGTTTGCCCATCTGTAAAATGGGGATATCAATGCTGAAAGGGCATTAACCCTTTGCAAAGAAATAAGCCTTTGCATTAGCCAGGCAACTTTCCTTATTGGTTTTTACTGGTTTAAACTAGCCATGACTTCACACAGGGCACTAAGGACAAAAAAAAAACACTGTAGAAAGAAACTGCAGCATGAAATGTCATCTCTGGTAGAAGGAGACCAAAAACTAGGGAGGGGTTGTGGCCTGAAGGGGCAGGAGGGCCAGCAGAAGTGGCTCCTCCTTGCAGCCTCCAGGCAGCTTTTATGAGCTGTGTCATGGATTAAAGCTGGGCCCAGGCTTTCAGCAGGAAAATCTGGTAAATCACTTGCACCTCAGTGTGCCAACTCAATGTCTGAAAACCATTTGAAGCTCGGGAAATTTGGTGTAAGTCTTGCTTACTATTCCGATTAGTATCTTTACATTTAGGTTTTATAGAATCAATTATGGAAAATTGAATGCAACCTTAAATTCTGGCTGGCACGGAGCAAGTGGTGTTACAGGACTTGCAGCATTGTTTGTGAAGGATATTTATGTATGTTTAACCCTCCCTCTGCCTTCATATGTTTAATCTGATTAATTTAGTAATGACTCCTGTCATTTAAAAAATACACCACTATAATAATTATGCCACACTGTCGGAAGATAAGTCAGGAATAAAGCATGGATGAAAAAATCCCAGTGGATTTTGCTGGGGTTGGTGTTTCGTTTTGGGAATGGTCTCCCTTGGAACTGCTCCTGCTGGAGTCAGTACTTGCAGGGGTTATCCTGCTTCCCAGGCAGAACTGGGGGCTCTGCAAATCCCTGCAACTCCAACGGCTGTGCAGTGTTGGTAATCAGAGGAGTTATGTCCTATATATTGCAATGCCCAAGAGTCTTTTGAGTTTTTCAGTGTGTTTTATAACTGTTTGTGCTGCCCAGCTTAAAAAAATAATAACAAAACAAAACAAAAAGCTGGTAAAAGAGACAATTAAATGACTTAGGTTGAAATGCTCCATAATTTATTGCAGATCTATGAGAGAACACTTGTAGAACCCATTTAATTCATTTAATAGTAATGCAAACATTGATATAAATTAAAACTCCAGAACGCTCTCTCTCACATCTTTTCTCTCCCCATGAGAGGTGAATGAAAATGATTTATTACCCATAGATTATAATTGCTTAAAATAGGTTATGATGTAAGAAAAAAAAATTCTAATCCCTTCTACGAGGCAGGAGCAAAATTCTACAGACAGAGAAATTACATCTAACGCCAGCGTGTTAAGGAAGAAACATTCTTCTTCTCCCTTTGGGGAAACTCTAAGAACATCTTTTTAGAACTGTCAAAATTCACAAGCTGTAATAAATTATTCTTTTTCATTACCCATTTATTAAGCAGGCTGTTTGGTATAATAGCAGAAAAATTCTGTCTAATTTTTACAGTATTACACGACTGTGATTTCTCATTTGAAGCAGACAAGTTATCAAGAGCAGCGATGTGTTTTATTTTGTACGTTGGGACCATCTTTCCTCTGAATTCTGATGAAGACAACTTTTGAAGCATGTAACACTCTGCCTGTCAGGGGGGTTACGTGTCAGGGAGCTGGGCTGGCTCCTGGATCTGCCAACCTTGGGGCTCAGCCAC
Source organism: Manacus vitellinus (assembly GCF_001715985.3). Lineage (NCBI taxonomy): Eukaryota > Metazoa > Chordata > Aves > Passeriformes > Pipridae > Manacus > Manacus vitellinus. The sequence continues at coordinate 5,796,299 of NW_021940379.1, forward strand.
GGGAAGGACTTGGATTGCAGGCTGAGCTGGGCTGTGCTCGATACCCACACTGCTCAGTGCTTCTCCCCATCCCTTTTCTCTTTAGGGACACTTCATGATGAAAGGAGTTCACCCACTACTTCTAGTAGTGGTATTAATGTATTTGACTTTCTTTCCTTTTTTTCTTTTTTTTTCTTTTTATTTTCCTGAAGAATTAAAGTGGACGTCGGATGCAAAATTTAGTAGGAGGTTAAACAGAAAATCTGAAGAAAAACAGACCACCGAAAAACGATGACAAAATTTAGGAATGTTGTAAATATTGGCTATAAGACGCTGCAGGGATCTCATTAACTGTAATGCTAATGTCAAATTCTGAATGAAACTTTAGGCTGGATAAATGGATAAAACCCAGGTTTAAGAGATGAGAAATCTGGAATAAGGTCCTGGCTCCATCACAAAGCTCTGTATGATTCTGAGAGAGTAATTTATTGGCTATGGTAATTTAATATATCATAAACATTCATTATAGTTATATGACTATAATTTATGTTGTATTACATATATATTCCAGTAAAGATGTACTCAGGGTAAATGTGCTTCAGCCTCGGTGGTAAAAGTGAAACACCAGTGACTTTGCTTTCATAAAATGAAAGTAAAAATACATATTCTTCTTTTTGCTTAAGCTCTAGTGAAAGTGCACGCTCTACCCAAGTTTATTATTTGTAAAGGGATCCAAAGTTATAAAACACATTGTGAGCAGTGATTACCATGGTTTTTTTCAGAGCGCTATTAGGGGTCTCACTCACTTGTCATGGGCCACATTGTGTTTGTCCCACCCCAGCTCAAAATCAAATGTCTGAGCTATAATACTAAAAATTGAAACTCCACTTCCACATTCCATTGCTGTGCAGGCTCAGGGGAGGTGTCTGCCCAGATCCTCAGCTGGCAAAATGAAACTTTTGCAGGTCCCAAGACTGAGCTTCTCCTGAGCCCACCACGTGTTTTACACGGGGCTGCACACATGGTAACACACAACTGCACCATGTAGCCCAAAAATATGAATATAGAAGCAACGGTGGCTGCAATAACATTTTTAGGAGATATTTGTGAGCCCACTGGTCCCCTTCCACCCCTCAAAAGGGACATGCAATGAAAGCAGAGAGAGAAAATAAAAGCTACCTATCTCCTGCCCCGAATGGCAACGACAAGGAAGGAAATGTTGCCTTGTTGGCTTTGGTTGAAAATATATAAATAAATGGTGGTTATAAAACCCACATTGTATCTTCACAGCCAGCAGCGACATAAAGCTGCTTTCTTCAGCTAGGAAGTGGATTACATTTTTATAACTAATCCCCAGCTCTTTGACTGAAAAGATTTGCTAAGCCCCCCCCTCACTACTTTTTCCTTTAGGTCTCTGCACTCCAAAAGCTTCCTCCCACCTTCTTCCTCCTGCTTCCCAAAAGTAAATGCATGGCTATTTTTTTTGAACTTACAGTACGTAACTTTGTTTGTGCCTTGCATTGTTAAGCAGGATTCACAGACAGGGAAAAAAAAACCCCAACACCCAAACAACTCTTTGCTTCACTGATCCATAAAATCATTATAGGCAACATTTCAGTTTCAACAAGTGCCAAAAATTCTCCCCCCTCCCCGATTACAAAAAATAAAGCAGAAACAAAAATAACAAGGCTATTAATCTTTCATTAAGTTAAAGGGATGAAAAGGAATCGCTTAAAGTATCATTCTTTACTTGCACCACAAGATTGGATGCCCCCTGCTAACTTCAAAGGCTCTAAAAGAAGCTGGTTAATATTGTTGGCACAGAACCAGATTGTGGTTTATTTTAGTTTTTCTGACTTTTTTTTTTTTTTCAACAAAAGAAAACATTAAGGGTTGGACACTGATTGCTGAGGAACAGCTATTGAAAGAGGGGGCCTTTTGTGCTTGCTACCAGTAATACGTCAATTTTCAGACATGTAAGAGCCGCTCCAAAAATCGTGTCAGTCACTGCACGAGGGCAGAAGTCTGTAAGGCTGCTCCTGTTTGTTCTGTGGTTTCAGAGCAGATACAAATCACTAGTTTTCCCTGGATGCCAGAGCGTTTGGACTCGCAACAGCTCTGCTGAAATATGGACTTTACGCATCCCAAGAGAAGTAACAGATCCCCCATAAAGCCACAAAGTCACTCACCTGCTTCCCCCCACCACTGCTGCTCCATTTCCATCCCTCCCCAGCCCCAGAGTTGGTGTGCACGGAAAACCAAGCTAATTGCTGCTGAGTGACATAATTCTGTGGTTATGTCTCTTTGTGCAGGGGTTTCTTTGCAGTGTAGTGCAAGCTGTTAAGCTGCAGCTTGTGGTTGCCGCTGCCTTGGCGAAGGGTAAATAACAAGGAGCAGGGAAAGGCGGGCAGGAAGTGTTTGTGATGGTTTGATGATGTGCTGATAGCTTAATGCGCTTGGCTGGGCTGCGCGGGGCAGGCTCGTGGAAATCCCTGGTGCTTGGTGTGCGTGTGTGGCAGAGGGGGAAAGCATTCCATGTGTTTTCCTCTCTTTTTCAGATAAAGAAGTGGCTCAGCCCCATCACACAGTCAGCTTTGGGCTTTTCCCCTGAGTGGATAGTGAGGAAATACAGGCAAAGTGAGGGCTCCCAGGGGTTTGAGCACCTTAATTCCTTGAGTTTGAGCACCCTAATTCCTTGGGTTTGAGCACCCTAATTCCTTGGGTTTGAGCACCTTAATTCCTTGGGTTTGAGCACCTTAATTCCTTGGGTCTCAGCACCCTAATTCCTTAGGTTTGAGCACCCTAAATCTTTGGGTTTGAGCACCCTAATTCCTTGAGTCTCAGCACCTTTATTCCTTGCATCTCAGTACTTTAATTCCTTGGGTTTGAGCACCCTAATTCCTTGGGTTTGAGCACCCTAATTCCCTGAATTTGAGCACCTTAATTCCTTGGGTTTGAGCACCCTAATTCCCTGAGTTTGACCACCTTAATTCTTTGGGTCTCAGCACCCTAAATCCTTGGGTTTGAGCACCCTAATTCCTTGTGTCTCATTGCAACTCATTTTAGGCAGAGTAATTGCAGGCCCAAGAAACCTTCCCACGTCCACAAAATTGCTGTGCCCCACACTGAGTGTGTGAACTGTGATGTTGGGCTGCTGAGCTGAAAGCAGGCAAGACCCTCCTGGTGTGGGGCACGGGAACTGGAGAACCTTGGCTTACCCACCAGTGATCTGCCAGGCTATGGGCTGTGCACCCCTGGGAAGACAAAAAACCCACATATGCTTCTCCCCAGACCAAGTGGAACATCAGACCTTGGAGTTAAAACTGCAAATGGTCAGTCCTTTAGTAGCTGAAGGTGTTTTATTCCTGTAAAGGTAAAGCACTTTCAGCCCCAGGTCCTTCTAGCAGTGATGCAAACTTCTAACATGGGCACAGGACTCCAGGCTTCTGCCTACCTGCTGTACCTGTCCTGGCTGTAAAATGGGATAATAAAGTACCAGCTGAGCAGTTTAGTGCAGTTTATGGAAATATTCTGCATAAAAAGGGAATAGGTTTTTTTTAAAATACAAACTATACAAACATAGGGTAATTGGAAGCATCTATTTTATTGGGTCTGTGTCATTCAGTCCCCTAAGGCAGCACTACTGGATCTGCCCTTTTGAATCTGTATTACCAACTAAAGCAGATATATCCCATTTGTCCCTGTGAAGTTCTTTTTCTGCTTACACCAGGCTATTAAATGCATAACAACTGCAAATAAATTTGGCTACATTCCCCAAAGTGTATCTCCCAACACCCCCCTGTCATACTCCTATCCATTATCTCTCCCAAATAATTCCCTCTGGGCCAGATTCAACATTCATCATAAAATTTACATGTAATCCACCAGAGTTTGCATAAGGTGTATATACACTCTTGCATACGCCAAATGTGACAGATATCTTGAATTCCTTCTTTAAAACCCTTTTCAGGAAAGGTTGCTATGATGGATAATGTCTCCCTGACTTCTAATAAACTATTTATTTTATTTGTCTGAGCTAGTCCATAAATTTTTGGGGCAGGAGGAAAGGGCATGACCATTATCCCTTTGGGTTTTTTTCCAAGAGGAAGCACACATTTCCTGACAAAATAGCAAATGGAGCCAGTTGCACTGTTTGGGAGGCAGGTTGCCCAATGCTTCCTTTTATGAGACACCTTTCAGTTGCTCATAGTTCTACAAAAGTGTATCTGTTTGTCCTGAAATGTGTGATCTCAGCTGACTGCCTCAGTCATTTCTGGGGGGAAGATGAAAGATTTAAAAACTTCTGGCAAGCAAAGAGGCAATAACGCTGTTATTTGTCTTCACAGAGCCTGAAAGCATGAGTTATGTTTTCAGAACACTTATACTTCAGTGATAAGTGCTACAGAGAGGTCCATTAGGGAATGAATAATCCTGTCAGTGTGCTGTCCATGAGGAGGGAGGAACACACCAAACACTGGAGATACAGGGAAGCACCGAACAGCACTGCTCTGTCTCTGTGGCTTCTCTGCAAAAAAAGTGCAATTATGTAATTAAGAACTCTGCCATAATGTATGAACAGCAGGAGGCTATTGCTGCTCCACCAGCATCTCAATTCCTGGCATTTTCTTATTTTTAAGTGCTCGAGTTTGACCTGAATAATTTTCTTTTAACTTGTTTCTCTGCGTGTGTGTGTAATAAATAATAGTGACTTATGCAAACAATCCAGAATGCAATTATTTCATTTGAGCAGCTGTATCAACTGCATCTCTCTTAGGTGAAATGGCTCCTACATGACAAAAGGAATTCCTTCCCTGATAAATTAATTTTCTCCATCTCTCCAAGTTTCTGGTGGGGTTCCCACTTGCAGAAGTGTCTCTGCCAGAACCTGAGGAGCGCTGCAGAAACAAAAACATCACCTGGGTGTCCTTCCTGGCCGTGGGATTTGTGCAATCCCATCAGCAGGGACCTCCCTCTGATTTTTGTCAGCAAACTTCCCTCTTGCACAGGGACAGCTGGAGCACTCAGGTGACTTCAGTGGACCTCAGATCAGGAAAGATTGTTCTGTAACTCCCCGGCCAGCCTGGCTGCATCTCTGTGCCTTTCACTGTATTTATGCTTCACTTTGTGCAGTGTTTATCTTGAAAAGAAGGGGTTTGAGCTTGGCTAAGCAAAAAGACTTTTCAAGAGGAGGAATGGCTGGTTCACGCTCGAGCCTGGCTGTCTGTTAAATGTTACATTAATGATAAGATCCTGAAAGAGCCGGTCGGGGCTGAGCAATCTCACTTTCCTTTTTTACACTATCTTTGCTGAAGTTTCTTTTCCGCTTATAGAGAAGGGGAACAGTTTTTCTTTTACTTTCTTTTTTCTTTTTTTTTTTTTTTTTAATTTTTTTATCACCAACTTCAGCCACGGGGTCAGCTTTGATTCGGGTGAGTCAGAAACATATTTATCTCTGAAATTCTCCTTCTGTGCCTGGGAATGAAGTGTTTCTCCTCATCTCAGAAGAAAGAGATATGTTTTAAATAATAGCACTGCCAAAAAAAAAAAAAGAGGTAATAATAGCTGTTTGTTTTACCTGCTATATAGTAGGCCTGATTTATATGTTGCTGGTACATATATGATTTTAAGAGACTTCTTTAGTTTCTCCGTGACAACGTTTATAGTTTCTTTATAGAAAGAGATCTGTAGTCCAGATTTTGTTCTAAACTCTGCTCAGCTCAGGCAGTTGTAACAGCAGATAGACTTGACCTAGCACTCACCCTGTTTAAGATGTGTTTTATTTTTGCAGGCATTCCATGGTTGCAGGAAGCACTCAAGCCTTAATCTGGACCACTTGTCGGGTAGTGAAAGGAAAAAAACAACTTAGGGAGCAATCCTCTTGGAAAACCATACATGGGTTTTAGGGAAAGCTCAGCAGGCCTGCAAATGCTGTAGGCAGCTTTGAAATCCCCAGCCAAGGAGGCTTTGTTGTTGATGCCCCAAGGGAAAAGCCAAATGCAGTGCTCATCACAATGCGAATGCGGATCAAGAATAAACGGAGATTTTGCATGGTTTGATCTGCACATCCTTTTCCCTGCCTCCTTCTGCAGTTTTGGTGGAAACAAAACTGCTTAGAAGCCTGAAAACCCTGGAAACACGTTGGTCCTCAGATTCTAACAGGTATCTCCATGGTCTTCCAGAGTCTGAATTCTTTTGTCCCCGAAGCTCGTGCCCTTGGGCAGGAGCAGATGCCATCAGGGCAGCTGCCTGTCTGCTCAGGGGAGAGTCAGGGGAAGGCATGTGCCATCCCTGGCTGGAGTTCTTCATGAGGATCAGACACCCTGACAAGGGTCCTTGGCATATTCTTGGCTTCTGTGCCCTTCCACAGTAACTGGACTGTGAGCACACCCAGTTTGCCCATGGCAGGCTCTCCAGTGGGGGATCTCACGAGGTCTGCATGGCAGTTTGGTGAGAAACTTGTTACATTCTGATCTCAGAGCGAGCAGCATCTGCCTCATCTTTCTTTAGTAGCTGAACCACCAAGTCTTTTCTAGACTATAGTATGGCCAAACTAAAAGAACCCGAATTTCAAGTTAAATATGCTTTAGAAACACTGCTGTGAGCTTGAATTTACTCACAATTTAAAAGAAGAGGATCTTGGAGCAGATGGAGAATATAAGCAGTGGTCTGTAACATCCATGTGCAGTCTCATACAAATAAAATAGCAATGTAGAATACTACCTGGGAAGAACCTATCATTCAGAATAGAAATAACATTTTCCTATTCCCTTACTCAGCTGCAGGTCAGAAGATGCCATCACTATAAGCAGGCTGGAGTATATTTAGCAGTAATGAGACTGTACTTATGCAACACAGTTGGATGGGTCCTTCCAATTTTCATTTTCTCTATATTTACTTTTTTAAGACCCTTGAGATCTTTGATAACCTTAATTTTGTTCAGAACAAATGATAATGTGATTAAGGAGAAACTGTTTTCTGCACTCTGAATTTTTTGTCTAATTCACTGAGAAACCAAACTCTAAGGCTGTAAATAGCTGCAAAGTCAACTGCAGCTGAGAGTTAGCCACAGGGAAAATCCCATATGCCTATAGCTATATATCCTAAAAAAATCATATTCAAATGGTGGTTATATTGCATTTTGACTTGTAATAGAAATATTACTGTTGAAAGTTTTTTCAAATTATACCAGTACAGACATTACTGGTCAACACAAGAGGCCAGATATTCAGCTGTCATTCATTTCCATTGCACTGTTGCAATTTACAGCAATTCAGAGAAAACCACTTCAATGGACTGTTTCTCCTGCCTTCACATGGAATGTTGCCTGAACAAACAATTAGTTTTACTAATTTAATGGAAACTCTTTGCATGTTTTCCCACGTGCACTAACCTCAGTCTCAAGATAAGAAAAGCACACAGTGGAGATCAGTGCTGGCACAGAGAACATTATCCAGGCTGAAGTCAAAGGGTGACAGGAGTAGCTGCTGCTTGCAAAGTCCCCAACTCTCCCTGGATGGCAAATTTGGACAGAGGGAGGGGAAATTCCACAGTACTGCTAAAAAGAATTAAAATAAAAGAGCAGAATGCTAAGAAGTGTAGCTTCACCTTGTAACAGCACTGCTTTTTACTGTCTGTGCTGAGAGGGGTTCCACTTCTGACCTGTCAGGTGTAGAAAGGATGCTGATCCTGTTGCCACTACCTCGTGCTCCAGGATCTTCACAAAACATTTGAGACTTAATTTTTTTATCCCTCTCTTGAATTTTTGTTCTGTCTTCACAAATAAGCTCTGGACTATTTAGCTGATGTCTCTTCTTTTCTGTGCTCTCCTTCCATTTGACCACTCTGTGTTTAGATTTACTTACAGAGGGACACAGCCCTGACCACAGAACACATGCATAGAAAATAAGACTTTTCTTCACAGCTGTCTTTGGATAATGCTTAATGGATTAATGGGTTAAAGAAAGGAATGGGAGAAGCAGAAATAGTATATCTTTTAATATTTTTTTAAGAAAACCTTAGTTAACCTGGGTAAACTTTGTCTGAGGTATCTATGTTCACAGTCTGAGGACTTGAAGTGACTCAGTGGAAGACTCTGATTCACCTTTTTCACTCTGCTATTTCTCTTTAATCTGAAAATCAAGAGTACCAAAATTTAATATTAGAATTCTGTGCAGTAGATCATTAGGAGTATTATGAATAATAATTTATACCTTAACACTGAGGAGTTTTTCAATGTATGTAGATAAAAAATAAAATCTTTTCTGTTTGGGAGCTTTTATAGCCTGAGAACACATCAATTTGTATTTCACTAGGAATAATGTTAAATTGTGCTAAGAAAAAAACACACAGATTTCAGATTTGCTATAGGAAAATATCTGTACCCAGATCTTTAAGACTTTACAAAGATTATTTTGATTTCAGTTTTTGTGATGGAAGCCTCAGGTCTGTCTTATTTATCCAGCTCTCAAGGCTCATTGTCTTCAAGCTTTTAACATATGTTCTTAACTATGTTTGCAGGAATCAGTGTAAATATCTTTTCTGTGTGTGTGTGGTAATATGTTTCCTCTTATTCCTTTGTCCATTTGGGAGCTACATAATTCTGATTAAACATCCCTGTAGAGAAAGAATATCCCACTGCTCAAAAATTTTTGACTTTGCTGAGTTCTGTTTTCATTTAGACACATAGTCAAAATTCCATACTTGATCAGACTAGTGGTGTAGTAGCCCAGTATCCTGCCTTTTAGAAAAGCTGGGAACAGATGCTGCATAGGAAGGGAAAGGAATGCTGCAGTTACTAACCCAGGGGTAACCTGCCTGAGGGGGAAGATTTCTCCCCAAGCCACAACACTTTGAGCCTGAGTTATGCCCTGAAGTACAAAGTTTTACATCCCTTCAAAAAACTGCAATTCAAAAAAAAAAGAGCTGTCATAATTTCCCCAAAACTTTTTGTGAAGTATCTATTTCTGCAGAGTCCCATTAAGTTCCTGCCTCCACAGTTTGTATGGTGACAGTGACTTCAATAAGCCAATTATGCTCAGTTCTGAAATAGATTTCCTTTTCTCTCACTTTTTCTGTTTGATCCATTTCAATTTAATTAAATGGTCAAAATTTAAAGTATATTTTTTCCATCTTGAAAAAATAAATCTTCATTGTAACTTTTCAGAAAATTGCCTATGCAGTTCTTTATTTTCCATTTGGAATAAGCCTGAGTTTTTATGCTGATGAGAGATTGTTTAAGCAACCATCTCACTCATCTGCTGTAAAAACAATATTTTAAAGATGCAATTTTCTGTGAAAGAATCCGGTTCAACATGTAATTCTCTTCTGTCTTTGATGGATCATTTTCTCACACATAATGAATTCTGTTGAATCTGATAATTTTATTTCTCATAAAGTAATCGCAGTGAAATAATGAGGTACCATATCATCATTTTTGCTTTGTTTCTCATTGCCTGCCTTTTACACTTGAAAAAAGTCCTTGAGTTCTTGATGAGTCTTCTTGGCTTAAAGGACCTGTCTTTTGCCAGGTTGAAAGAAAAAAAAATTATTCAGATTCTTTACTTTTGATTCACCATTGCTCTGAAATAATGAGTGGTATCCTTCCTTATAATGACCCAAAACATCAAGGGTGGCTTCCTACTCGCTATGAAAAGACACAGGTCCAGCTTTTTCATTGGGATGAAAAACTTGTTAATAAAATCAGCACAGTGGTTCAGATACTTCAGCCTGTTAGACCTCCGACAGCAGAGTCACAGATCTTAAGAAGAGGAAGAAGAAAGGGAAGGAGAAACAGAGATTCATGGGAGAAAAAAAAAAGGGGGGAAAAAAACGTGTTTTCAGATGGTATCAAACAAAAGAAAAGAATGTTACCGTCAGTCCTCTCCCACCAAATTTGCCTCTGCCCAGTTCAATGCTGGTACCACTGCTCAGGTCAGGGATTTATTAAAATGCAATAAAGTGACAATATTTCTGGAAACCTGGAGCCATCCTGGAAGTATTCGAAGAATTCTTCTTAACGGGACTGATTCAAACCCCACAAAAAGTAAATAGGATCTTCTGCACTGGTTTCAGGAGGCTTTCAATTACCCCAGAACCCTGCAGGGTTGAAACAAATGCTGCAGGGGTTGTTGGCAAGGTGTGTGAGGGGAAGCCACCACTGCTGTTACTAACAGAGTTTATCATTAATAGAAACACTACACCACACTGTATTCACTGACATGGTAACAACACCCCTCTGTCCCACAACTGTATGCAATGAAAACTGTCACAGACTCGAGCTTTTTGAAATGTTTGAAGAGTTAAAATTCATGGGAAGTTCGAAACTCGTTGTATTCAAACTATCAGAAAGGGTTTGTGTTTGCTTTTCACCCAGTACACTTTAAAAGTACGTGCACTTTTCAAATGCTCTTTCACATCCTATTCCCAGTGATGACCTCTACTATTTGTGCTGGACTTGGGTATTATTTTTTACTGAGAGGAGATCTCTTTAATCAGCTTTAAAAACATTGTGAACTGAAACCGCTCTTATTTAAAAGTTTAACTTTACTTTCATCAATTTATAATCAGAGTTCCTCTGGTATGTTTGATTCCTGACAAACAAGGATAAAAGTCTTGTGCCCCCATTGCTAATGAGATGATAAAACAGCAGGGATCAAGTTTTTAATTACTACAGGCTATGCACTGGAGAGGTACCAATGATATTTTTCTATTGCATGTCTAAGTTGTAACTTCAGGCTTATGACAGTCATGCTGTGTTCCTCTGCCTTTGATGATCACTCATCTTTGTCTCCTGAGAACATACAAAAATTTCTGAGCTTGGATCCTGGGGGGCTTGCAATTATTGCTGTAACCTGGCACAGGTTCCAGGGAAGCACCGTTGCTGCTCAGTGAGGATCCGATGTCTGAGCGGAGCAGAGGACACGCAAAACATTTGGAACTTCTCCTCTCAGACAATCTGGGTTCTCAATCTAGTTGCCCCTTTAATAATTATGCTCTTAATTAAGCTGGAGAATAATTCAATATTGTTCCCTTTTTTCCTGTTAGAAGCTCAGTCTAATACCTCCTCACACATAAGGAGTGACAGCCACAGGCACGCAGCAATACACATTTCTGGCACTAGGGGACTCAGGTCTTGGAAAATTGACAATCCAGGCACGTTTTTGAAGATGATCACCATTCCTACCCACGTTTAAAAGCTTGTTGAGCAAGTTTTGTTTCTTTCAATAAAATTAATACTAATGCAAGAGATTAAAATGTATCTCTAGTAATAAATAGTTTCTTTATTAGAAAGAGAGCTGAGGCTGATAATGTTACAGACCTACCCTTCCCTTCCCCAGTTTTGCAGGCCTCCATCACACTGATCAACCAGCAAACATTTGGCCCTTATTCTGGTTATTCAAATGCTTTTTTCCTTTGGCTCCATAGCACTGTCTTACATAAGAGTGAATATTTCCTTTGGCTGCAGTGCAAGGCAAACAAGAGAAGGGCCACCAGTTGTGCTAACACAGGCAAAGCACAGCTGAGACAAGAATGAGGATGTTTGTAGGTGACATGGAAAGTCACCTCCCTGTTGCCTCAGGACCAGATCACTGCTTAGATCACCAGAAATTTGTGGGGAGGAAAATATCACAGGAAAAACACGGGAAGTATCTTTCTCACTGAGCCTCTGGGAGTTTTGTGCTCTAAATGCAGGGTTTATGTTCTCATGAAAGAGTTTGTGAAATCTGAACATGAGCCCACCAGGTTTTTCAAATGAAGAAGAGGCTGTCCCCATACAGGTCAGGTACCCACCAAAATTTGCTCTGAAACCACCACTGCTTTTTTTCTGCCCCAGTTGCTCTGCCACTGTTCCATGGCATCCTACAGACATAATTTCCCTTAAATTCCTCTATGCTGAGAGAGCACTCTGTGAAAAAATTACTTCATCCCTATTTCGTGTTGCCTTTTCTGTTTAATCTCTGCTTGATGTGAAAGAGAGGTGTGTCTCAGCCTTTTATCCAACTAAAATGAAGCTGCTATTCCTTTCCTTAGTTCCTTCAGTTTATACTTCCTCTCTGCAGCTAAATCTTAATCCAGGAGGGAGTTTTCCACCTGGGGAAGGACTGAAAACCACAGAAATCATGACATCACCAGCATGAAATGGAGTCAGCAAGGTGGAAAAGATGAGTGTGGAATCAGGAGCAGGAGGTCCTTCTTGAGTGCTGAAATACAAAAAGTAAGAAATTACTTTTTCTTTGCCCAAACTCGAAGATTTTACAGTGGCATCATTTGTGTAAGGGTAAAAATACCAAAGGAGGTGGTTGTGTGCAGAGACATTGCAAAATACTGTATGTAAGCAAACTTTAACTAATATATTCATTTCAGCAAGAATTGTGAGTTCTGATCTGACTCGGATTCTCCAGGGACTGCATGTCAGACAAATGCTACAGAAATCAAGAGACCAGATGACCCACTTCTCTCTAGCTCCAGGATAAAACCCCACTGCTTTGGTAGCCCCATCCAAACAGGCTGTAAATAATCATTCCTATGAAAAACAGGGGGGGTAACACTCACTTCAAAAAGTACTTCACCAATCTGAAAACTTCTATGAAATAACCGACCACGATTAACGCGCTTGGCTGCAGAAATCAATTATATTTTAAAAGCAAATCATGAAGGAGACTTCATAGTTGTTTTCTTTTACAACTGATATGACAGATCAAAAATGCAAACGCTACAAATGCTGAACTGACTGGAACCCAAATATAGCTTAAATGCACCGACTTATTTTACAAATGTAGGACAGCCAAGGAATAAACTCTTGTTCTGCAGAGGAGATCAATGGCACTTCAGAACTTTGCAGCTTATATCGACCCAAACCAACACATAAACAGAATCAAGAGGCATTTAATATGCTGCATAATAGAACTTGAAATGAAGTTGACCACAAAATGTGTATAATCTAAACTGCAGAAATCACTCCACTTTAACGATCTGTTCCCTAAAAAGAAAATGTAAAGTGTTTAAAAGATTTAGCAAAATGTGTGCATAGATTGAATAAATCATCATGGGTATCAATTATATCCTGAAAATGGTGTACAGCTCTTATAACATCAAGGACTGCTTTTAATTACAGCTGCAGTGTAACTAATATTTTCTTAATTTTAATGAGTGTTGTCCTATTATAGGATTAACTTGTGCTGAAGCTGGAGAAGCCAAAAGAATTTCCAATTAAAAGAATTGCAAAGATATTTGAGAGATACACAGAGAACAGGAGATTGTTTTGAAATGTATTGGATTTTGGCCCAAGTGCTGTTCCACTTTCTCACTCCATGAGTCATCTCATGGGACTACAGCAAACAAGATTTGGGTTTTTTTCCAGAATTGTAAAAAGTAAATATTGCCATGCTCTGGAAGTACAAAGCTGTAGTAAATTCCTGTCTGTACAAGAGAAATTTGCACAACTAAAATGATCACAATACATCATTATAATCCAGAATAGGGAGGTACATCAGTAACACCAACTCTTTTAAGTTCCTGTGTTTAGTTGTAACTCCTGCTCCATTGACAAGCTGTATTTATATTCAGTGTGTACCACTGTAACACTGATACAGCAGCTAAACTTCATCAGCTGGGCAAGGTGTTAAGTGAAATATTGTCTAAAGGTCAAGGAACCACTTAGAAAGCTCATGAGTCAAAAGCAAACCCAAAACACTGACTTTGTAATTATCATTAAAATTTCCAAGCATTTTAACATTTTATTATTTAAAAAGCCATACACCTTAGGTAATTGCAGACCAGGGCAGAGAACCAGTGGTTTGAGAGCTGACAACAGCCCATTTTGTGGGTGCTCTGCTGTCCCCCTCTTTGCCTGGCTTTCCTAAAGGGTGGTCGTGGTCATTGCTATTTATGTTCAGGATTTTTTTATTTTGGTCCATTCTTAGGCTACTGGTCATCAACGAGGTCTAAGATGGAGTTTATGATCCACAAATTAAGAGAGGCAGCTGGGTTTGTGTAAACACATGAAGTGTTAGTGAAAAGATTAGAAGTCATCATTCAGCCTTGAAAGTGGGCTTTGAATACAGGAGGACAAGGAACTTCATATTTCTGTCAGACTTAGACTATGCTACTATTAAATTAAAGTAAGAATTCCAAGCTGAAATATTCATGTTCTACTGCCACACCTCAAGCCTATGATTTCTGTGTGCTGAGGACAGCATCTCATTTTTCTTCAGCAAGTTTATTTCCTCTGCCTTTTTCATTAAAAGAGCTGGAGTGTGTATTGAGAACGTTATTTTGCTTATACAAAAGGAAAACTAGATAATAGGTGCTTCTTAAGTCTCCTACTGCTGGACAGCCATAATATTGAAGTCATAAATGGGCAAATGTCAAAGCAGGTCTCCTGCTGTGCCTGACTCCCTCTAATAATTTGGTGCTGTTTTATTGTTCTGGGACTTAGTTGGGAGTCCAGCTGTCAGCTGACAGAACTGGTAATGGAAGGGCCACATTCCTTATAGCAAGACAACTCCCTTCCAAATTCATGGCATATTTACAGCCACTGGATTTGCAGTATCAGGTTTCAAACTATAGCTGTGCACAGCAAAATAATATCTGAACCTATGGGACTGTGCTGCTAAATGCTTGTATTTGACTTCAAAAAATTATGTTCATACGAAATAAGGATGATCAGACCTTCCATCCAGCTATGAGTGGGCCTTGCACTGTTTCAGAAGAACCAAAAAGCTTCAGTGTCCAGGTGGGAGCTCTCCCATCCCCAGAATCAGAAAGAAGCCCCATGGAAAGGGTGCCTCTGTGGTCTTCTGTCACCACAGCAGATATTTGGAACAGCAAGCCATTAAAGTAACTTAGCAGCTTGCTAAAAAGCAAGTAAACATGGAAAAAAGTCAACTGCCAATTTGGATGGCAACAAGAAGAAAAGCACAGGTGTGGGAGCTGCTGTTCCCTCTGACACCAGTGGGACATCTCCATGCTATGAAAGCCCTGGGTGAAAGGTGGGAAGGGGGAATGCTCAGGAATAGCCTCTTTAGGAGGTGTTCAAGGAAGAAGTTACAAGTACTACAACTACTTGCTGCTCCAGCCCAAAGGTGCTCCAGTTTAATGCTGGGGGATTATTAGCTCTTTGTGTACTTAACAAAACATGTCAGTAATGTGCTGTACAAAACCTTTCCCGTGGCAGCTGTCAGACTTGTTATAAGCTGCAGTTGAGCAACCAGTCAGGACATGTGGTTTTCTTGGGGAGAGGATTGTTGTGAGGATTGCTGTGTTGCTTTATGCCAGAAAATCAAATTAGCTCCTTGCTATTTCCATATTCTAGCAATAACTCCCTACTGAAAAGGCATCCTCCTTCAGCATGGACTTAGGAAAACAAGGCAAAAGTAGCTCAAAATGTTCAGGAAGAACATTCAGAAAACACTGAATTCTCTCTGTCCTTAGCCTTTAGTCTATGAAACCTTCTCTGGTATAAGTGGCACCTTTTTTTCCTGGGCAGAACCTACATGGGCACTCCCATATTGTCAGAAGAAAGGTAAGAAAACAGTTTGGGTAGAGAATTTATGTGCCACAGCAATCTACTGGGCATAGAAATTATAAAGAAAAGTTAATCGAAAAGGAAGGCAACCACTGATATATCAGTAAATAGTAGGAATTTACCAACAGCCACATACTGACCCTGGTGAAGATGTTAATTCACTTTAGTGGTTCTTTGAAGAGGGAAAAGGCAGAGTGAAAAAAAAGCACAAACAACACGAGATATTTTTCTGCTTTCTAAACACCAGCTAATCATTCACCCGACTTTTTGCTAGATAAGAAAGTTCTAGTGGTGCCTATTTGTGAGATACTTAATGCAGTGAGACTTTTTATTTTTTTTAATTATTTTTGCCCAGGAGACAAATGTGTAACCATATGATTTGTCCCCCTGCTATGTTAAAAATGCATTTATATTTTTTCAAGCACACCCCGATTAAAGAGGGCACATCTGTTTTAAGTCCTTCTTTATGAAAATTACTGAGCTTCCTCTGAAAGCTTATCTTTTAATTTCAAAATTCTTTGTAGCAATAACTTAGATAATAACCAACCATATTTCTGTCTTCTTTAGAGAAAAAAAAAAAAGAGAGAGAGAGAGAGGGAGAAAGAAAGAAAGAAAGAACCATTTTGAGCTTTGAACTCCCCCTCCCTCCCCTCTCTGGGTCTCCTTTGAAAAGGCCCCCCTCATTTGCGTTTAAAATGGATGTTTCATACTGGTTGATTAGTGTTCGTGTGGGATACCAGCCGCTCCGAGCCCAGGGCTCAGCTTGAGCCCTGCGGATTATTCATCAACTTCCCCGGCAGGGGGGACTCTGCCTCTCTCCCTGCTCAGCACCAAAGTGTTCAGCTTTGCTTTTTAACATTTTTTTCCCCCCCTTTTCACAAAGTTGGGTTTTTTGGGGCGGGGGGATTTTTTTCCCCCCTCTCCCCACTCCTTCTTCCCCATGAAGGGGTTATTTGAGTGTACATAACACCAGAGCACTTTTAATAGCAAAGCACCCCCTCCCTGAGCAGCTTTCCTGGTGTGAACAGCCCAGAATGGATCAGGACATATTTACCATATGTCTGTCTGGCTCCAACCATTGTTTAAGGCAAAGATCATTTAAATACCTAAATTGGGACTTGGAGAGGCACTTGGCTTTATCACTACATTATGTCCATATTATAGCATCCTCTTTATTTCTTTTCCCCTAGGTCTGACTGATGTCTTGTTTATCATATATTAAGCCAGAAAAGATGTAGAGGACATATGTAAGGATGTGTCTGTATTAACAGTATTTCAATAACATTTATCATGGTTGCTTTCAGCATTTTGAATATCAAGTCTAATCCAGCTCTGAGCAGGCTTTTACAGAACTGTTATTTGACATTAGCTACCTGTGTATGTTTGTGATATTTGACTTTTATTATTAATCATACCTACTGAGATAGTGCCTCAGAACCAATGAATAGGAGTTGTCTTTATGCAGAATAAAAATAAATAGCAGGCAATTTTGTGTGCCTGAAATGTAGCCCATTTTTGTATCATCTGAGCTCACAGAAGATGAGTTCCCTGAAAACCTGGGGTCTCAGTCCCATAAGCCATTATGGATACAGGAATACAATTGCAACATGAAGAGTTTTTCCAGACATTAGTGAGCATATATATATTTTCCTTTGCTCCTTTGTCTCCAGCTGCCTAAAGGCATTCATCCTTCCTTGAACATAGTGACTTACACACAAAATTATCATGTCTACAAAAAGGCAGAATTGCTTTCTTTTAACTTTATGCATCTAAACCAGGCATGAACTTTGATGATTAGTTTTGAAGAATCCATTGCTGATGGAAAGAAACCAGCACCTGCAGAATGTGACCATCCCATCAATATTTATGCTGGAAAAGAATATCCTCTAGATATGGAGTATCCTATTCCCACTGATGGAATCCAGATAACTAGTTTGGATCAAACTCCTAACTTTTAGACAGTAGAGACTGCATGAGTTTATTCACACTTATTGAGACATGGGATTATCTGCTGCAATGCTCACTACCACTAATTCTTCTCAAAATTAACAGCTACCACGAGCTGAATTTTATCTTTTTTTTCCTACTGTCATCCCTGAAAGTTCTGAAAAAAAGATTTATCTTGTTTGGTACTTTTAGTGAACTATATTTCTCCTTTGGGACATCTTCATTCTGCTTACAAGGAGGTTAGTAGGAGTAAGAGACACAGCACAGCAGTATCCTTGAAAACAAGAACTTCTTTACACCCACACAGGCACCCACAGCTCCCTCTTCCCAGTGAATACAAACTAATGATACATTTTCTCTCCCTGTTACCTTATTTTTTTCATTTTGAACCTCTGTCTCCTGGCTGAGCTGTCTCACCGTGAAACCACTGCATGGGAAAGTCAGATGTGTTATTTTAAAAGCTGGGCCACGCTCAGGGCTCGTGATGGAATCCAGCATGATCCTCTGGGAACGGGTGCTTTGGTGCTCCCTCCAGGTCCTGCTTTCCAGGAGGGCTCAGACACTTGTACCCACCTCTGTCCAGAAGTCAGACCTGTGAGGATCTGGAAACTGAGTGGTCAAAGAATAATTTTAGGCCTATCTGGTTGTAGATATATTCTAAAAAATTATGCAGACTGAAGTTGAGTATTTAGTTGCCTAAATCTCTGAAAAAGTTGTCTGGAGCACAGGAATGTTTCTTTTGACAGCCCTTAATGCTTCCTTACTCCTCTCTGGTACAGCAGACCACAGCAGCATCTGAGTGTCATTCAGAACTGCCTCATGTGAATTCTGCCTCTTTCTTCTTTTCCCCAGGAGGAATCCATGTAATAACTACAAAAATTTAAATACACACATAGATAGATAGATATATACATACATGCATATGTATATGGACCAGTGGAACTAGTAACTGAGCTGTTTGACTCCTGCAGCCAGGAGAGGGGTGTTTTCATCACAGACATCAAAAGGAATATATGAAGGAGGTGGGGATGACAATGAAGCTGGTAAGTCAAAGGATATTGCAAAAGATGTTTCAAGAGATGGAAAGACATATTTTCCACAGTGTGCTGCATTGCAAGTGCTGCAGTCCACATGAGATACTCCAGAGAGGACTCTGGGAATCTCCTCTGTGCTGAGATTTCTTGGGGCCACTTCAGCAGGAAAGTGGAAACTGGCACAGCTCCACTGATTCCAATTGATTTGAGCAAATAAATTGCAACAAAAGAGAACCAAAAGAAAACCTAATGAGCCCTGAGTCATTTTACTCAGTTGTGTCCAGAGGCACGGGGATGCTTCAGAAGTGTTGCTCACAAAGCATTAGTGATAGTGGGAAAGCCATTGGTACCAGACTCATTTAACATGTATCTGCCCCACTCAATTCATGTTGAATTTACATCATCTGTTTGATGGGATAAATATATTATAATATTAAATATCTTTGATAGTACATCTATATTTGATATGTGAGAGAGCAACGCAATGGGCAGCAACATGGATCAGAATTCAGCCCAGAAGAGATTTTAAATACAATGGAGTTATTACATCTTCAAATTACTGTGACTGGCACCAGGATCTTTACTATCATATTGATGGCCACCCTTTCTCACAGAAGTCCCTGTGAAAACCCATTCAGCAGGATCATTTCCAACACAGGCCATCAGGCATTTGACATTTTAAAAGTTCAACTAACTAGAATTTTTAAAAGTCATTATCTGAAAATATTCCAAGGGATTGGAGTGAAAAGGTGACAGATGTTTTGCATGTAGGTAAATACAAACTTTAACACAACGTAAAATGCGTGAGAATGATTTAAACTCAAGTGCAAAATTAATTATTGGAAGTTTAAAATTGTAAAGCACCATTTGGGCTTTAAAGAATGTTCAAAATAAAGAAAATAACTCAGGTATTTATTGTTTTGCTTCAATTTACATTGATGCTATAAATAGCTGACAAGAAATGATGACAAATAAGCTATTGTAACCCTTTGGGAGTTTATTAGGTCATTTGTGAGAGGGCTGAATAGAGTCATTTGTTGCCCTCAGGTGTTTGAGAGTCTCTTTACCCTTGGGAAAGGAATTTAACAAAGGAGTGTATTTCAAAGAAGGCACTCTGTGTTTTCCACCCTTTTTCTGAAGTGTTTTCAAACACACTCCAAGCTAAAAATTCTCAGAAGTGAGAAAAGGAGATATATATCAAATGACCCCTGAAGCAGCTGACAATCCCAGGGAGCAGAAGATAGGGTCAGATTTTAGATGCTTGAATCCCAAATACATTTTCACTATAGGAGGCCCTGATTTATTTTTGCCCCACCCACTGGGTGCAAACTTTGAAATGCACAACACAAAAGCACTGGACTAATGCCCTACTTGCATTTTTTTTTTATTTGGCTGAAATGTGACATGTCTTATTTTTTGTCTGCTTCCAAAAACACTGGGCAGGTCCTTTGTTACCAAAAGGCATTGCATCTGCCTTAATCTATATATCTTCTAAATTAAATAGAGCATTAGCATTTGTTTAGGCTCTAATAAAACACCTTGTCAGGCAATATCAATATAGCCATCATAATGAATCTGCTGAAACAGCTTTAAGGAAAAAGTAAACTACAGTTTTGAATTGCCTAGGTAGCACCCAGGTATCCATCTATTCCAAAAGTTACAGCCCATACAGTCCCTTCAGTGGAATGAAAGGTAGAAAGGAAGACAAGGGGAAAGGAAAAATGGAAGTGAATCTGTGGATGTATTTTTTTTTCCCCGTGAAATTTAGCTCGTGGTTCTACATAAAATGAATCCCTCTTGGATTTAGTTCAAAAGTTGCTATCAAGTGAAGTCACTAGGTCATTATTTCTGGTTTATTTAAGATATTTAGAGATGAAATATCTGTGGAAATTAAAAGGTTAGTAATGACAGTGATGAAATAACAACACAGTCTAACCAAGCAGAGCAAATTTGCAGTATGGAAATTCTGAATACAACAACAGCAGTTGATGGAGATCAGGTAATCAACAAGATTGGTTTTTTATTTTTCTTTGAAGGGTGTTCCTGATGGATCCAAGGCAATGTTGATAATTTTTGTTTCAGGAAAAGCATCCTTCCTGTAAAAATTTGGCTTAAAAAAACTTTCATTTGTAGTGTTCATCAGAGAAGTGAGTCAGACAGAAATAAGGAAACCACAGGCTAATAAATAGTGCAAAACCCTCCTGATTTTCATTAGGGAGCTGTCACAAGGTCAGTAGCAGAGATTAATGTCACAGGTGTCTCTGGCTGAAATAGGGGCAAATGGACTCATCAGATTCGTTGATTGGGACAGGGACATGCAAAATGATAGGAAGTGAATTTGGTATGGATTTTTCTTCATTATCATTGTTTTGTCATCGATTTCAAAGTAATGCTGCTCAGTCTGCCACCATCACTGCTCTGTCCTTCACCCTGTTTGTCACTGGCAGTAGAGGAAAACTACAAATGGCCCAGAGATTTTGACATTTTGGTGTCAGGACTGATGTGTAAATACATCAGTCTGGTTTTCACTATAAGACCATAAACCTGGTTTTGGTGGGAGCCATTAAAAACTCTTGAAGTTTGGGAAAAAATTGCGTCCTTCTGAAGAATGACTTTTTAAAAATGTGCTTAATGACTTCTAAGGGCTGGAAGCTGGTGGGTTTTATCTTACTGGGAGGCTGGAAGATCTCACTGTGTGTTTCTAGTTCCTGCCAGTCTCCTTTCTGTAGCCCAGCATCAGGCAGAAGTTAAGGGCATGTTTGAGAATGAGGAAAACAGAACAAAGCAAAGTGAGTAGAACCTGTTTTCAAAACATCTTTCAGTTTTCTGGATGGGGTTTTGTTTCCCTTGACAGAAGTCTGAATGTCGTGGGCATTTCTGACCTACATTTTTGGGAGCTGAGTGTTGTCTGTGTGTACATAACACGTAGCAAAACACTGTCTGTGTTCTCAGTGCCTGCTGGCAGGCAGGGATTTGTGCATTCCCAACACCCTCCAGAGCTGGTTATGGAGGTTCCCAGGTCATCTCAGAGATGGTCCTGCAGAACTGGTTGCTGTGTAATTCTTCTGTCACTGAAAAAGCCACTGCAAGCAGTTCACAGCTAGAACACAAACTAACAAAGCATTACAAACTTTGCACCCAAGTTGAGCAGCTGGGCTCTGAATGCAACAAAGATGGCCTGGCTACTGGACTGAGTTCCCCAGCACAGTAAACAAGACTCAGGAGAGTCCCAAATGAGCCAGCCTAACATCTGCTCACTGGACTTGAATCCCTTTGTCCCCTTCTCCATGTTTCTAGATGGATGCAGGCTTGACACAGGAAGGAAAGCTCTGCAGAGTAACAGCAGTTGCCTGAAGTGCCCCCACTACACATGCCATGTGCTGGGAGGAGGCTCCAGTCCTGTTTTCCACCACTCTCAAAAATGATTCCCTGGCCTTATTCAGGGCTTCAAGAGTGTACTGTCATCCACTTAGACTCCACTTGAACCCTCTCTCAAGCGAATGCCCTCCAGCTCTTGTCTTCAAACAGTGGTGTCCATCCTTTTTGATCATACAAGTCATGTAGATTTTTCAAAGGCAGAGCTGGTGCTTTCGGCCCCTCTTCTCTCTCGCTTTCTGATTCCTTGACTGGATTCACTGTGCATTCAGCTGGCAGGTAATTCATGCAAATAAGGCACTGAATGCTCAAAAGATGTCCAAGATGAGGAATTGCTGAGATTAGGCAGCCTCCATAGGAATAATTCATGCAGCCCATGTATCTTTTGCTGAGGGTAAATTTGAGAGCACACAAAAACTCGCTTGTCAGTAGGTGAATATTTTACCTATGACTGCAGCTTATTCCTGGCTGCCACTCATTGCTGGTTACTCTCTCTCTTTATGGGTTTCTCTGCATTTTGCCATGGATGTAATCCACAGACTGCCTGAATCTGACTCAGAGACTTGTTTTCTCCTAGGCTGCCCCTCTGGTTCAAAGAACCTGCTCAGTTTTGTCAAGACAGTTTTGTGCTGGGAAAGTACAAA
Source organism: Manacus vitellinus (assembly GCF_001715985.3). Lineage (NCBI taxonomy): Eukaryota > Metazoa > Chordata > Aves > Passeriformes > Pipridae > Manacus > Manacus vitellinus. The sequence continues at coordinate 5,818,804 of NW_021940379.1, forward strand.
AGAATAACTTGGAGTACCTGAGGAAATCTATAACCAAAAAGTGCAGTGCATTTGAAACTAGGCACCTTCAAGAACAGGCACAGATTCACTGAACTGTGAAAACAGATATGTGTCTGTTTATGTAGAGTGCAGGTAACACCACCTCTGCCCATGGTTCCTATCTGTGCAAGAGCTATATGAAGTATAACTTCTATACCTGCTGTTTGAAGTGCCCAAGGAGGCCAAGGTTTTAAAAATGCAGCAGTCCATCTTAAGAATAGTATTTTATCTGGATCACTTACATGAATGAAGCAGTAGGACATCAGTAAATACTGCCATGTGTAGAAGAAGAACACATTTAAGTGCAACATCCTTTGAAAAAGGTCAGGGAGCAGCAAGTGTTCAGGTTTTATTTTCCTCATAAATGCAAATAAAGACAGTTGCCTTCATGCAATAAAATGTTCAGATTAAATAAACTGCTCTGGAAGCAGAGTGCAGGGTGTGTGGTTTGGTTGATGCAGCAACCAGGTGTAGAAAGCATGTAGAGACGTGTCTGATACTTCCCTGTGCTTTCCACTCCTTTCAGCCCTGCACACCAGACTTGTAGGGAGCCAGCAGCAAAGTGCTTTTTCTAATACATTACTACTATCCTGAGGAATTTACTCTGCCTTTTGTGACCCAGGGTATCACTTGTGCATTTGTCAGATAACCAAGAACTCGACCTCATCTCTCAGAAGCAATTCTTGTAACAGCGTGGATGGAAATAATTAATTCACTTGCTTGGTGTTCTAGGTGGTGGCTGTGGAGCTGATATTGTGAACACAGGAGTGGCCACCCTGGCCTTGGTCCCTGTGTCAGGGACAGCAGCACAGACTCAGTGCTGTGTGACGAGGCCACTCATTCTCATGCACAGCACTGACAGAGGTTTCAATGAAAACATTTCAAAAATGATTTTGCAACTTAAGAAAACATACTTCAGCAATTACCATTTCCTTTACCATGAAACCAAATTCACTGTACATTACAGCTTTAAAGCTGAGATCTAAGGTTCAGATCAACTCTTTAATCCTGACTGTGGCTTCGGGTACTTCCTGATATTTATGAGAAATGCTCCAGGCCTGCAGCTGGGCTTTGAACAAAAAAATAATGAACTTCGTTGACTGTGAACAAAGTTCTACACTATTTTAAAGAAAGTTAAGCTGTGACATTTTTTAATCCAACACTAAATCACATAACCCAAATTCTCTGCATAATTCAGGAATGTTCAAAGCAATAAAAAGACAATTAGATCAAACCGAGTTGCTAAATGAGCTGAAATCAATTTATCTAAACATGAGAATTCTTGCTGGTCTCTCTCCTGAAATACTCCCATTGCTTTTTGAAACAATCCAATATTTTACTATATAATATCTGAATAAAAATACTGTTTCAGCTCTATTCCAACATACTCTATACACTAACTCTCCATCTCCTCTTACTAGTTAAAAACATAGGTAATAAAGGCCATCTTCCAAAATACACATATTACAGAATTTCATATTTATAGAATATGTTTTATAAATCTAATTACAGTATCGATTTCTGGAGGTCTTGTGTCTGTCTGTTTAATGTGACCTCTCCATTTAATACAGCTATTTATTGAGAACTTATGTCCAATCACTTCTTACTCGCTTCGCTCAGGACTTGGACACAAAATAAACATCAGCTAGGGCCAATCTGAATTTTTAATGGGCAGAAATGAACAGAGAATCGTGTTAAGTTGGTAGAGTACAAGAAATTTTGGCAGGGATATGGTGGTGTGTAAATAAGAGGCCGCTTTTTTTTTCAGGAAAGGAGGGCTCAGGGCACAGTCTGACAAAACAGGGCTTGGAGTGAGCAGTGATGGTGACAGCAGTGATTAGATACCCTGGTAAACAGGGAGCACACAAAACCCAAACCCAGTTTGCTTCTGTTGAAACAAAACCCACTGTTGTCAAGGGGAACAGGAGAAAGTCCTACACAGGTTCCAAGAACAGAGTGATGTTTTAAGAGATGAGTTACAAAGAATAAGGGCTCAGACGGAAGAAGAAAGGATCTGAAGGAAAAAAACCCAGAAATTAGGGATAAAAAAAAATAGACTAGAAAACAGCAGGGGAAATAGGTTGAAAATTTATTCTCCCTGCTCCTGAGAGAAAATACTTTCATGATATTTATTACGCAGTGAGTTGGGTATTATCTCCTTAGTAGCAAATTTTTTTCTGTTTCTGTTTTCTGTTTCTGCCTTTTGCTCTCTGTTTTGGTATGTAAATACTAGTTTCCCTGTGCCCCATACTCTACCCAAGGCAGTAAGTAAATCAGGCTCCACTGTTTAGGCACATCAGTTCCTCTATTGCAACTATCATTATAGTAAATTAAATGGGACAGTAACAACTTGCATTGGGAAGAAGCAAGACTGTTAACTCATGAGATGATATTTCAGATACTAACTCAGTCTTTAAACTTTGCCTCTCTCCCTTTAGGAGAAAACTAATTAAGAATGAAAAAACATTGTGGTCCAGACTCATAAATACTACCAGAGGAACTTGAGTTTCAATGCTTATTTTTGAGAAATTCCCATTTGAAAATTTCTTAACAAATAATTCAATAAGATTCAGGAGCAACATGTTGGGCTTTAAAAAATCTAGCTGCACATGTGAGTTGCTGAGTTCTGTTCTGAAGGGTTCCTTATTTTCTCTTGCTTCATCACAGCAAATATTGCTTTTTATTCTGCTGTCTTGAGGTAATTTCCTTTTCTGGGGCTAAAACCAAAAGAGCTATTGATACCTGGATGTGGTGTTACAAGAAATACGTGAAGGTAAGAGTTCAACTTTGTGAGGAGTTTGCAATACACTTAAACATTACACTAAAGGTAGTGAAGTGAGTATTTTCTTCACTATGTGCATTGGAGTCACTTATTTGTTTACCATTCAGAATCCCAAAGTGCTGCTAACTACACGAGTTAACAGCTGTCTGCTGGTACAGTTCCTGGCTCCTACCTCCTCAGGCATCTTTTTCCTGTTTATACTTGTACATCAAATGGGCCTTTGGAAAAATCCCTGATTTTCTTTTGTTCTGTTTTCTTTGTTCTGTTTCCATGCGGTCTTTTCCCCTTTGGAGATGACATGTATGGGAAATGGCTTATTGTAGCAACAGGAGACAGAAGGCAAAAACAATTGCATCACGGGTAAAGCAAACATCAAAGCAGAGTTCAAGCCAAGTAGCTGTGAAAAAAAATATTTCGTATGTGATATTTCGGCGTGTTCGAGTCCAGCTTTGGGAGGGTTTTTTGGCAGCACAAAAATGAAAAGGCAAGCAGTTGCCATTTTCAAAATCTTGTTTTTCTCGGTGTTTCTGCGAACCGGCCTGGGCTAAGGACATGATGTACCTGTTGCCTTTTCCATGTTTCCTCTGACTATGAAAATCCATTAAAGATACCTGCACAGCCAGTTTTAACTGGATTGAATTGCCAAAAGAAAGGCAAGTCTGAAAGACTGCGAAAACCAAATTGGAACTTATCTTTTGCTAAGTACTAATTAACTGTCTGACAACCCACGTATAAAAATTAGGGTGCTTATTGTTGATGTTTATTTTCATTTTATAAGGAATTGCTGTAGGTAGCCAGCCTGATTAAGTACTTTTAACAACTCCCATCTAAAGATAATTAAGTTCTGCAGTGAAATGTAAGGAATTTGGCATAAAAAAAATAAACACTAAGCACGACAGATATTTTAAATGAATAAACAAACATAACTCTTTCCAACACACACATTCTGCTTTCTCATGATTTACATAACATAAATGACTTTGACAACATCTTTATATTCTGTTTATCTTTAAATACTGCTGAGCCAAGAAAATCTGCATATTATGTTTCTGCAGCTTTAACCCTCTGACCTACTGGAGAATTCTGCAGGCTACAGAGCAATAAAAGTTGGCACTGTGGGTGAAGAGCCCATGGCAAGGAGTAATCACTGCTCTTAAAAGCACTGAACATGCCCCATCTAAGTGTATGTATTGAGTGCGTTAAATATTTATCCGGATTTATATGTGAATAATAAAAATTGCATGCTAAAAGTACTTTAAGTAGCAACATCCACACTTTCACAGTTTGAAAACTCTTCTTTTTCACTTGGTTTTCTAAGTGGGCTGCTGCACTGACATAGTAAGCACAGCAAAGCTGGCTTTGTGGACAAACTGACAATATGAATCAAATAAAAAGAGATATTCGTATTATTTTAGTATTGATATTAACAGCGTTAACCACTTCTACCTGGAATAACAGGCAAGGAGGAAAAGAAACCTTGTGCACTGCAGATCCAATTGCTGTGATTGTTACAAGAAATCATAACTCGTATTTTGGACTTCACAACAGAAGTAGAAAATCTTACGGCTTGGAAGTCAGCGGCCTGAAGTGGGAATTCACTCTCTAGCAAATTGTAAATGACCCCATAGGATCAGAGTGGTCTTTCATAATGGTAAGTATTTAATTAGGTAATGTTATCTCTTGTCCCTTGAAGTCTCCAAACACGTCACAGACACCTAAACTTTGAGCAAAGGCACACTAAAAACAACAGAAATGGTGAATTTGAGCCTTGGTGCCGTCTAGACATCCTGCCTTTCCACAGGAGCGTGGAAAAGCTGGCTAGAGAGTGAATTCCCACTTCAGGCCACTGACTTCCAAGTCGTAAGATGTGCTAGTTTAAAGTCATGGCTTAAACACGTACTGAACCATGGCTGTAACGGTGCTGAGCGATGCAGCTCTTCACCAGAAACAACATCAAGAGTTTTATTTCTTGCTTTATTGCTCCACCTCCTGGTTAACTGCAGCTTATTTTTCAAGCAACAAGCGGGGCGAGGAGTAAATCGCCTTTTAGCGGGAACGTTCTCCTCTCGCACAGGTGACACTCAGCAGGAAGGGACGGAGGGGACACCCCGAGCCCCACACGAGCAGAACTCGGCCATGAGGGGCAGCGCCATGGCCGCTCCCCGCCCGCAGGGGCAGCGCGAGCGCCGGGGGGGGCGCCGCCAGAGCGGGAAATGCGTTGCCCTTCGGCTCCTTTCGGCTGCTTTCGGCCTCTTTCGGCTCTCTTCGGCTCATTTCGGCTCTCTTCGTCTTCGTTCGACTCCCTTCGGCTCTCTTCGGGGGCGCGCTCATTCGGCCGCGCTCAGGGCCTCCGGCAGCCAATCAGCGCCGTAGAGCGATTTCCTCCCGTCCGGCGCCCGGCGCTCCGGCCGACGGCGGTGAGGGAATCCTTGCGGGGGCCGCGGCGGGCCGGCGGGGCGCGTGCGGGCGGGAGCCCCAGGGGTGTGGGCCTTCGGAGGTACTAAATCCTACGACGGCCCGTCTTTGCCGCTGCGTAAGGAGCACGAGTCTTCTTGCAGCTGGAGGGCAGGGAAGGTGAACGCCAAAGGGACCGGGCGGGGCTGGAGGCTCTGTGTGCCGGATTGTGGCCACTAAGGATGGTCCGAGCGGGCCAGGGGTGGTGGGGCCGGGAAGAGCGGCGGTGAGGGCAGAGGATGGGCAGGTTTCGGGTTGGGGCGGCCAGTGACCAGGCCGGTAAACGCTGGCACGTGCTCTGGGTGAAGCTGCTCCTGGTGTAACAAATCAGGCTGAATTGAGAGACTCGAAAGTAACATTAGAAGGCTTTGAGTTACGCTTGGCTGAGGCTGCAGGTCCTGCCGTGCTCTCCGTTCTAATTGACTTACCAGCCTCAGGATTCGTGCTGGCCTGTGCCAGTCAGTGCAAACCTGCCTGTAAAGCTTCCCCACGCTCCCCGTCATGGCTCTGTTAGTGCGGAGATCCAAAAATGTTTCCAAGAGGGGTGCGTTTTACTGAGTTAACTGAAATTAAAGCGCGGCAAATGCAGTGGGGTGCTGCTCGTAATATTTGTCGGGATAAGGATGGGGAAGGAGGCAATGGAGCACTAACGGTGTAAGTTGTTTGTTTTAGAAGATGACGGGAAGAGCCCGAGCGAGAGCCAGGGGAAGACCTCCCAGACAGGAGGCTGCTGGACCTATGGCAGGAGATCCATCTGTGAGTTGGTTTTCTTTTAAGTGAGTGTAATGGGGATTGTCATACCTCAGCTATTTACCAGGCATGTGTTAGATATTGTATGTGTGTATGTATATATTATGTTAGATGTATAGTTAATATAACTCCATTTTATTAAGGATATTCTGGTGTCCTTACAAACTATTTAATATATAGTTAAATATATATATATATAATAGAGCTGGGGGAAATAGATAGATATTTTCACAGCCTGCTTTGTCCTCTGTGCTACCCTGCAGAGAAGCAGCAGGCTGCTGCTGCTATTGATTCATATTTGGGCAGAACCTGGGTCTGGCAGGTGTTCTGACCTATTCTTCTTGGTTTTAATTTCAATATCGAGGAATTTATGCATTGGAGCTGGTATTTAGGGCTTGTCTTGCACTTGCAGGCACTGATCAAACTGTAACTTGGAAATGGCTGATACTTCTGTGTTTGCAGCCATGGCCACATACCTGGAGATTTTTTTAAAGCAGCTCCTTAAATTTATCAGTTATCAGTGATCATCTTTCATTTGAGCACATGGGCAGACTGGAGGAGTGCTCCTAGTAATTTTCTTGCCAGTGTCAGATGAGATTAAATAGTGATAGAAGGTAATTAACAGTTCTGTTTCTCAAACAGTGAAATCTGTTGTGCATTAGCAGTAGCACTGATGCACCTCTTGGCCCTGGAACAGAATTTATAAACCTAAGAGACCTGACTGCTTCAAATTTGGCCTCTTTGACTTGCACAGAACTGTTAACAGAAGTCAGGGAGTGGTATCAGTGTCCTGTTCTTAGTGAAGAGGAAAGTAATAGAAAAGGTAGGGGTTAAATACTTTATATGGACTTTGAATGCTGATGAATTCTGAGTGGAGAAAAGTCTGTTTTGGCATTCTATTTCTATACAGACTGCCACTCTTCTGTCATGTAGACTGTGTGTATCTGTCTCCAAGAGGGTTAGTTCCAGAAGTGTTTCCAAAGATATGTTGAAAAGAGGTTGTGGAATGCATAAGAGGGTTTATATTAAATGTTTGGAAAGTGAGGGCTTAGGCATGCACTGTATCTCAGCCTAAGAGAGAACACACTCTGGATGGCAGGGAAAGATGGGAACAAGAAGTGAACAACAGCATGTGATTTTTACACTGGTCTGATACAGAGACATCATAATACACCAGACATGGAGCTCTGCTCAGATCCTTTTGTGGATGGGAAAGGAATACAGTCAGCTCAGGGGCTCAGTGTTCAGCTGTTGGACTAGAGAATCCACGTAGATGGCATTGCCCCTTCCTTCAGAGGCGAGGATGGAGTATAGGTGAGAGAAGCAAAGTAGAGAACTTTGCTGAACTACTTTTATGAATACTATATATAGGGAGCACAGAACTTTGTAATATGCTGTGACTGTGGTAGCACTGGGCTCTGATAACTTTCAGGTATACTTTGCAGGGTTGTTGCACATTGGATCTTTGCAGTAGTGCTTATAGGTATTTACAGACTTCTTAGAGGGTGTACGTTTGACAGATCTTACAAGATGGAGAGTGTAAGAGCAAGGAGACCTGCTTAGCTACTGATCTGAAATGAGAAGTCCATGAATTTTAATTAGAGCTTGGAAAGATTTATACTGACTGTTAGTTAAATGAATATTAACTTAGGAAAAAAATCCTGAACTTCAGTATTTTTGAGTTAGAGTAATAACTGCTACTTAATACAGGAAAAAAAGATTTAATCTTCTGGAACTCTTACACTTGGGTATTTGAGTATTCTCTACTTGGTGAACGTTCTGCTGTACTCTTGGAAGTATGGTGTTTTTTCAGTTGCAGTAGAAAAAGTTGTTCCCACCCATGGCAGGTCGCACTGGATCTGCCAGGTCAGCTGGGTGAGGGTCGGCAGCCCCAGCGGGTCGATGTTCCTTCAAACCCATCGGGAGAACCCGGAGGCCACGGACGACTGAGGGGCTTTGAGAGCGTTCGGCAGGAGAGAAGGCCAGAAGGTCAGACAGGGAGAAAAAAGTTCATTGCCCACAAGAGCTTGTGTTTTGAAGAGAATGCGATTAAGACATTCTTTAGACTGTTTCTTTTTATTTTCAAAATGAGATTTATTACTAAGATTTGGAGAAGTTCACGATACATACCTTGTGGTGATGGTATTGTCACTCTAACTGAACGAGGAATTTTGAGAAGTACCTCATGTGTACCATGTCCTCTGTCAAAATAGTTGACACAATTAACTACATGAGTACCAACAGTAAATTTTGTTTTGATACTTCATTACTTTCTTGAATCTTAATAAGGAAATTAAACTTTCTTGCCTGTTTCACATCACAGTGTATTTACATTTGGTGGCAGCTGGAGATAAAAGGAAAGAGACCTGTCCTCCCTGTATTTGCAGAAGAGATTGTTGATTTGGAGGATTGACATCTGGGGTTTTTTTGTCATCCTGTTGTGAACTGTTCTATTTGCTTACTAGTTACCTGTCCATATATTTTCAGAAGTTACTATGTGTTCTTTGAATTTTGTTTTAAGATGTTTGCTACATAGCAAAAGCTGAAAACTAGCATTTCATGATTTCTCTTAAATTTATATGTGTGCCTTTCAAAATTTGAATTGTATTTAATTCTAATTTGTGTAATAAAGAATAATATCTATAATATATCTATTACTTGATTCTGATCCTCAAATTTCAAACCCCTAGGATTACGGGTTTCCTCGGGACTCCAGGATTTGTGTTTACGAGAGAGGGGTGGACGTCGGAGGGATTACCATGACCTGGGGGTCAATACTCGACAAACCATGGTGCATGTGCAAGAATCAAAAACTGGTATGTTTAGACTATAGGCACATAAGCAAGTTGAAATGAAAAATAGTTTTCTTCTGCTTTTAGTTTCCACTAGAGAGCTGAGTTAAAAAAAAACAAAACAACAAAAACCTTTACTATGTACTAGAAAAAGATAAAAGTTGCTCTTGTAACCCATTCACTAACCAACTTGATAAAGGTCGCTAAATAAATGTGGAATTTGAAATCTCTTCTTGAGAAACTTTTTAGTTTAAAGAAAAGGTGACATGCTTCTTTTCTGGAGTTGAAATCATGCTTATGACAAGTATAGCAGACTGTCATGATGGTCCTGTATGCCTGCTAGAATGCAATCCCTTCATCCTTTTAATGCTCCACACTGCCGGTTCTATGCTGATGATGGTTTTATATTGCAAGTATGAGACATCACACCATACAGCAATGACTGTAGTCCACTTTTGCTTAATTGAGTGATGACTGGAGCATGGCACAGGCCCAGGAATGACAGGGCTTAGTTCTGCTCAAGTCACTTTGGGCCAGGAGCAGTGTAGTTGTTCTCATTCGGAGTTATTCTGTCTAGAGCTATGCTGCTGGTCGATGGATCTCTGTCCTTTGTAGGCAGCTGTAGTGCTGGCCTGCTGTTTTCCCTTTACATCTGTGTGCAGGTTGCTGATCTAAATGCTTACCTCATGTGATGTGGGAGTGTTCCTGCCAGCTGAAGGAGTTACAGAAAGCTCTGATGAGCAGATGAATGTCTCATAACACCGTGCCATAGCTCACCGAGCTTGGACAGATGCACAGCCGACCTCTAATCTTTGTCTGAACGCCACAGTTTTTAAAAACCTCTGAGAGCTGTTGTATGAATATAAACCAGTAAAATGTTGTGACTGCTAAGATGTTTGCCTCTGGTTTTAGGTATGTCAGGTAGAATGATAAAATTAACTTCCAATCACTATCGTATGACGTCTCGACCCCAGTGGGCTCTGTACCAGTACCACGTTGGCTACAGCCCGGAGATGGAATCGCGCCGCCTTCGCTCCGCTCTGCTCTTCCAGCACGAAGAGCACATTGGCAGGACCCACGCCTTCGATGGCTCAATATTGTTCTTGCCACAAAAACTACGCAATAAGGTATGATATGAGCATGCTGGTTTAGTTTTTTAGTCTGACTCGCGTTTTATGATGCTTCTTGTTCCTTACTAGCCGGGGTGAAGTTAGGGAATTGATGTCCCACAAGTAATGTTTAGTTGGATTGAGTGTATTAGTATGAGCTAATTTGCTCGTGTAGAGAAATTTGGTAATAAATTTCTGGTTCTAATGCTTAGGTTCTGCAGGTTAGAATAACCCTCTGCACAGAAGTGGGTAGTACAGACAGTATTTCTCCTGTAGTTGTCTTTCTACTTAATTCTTCTCATAACTTCTGTAAATTAACATTCAACATAATCAAAAGGGTGGTTATGGCAGGATTTTGGTAGTGGGGGGGTCTGGGGTGGCTCCCTTGGGAAGGGTCAGGCTGTCCTGTGTTGTACACAGTCATTTTCTGCCAGCTTCAGAATGGACCCATCACAGACCAAAGCTGAACCCACCAGCAAAGCTGGTGGCACCTCTGTGTATTTAAAAAGAAGGGAAAAACATCAAAGCAGAAGAAAAATCTAAGGAGAAAGGAGCAGCAAAGGGAAAACACTATTACTGCTGCTGACCCCTGCCCCTTGTGCCACTCACTGCCTCACTGGAGGGACTGAGTGTAGCCAGTGGTGTTCAGAGGGAACACGGGAGTCCAGAGTGAAGCTGAGTTTGGGAAAGGGAGAGGAGGAAGATGTTTTCACTGTGTGTTCTAATCTTTTGTCTTTTTGCCTCCCAGTACCTGAATCAGTAATTAAATGTATGTTAGTTGGCAATATATTAAGTTTATTTCCTCAAGTTGAGTCTTTTTCCTGTCATGGTAATTGGTAAGTGATCTCCTTATCTTCATCTTGAATTCAGCTGCTCTGGGGATAGTCTCCATTCTACTGTTAGTCACCTTCACCCAAATCAGGTTGTAATTTACAGTCCTAGTAGAAAATCACATTCCTTTTTCAATTAGTCTTGAATTATTGCACAGAATCTCAGTGTACAAGTCCAGTTTGATATTACTGGAGCAAAGTCCAGATACAGCCCTGTTTGCCTCTAGTTTTATTAACCTCATTTCCCTTTCTCAGGTTACTGAACTGTTTAGTAGGACTCGAAATGGGGAGGATGTGAAGATAACAATCACTTTGACTAATGAGTTGCCACCTACTTCACCTACATGTCTGCATTTTTACAACATCATTTTTAGAAGGTTTGCTGTACCAATTACGTTCTTATAAGAAGTCTTTCTGAAAATACATGAGTAAAGGTTTTCCATTTCAAAGAATAGATTTTAGTAAATAAGTATTGCAAATGTTAGTTTTTAAGCCTTTCTGGCTATTGTTACTTTGTGGCCAACCACATCTGGCAATATTTTAACGTGCATTATGTGTGTATTTCTGGCTCATGTTAGTGTGAAATGAGGTTATACCTTTTTCCTGAGCAAGCAGATTCACACTGGAATGCTGACTGTTGTAGGCAGATATTCCTATCCCTACTCTCTTTTTGTGTCTGTGGGTTTGCCTCTTAAAGCAAATAATAGAGCAGGACCTTGAACTGGCAAATGACTTTTTTTGGCTGTAGTATTTCCACTTTACTGTGGTACCTGGACTGTCTGGTTCATCTGAGATGTAGCTTGTTTGGACTGTTACCTTCAACTGGTTGGAGAAGGGTTGGGTTGTATTTGAATTTACCTCACCTGACTGTCATTAATAAGTGTCCATGACCTTTTCATTAAACTCAATTTAAAAAGTTCGTGTTTTATCTAGTCAGATGAATAAAAAAATGAGGTTATGTAGAGGAATGGGATCATGCATGGTGTGATAAACTGAATAATAGTAATGCTAAATGACATCCATATTTCAACTTTCCTAGGCTTTTGAAGATGCTCAATTTGCAGCAGATTGGCCGTAATTATTACAACCCTGGGGATCCAGTCAGCATCCCTAATCACAGGTGTGGCAAAAATACTTAGGTTCAGGAGGGGTGCTGGGAGAGGGGTTGATATTTGGGGATTTATCTTGTAATAAAACCATGCCCATAAAAACAGGTATTCCTGGGAAGCATAAAATCTCATTTTCCTGACTTAGTTGCGTGTATGTGTAAGATCCCATTTGGTGGAAGAAACTGGACAGTGTTCTACTACATAAACTGCTGATCTTTTTCTCTTAAAAGTGTCTTAAATATCTACACACTTTGTCTGTGAGATATTTAATAGCATGAATTAAATTTCTTAACTTTTGAGGCATCCTTGCTTTCACTTCAGTTATAGCTGCTCAATTAATCTTATTTTGAGCTGATTAAAGATAGCTACATGTAAAATATTTTTCATTTTGTTAACTTTTAAGAGCTTGTTTATATTTGAATAATGGTTTCTTGGTGTCTTCACCGCTTTCTGATGTCCATGAAAGTGGACAGAAATAAGGGGTGAGAATAAAGATGCTCTAAGATGTTGAGATTGTGTATGTTCTCCTTTGACAGGTTGATGGTGTGGCCAGGCTTCTCAAGTTCCATCCTCCAGTATGAGGAGAGCATTATGTTGTGTGCAGATGTGAGCCATAAGGTTCTTCGTGGTGAGACAGTGTTGGATGTTATGCACAGCCTTCATTCCCAGGTTGGAGAGGAAAGGTTTAGAGATGCCTGTGCTAAAGAGCTGATTGGTTTAATTGTTCTCACAAGGTAAGTCTCTGTGGGCTCTTGTTGTCTTAAATCTCTCTATGCTCCACATCCTGAAGTACACAGTGAAGCATCAGAAAGCATGCAAATGCTGTCATTGTCAAGCAGGCAAATTAATCAAGGTGACAGCATTTAAAAAAGCAGAAAGTACATACTGGGTTAGTTATGTTTTCTTGGGTTTATTACAGCTCAGTTTTTGGTAGAATTGAGAACCTCTTACAGTTGAAAACTTGAAGTTACTGCTTCTGATAAGAGAAAAACTTTCAACTTACATGAGTATTGTGATTAACTTTTTTGTCTCACAGTTGTATTTCTTTCCTATTTGAGATTTAAACAAAACCTAATTAAATGTTTATGTAGGTACAATAACAGAACATACAGAATTGATGACATCAACTGGGATAGCAATCCAATGGCTACCTTTAGAAAATCAGATGGTGCTGAGATCACTTTCCTGGAGTACTACAAAAAGGTATGGAAGCTTAGCTGTGTGTGTTGTGCTGTGACTTGGAGCATTGTTACAGGTTTGCTTATGATGCATGGATTTGTAATTAATAATATTTCTAATAGAATGTTATGTTTAATGGATGCTATGTAACTTGAGATCAGTAAATAACCTACCCAGTATGGTTTGGTGGGAGTCCTCCATCCCAGGGAGGAGTCAGTCAGGCAAAAATGTCAGAAGGGTTGTGTGGATGAGCAAGGAGCTCTTGGGAAAACTCAAAAAGGAAGCATATGGAAGGTGGCAGCAGGGACAGGTAATATGGGAGGAACACAGATGCATTGTCACAGCATGCAGAAATGAGGTTAGGAAAGCTAAAGCTTTGTTATGAGTAAACTAACATGGAATATATATTTCTAACACAGCAATATAATATAGACATTGGTGATCCAAAGCAGCCTGTCTTGATCAGTCAGCTGAAGAAGAGTAGAAATGTGGAAGGAACTGTGGTTCTAATTCCAGAGCTGTGCTCTCTAACAGGTACTGTAGTATTTTTTCATATTAAAGCATTTGTCAAACCATAATGCCTACTGAAATGGGTGTTTTGACAGCAGCCTTTTGTTCAGTAGAAATGTCTTGTTACTTATAAATGTGAGTTTTTAGAAACAAGTTTTGTAGCTAAAAGATTTTAAACAAGGCTGAAAAGTTGGAGGGGTTTTGATGTTGCATAGTCTGCAGGTACAGTGTTCAACATTGGCACACTGATAACTTGTAGAGACTTTTGGTGGTAGAATTTCTGTTGAAAAAGAGAAGTTTATTAGAAATGGATAATTTTGTAAGATCTGTAAATATGTATATTGCTCTGAGATACTCACTTTGCACTAGCAGTACCTGTCCATCTCAGCACTGTTTTGTTTTGATTTGGAAATGTAAAGAAAAGACCTTGTGTGGTCTTCATTTTGCATTCCTTGTGTGGTTTCCTCTCAAGCACAAAAATCCAGAATTTTTTTGCTGTGCAGATGGGAATGTATGCACAGAGAGCAACTAAAAACCTTGACTAATACTGCCACCACTTTCTGTGCCTGCAGTACATGCACCATCAATCTGTATGGCTTGGAATTTGAATTTCCATAGTCCTTAGTCTTAACTTTGACTCAGCAAAAGCTTTTGCTGTTGCCAGGATTAACGGAGAAGATGCGAACTGACTTCAACATGATGAAGGACTTGGCGACTCACACCCGGCTGCCACCTGAGCAAAGGCAGTGGGAAGTTGGGAGACTTCTGAACTACATCCAAAAGTATGCCACCTCAACATCTTCTGTACTTCTGTGGCATGAAAGATTTGTATCAACTTCTTTCTTGCAGCAAAACTTTAGAAATCTTACTGTTTTTTAAAAGAAGTCAGCAAGAACAAATTTCTTATGTTTTTTGTTTAAATCTTGTTTTTAAACAGAGATGACAATGTTCAGAAGGAACTTGGAAACTGGGGTTTAAGCTTTGATTATAAATCAGTGACCTTTACGGGAAGAGTTGTTCAAGGAGAAAAGATCTTTCAATCAGGAAACATGGTAAGTAATAAATCAACTTCCAAAATCTTCTGGGTCTCTCACTGATGAAACAAGTCCTTAAGGAAGGAAGTAGTACTTTTTGATTTATAAATGGGGGATAATGAGTGAAAACATTACACACAAATCTTTGTCCAAGCAGAAGACTTGCAAACTTCTTAAACTGTTTACAAGTTCTATTTAGAAACTCTTGAAAGCACTACATTAGAGTAGTGTCTTCCTTGCAAAACGATCCCTCTGTCCAAAAAAAGTCTTTTCAGGTACACAAAGTAGGAGACTAGAGATGTTTCTAACTAGTTTCCATTTATTAAAAATGTATCAAGGCTTTCAGATGAAAAGCCACTAATTAGTTCAGTAGATAGAACACTTAAAGGTAGGGTGACCAATATGAATAATCTAAATTTGAATTAAACCATAGATTGTCATAAAACCTTAGATATTTGCTCTGTACTGGAGATTTTTGTTTTGAATGGCTGCTGGATGGAAAAGGGCACTTTGCACAGCTGTACAGATCCAGATACTGTATTTGTAAAGCCCTTTTAATTCTTGCTATTTAAAAGATGTGTTGTTTCCTTTATAATAATACTTTTCTTTTTCTTGAGCAGTTACCCTATTAAAAAGAAAAATGGGAGAAAAAGAAGTCTGCATCAAAAGCTATGTCTTTATACCAGAGTCTGTGCAGCAAATAGTAACAGCTTAATCTGGGCTAAAAAAACAGAAGTATGTTTGCATAATTAGGAATGAATTATTTCAAGAGTGTGATTTCTTTAAAGGGCTGGATGAAGCTTATGTTAAATTACTGACAATGGCAGTAAAGGGACAGGTAAAAAGGAGGCTCTGTTTTAGGCAGAAGTGTTACAGTCTGTTCTTGAAGTGTATCAGGAAGTAGTTGTGGTATAGCTTGTCTGGTAGGGTGTTGATTTTCTTTCTTTACCATCTTTTCACAGGTTGATTACAACCCTCAGTTTGCTGACTGGACAAAGGAGACCAGGGGAGTTCCCTTAATCCGTGCTGTGCCCATGGACAACTGGCTGTTAATCCACACACGGCGCAACCACGACGTTGCCAACACCTTAATTCAGAGCCTCTACAAGGTCACACCCTCTATGGGGATCAAGATGAGCAGGCCCACCACGTGAGTGTCTTTAGAAAGCTGCTGGGAAAACTACTTTATACTTCTTAAGATGTGTCTGTTCCCATGCTTAGGCTTTTAAATGAGGAGATGGTGCAGTATGTCACACTACTGACTTCTGGGAGAACTTTCATAAAACAAAGTTGCTTTCAGGATACAAACTATGCAGTTTTCTCTTGTGACTGACTTCCCTACTCATTTATTACTACATTTATATCTGAGAGCTTTTCACATGGCAAAACCAAAAAAATTAGACAGTCATTGAGCAAAACCTTCTCGAGTAGAGCCATATTTAACAAAAGAAGGAATATGTATTCTTGTTACAAATATCCTCCTTTGAGTACCTGTGCTTGCCTTTAACTTTGAATTTCATTGTGTTTGGAAGCCTAAGGTTGGGGTGATTCCTCTTCATCTCCAAAATGTGTGAATATTATATGGTTATTAATAGCTGTAAATGTGACAATACAGTACTGATGTACAGTGGGCTTTTATGCTTGTGCATAAGTAGTTTCAATAGCTGTTGGGTTTTTTTCTGAAGTTTTAGTAGGTGTTAATTGGTTTTTGTTTTTTTTTCTGTAAGCATTTTTTCTCTTTCTTTTCAGGATTGAAGTAGATGACAGAACAGAAGCTTACTTAAGGGTTTTACAGCAAAGGGTTACCCCTGACACAAACATAGTATGTAACTGAATCCATAATTTCAAATCATGTTAATCTCTGTAATTGGTATTTTAAGACTAGTGGGATTTGTCTTCAGAAATACTGCTCTTGACTCCTGAGAATCCACTAGATGGCTAATCATACTCCTGTTCAAATCCAAGGCTAACTATGAGTACCCTTCTGGATAAGAGCCTTTATACTTAGCTCTGATGCACAGACACTGAAACTTTACAGTTACTTCTTTCACTGTGAACACTTGAGTTATTTCTCTTGAGGGTAAAACTTTTCCTAAAGAACTCCGAAATGCTCTGTAAATCTTAGAATGCAACTTCTTACAAAGCATTTTTTTTTCTTTAAAGGTGGTTTGTATCTTGTCCAGTGCCCGAAAAGATAAATATGATGCCATCAAGAAATATTTATGCACAGATTGCCCCATCCCAAGTCAGTGTGTGCTTGCTCGCACTTTAAGCAAACATCAGACAATTATGACTGTTGCAACAAAAATCGCCCTGCAAATGAACTGCAAAATGGGTGGAGAACTCTGGAGTGTTGAGATCCCAGTGAGTGATTATTTTTATTTTTTAAATTAGTAACTCTTTTTCTGAGCTTCACTTAAAAAGCAAGCCTTTTCCCCCGAGAAGTAAAATTGAGTGTTCTTTGAGTAGCTTCTATGCCTGTGAGAAGAGGCATGAATTTAAATCTAACCTAGGGAGATGCTTAATCCAAGAATTCAGTACCCATGGATTACTTAAGTGTCCTGAAACCATAGAGCTTGTGTCATGATCTTGTTACCTTACAGCACGTCTTCATGTACTAATACATGTTCTGTATTGATTTCTTTTAAGCTGAAGCAGGTGATGATTGTGGGAATTGATTGTTACCATGACACTGTAACTGGAAGGCAGTCAGTGGCAGGATTTGTCTCTAGCCTGAATCAAACAATGACAAGGTAAGGTTTGCCAAAGGCAGAAAAATGAGAAAAATAAAAGAAGGACCTTTTCCTTGACTGAAAAGTGCCTTGAATGTGGAGGGCCACCAGGAGAACATCCAAATTGGTTTACTGTACATTGTTAATGAGAAATATATTGTGAATTAGTTTTTCCACTGCATTCTCTTAAAGGAGTAGCCTTGTCCTTCTTCCATAGTGCATGGAATAGAGGGCATCAGCATGTGACAGGCTCTTTCTCCTTTTCAGTTGACTTGTGTGAATGTTATTTTTGATTGAGAGGGATTTCAAGTGGTGCTAAGGCACTTTTACCATGGGGGAAATATTCTCATATAACTCCTCCTTGGCTGCACTGACCCACAACACCCATAAAGACTAACTGGTTATAGGCATTTTAAAAATAACTTCATTGAATGAAGCCTAGGAAATGCTTTGAAGGTCTTTTATTTTGTTCTTCACAGGTGGTTCTCCCGCTGCGTTGTTCAAAGTCGTGGGCAAGAACTTGTGGATGGAATCAAAGCCTGCTTGCAAAGTAAGGGAAGGAGTTCTGCTCTTGTGGAGTCAGATCCTCAAAACACACCTCCCCTGCTGCCTTGAGGGGAGGTGCGACCAGCTTGCACTTGCATAGAAACAGATTAAAAATACAGTTGTAAATATTGCTGAAAACTAATAATAATAGCATTTCGTGTCCAGTCTTTCATTGATTCCAGTATTTCTTTGCAATAATTACAAATTACTTCTCAGTGAACTTCAAAGAATGTTTTGGCAGAGTTGGATGTAAAGGAGGACAGCTCCCTGCTGTGAGGGAGGCCAGTGGAGCAGAGAGTCTCCTTAGGTTCTATCTTTTTGCGTCAGTACACAGAGTTCTTTTTTGCAGGCAATATTTGTGTAACATGATGCTCACCTGTTTCAGGTGACTGAAAGATTGAGGACCTTAGTTTTCAAACTTACTGCTGTTCTTCTAGGAATAAAAATCCATTTTTTGCTTTGGAATAAATTTTCGTTACAGCTAGCAGCTTTTACTCTTGAGATTTTTTTGTTTGTTTTTTTTTTTAAGCTGCTCTAAGAAACTGGTTCAAGTGGAATAAGTGTTTGCCCTCTCGTATCTTTGTGTACCGTGATGGTGTTGGAGATGGCCAGCTAAATACTCTGGTTAATTATGAAGTGCCTCAATTCCTGGATTGCTTGAAGAGCATCGGTTCTTTCTACAGGTAAATCTGTTTCCACCACCCCTCTTGTTTATACTGCAAGAGAAATTAGCCCTGGGATACAAAACGAGGTTATGGATGAAGATTGTGTTGTCTTTCTATCCGTACTTATTTTTACTTGAGCTCAAATAACTGCCCTTCTGATGATTGTTTACATGATTTCAGACACCTGACATACATGTACTAAGAATTTTCCTATTACATTACACCACATGACTGCAATACACATGTATGCACATACACTCCTTAGGCATTCTTGATGGATATGGTAATTAATGCTTTTTTCCAAAGCATTTCCAAAGGTTGATCATAGCCTGATGACTCTTACGTGGTAAGTCCATTTTTTTTTTCTTTCCACTTCTGAAAGGACTATGTTGTCCAGTGATTTATATTCTGCACAGTTTTCAACATTCTGCTTTTAACCTTAACAGCAGTGACTTAACCTGCTCTGAAAAATGAACATGTTTCCTTACACTGCAGGAAAGTAGAGTCTGAAAGAAGTCGCAGCTCGGAGGAATTGAGGTGCTTATTTCTTCTCTTTAGTTTCTGTTAACAGCATTTTTGATAAAGAGCAAGCCATTAAGGCAGTGTTTTCTGTATGAAATGGTGGGGTAGAGAATAGAAATCTGATCTCTATTTAGATTATCTCTTTTTGGTCTGTTTTTCTGCCTCCCTATGAAGTTAAATATTTAAATGGAATTGGTGAGAAATAGTATCAGAGTTGCATCTAAACTAAAAATCCAAATTTATGAAAACTGTCATTTAATCTAAATCAGTGAATTAATGAGGACTTCTTTGTGGAATTAATGCCCTGGGGTCTAGAGAATCTGTTCCTGATGTACTCATAGTGCAGTTTTTCACGATAGCTGTTGGGTTTTTTCCTTTATTTTAGTCCAAGACTTACTGTGATCGTTGTGAAGAAACGAGTGGGTGCCAGGTTCTTTGCAGAGGTTGGTGGAGGACTTAAAAACCCACCCCCTGGCACTGTTGTTGATACAGTGATTACCAGACCAGAGTGGTAAGTTACTGTAGAAGTAACACTTAGTCCTTTTGCTGGCAGCTTTATAGTAAAGGAAATATATTAATATACATTAAATGGGCTGTGGGATCAAGTAGAAAATGACTTTGCACAATTCTGTCCTTTTGGAAAGAGATCATAGTGAATTGGTAGATGAAAGAAATGGATAAGCTTATATTTTACAAATGTATTATGCAGTATTTCGTGGGTTTCAATATGCACTGTTTGTATACATCAGAGTATTGCATACATTTCAAGTGCATGTGTTTCACTTTTTAGTGTTTCTTGTTTTGATTGTTAAAGGTTTAGTTCCAAATGAGTGTGTATTGACAGGATTGCCCAACTGTCCTTACAGAAATGCAGTCCTTTCTGTAACAGATTTTGCTTTTCCTGTTACAGGTATGATTTCTTTGTTGTGAGCCATACAGTGAAAAATGGTTGTGTCACACCCACTCATTACAATGTCATTTATGATGGCAGCCAGCTGAAACCAGATCACTTGCAGAGGTTGACCTACAAACT
This sequence comes from Manacus vitellinus, assembly GCF_001715985.3. Taxonomy (NCBI): domain Eukaryota; kingdom Metazoa; phylum Chordata; class Aves; order Passeriformes; family Pipridae; genus Manacus; species Manacus vitellinus. The sequence goes on from NW_021940379.1 coordinate 5,838,890, forward strand.
CTGCCACATGTACTATAACTGGTCGGTAAGTGTTTCCTCTGGGAAATGATAATATTTTTCTTCAAAGATTGTGCATCTCCGTGCAGTTACAACCCACAAGAAGGTGGAAACAAGTATCCTTGAAACACCCATGCAGATCTAAAAAGCCTGCAGGGTGTGCCTTGGGACCTAGAGTGGTTGGTTGAGAACTAGATGCTTTATAAATCACCTGATCTCTCTGAAGACTAATCTTTATTCTCACTAGAAAATACTTGCTATTTTGATTATTATTTCCAAATTCTGTGTCAAAAGCAAACTTGAAGTTACTGTTTCTGACCTGCAGAAATACTTCCTGCTTTATGTGGAGGTAGAATTATGTTCCTCCACTTCCCTTGAGGCTTCTGATGCACACCAAGATCAGCACACAGTCAGCTTGTGCCTGAGGTGTGCTTCAGATTTGTCAACTTAACAATCCCAACTATTAAGCCTGACTTAACCCATGTCCCACCTTCTGCAAGACCCAGTATTGAATGTAAAAGGATTTTTTTTGGAGTGAGGAGAGGAATGGAGTTGGGAAATTTGGGTTTTCTTGCATCTGTTCTTCTGTTACGTGTTCAGTGTATATAATGTTATTTTTCAGAAACCAGCATAAACAACAGGGAATATAAACTTTTCCATGTATGCACATACTTTGGAACTCCAGGGGTGTCTGTTACAGTGAACACATGCTTATTGAAATTACTTGAAAATAATTGCCTCTCTTTTTTCCCCTTTCTGCAGGGTGTTATCAGAGTACCTGCTCCTTGCCAGTATGCTCATAAACTGGCTTTCCTTGTCGGTCAGAGCATTCACAGAGAACCAAATCTGATGCTTTCAGACAGACTTTACTATCTTTGAAGTTGAGTTATCAGCCTTCTTCTCCAAGGAACACAGAATTGTCTAAGGTTTTGGTTTTCAGTTTTGTTTTTTCTTAAAAGACATAAACATGGGATAATACGTGCAGTTATGGAACTTAGTTTTGTTTTGTTTTGTTTTTTTTTGGAAGTCTTACCCAAAATTACTTCTGTGTAATTAAGAGAGAGTGTTATGCAGAACAAAATCCAAACTTTTTCAGCTAGTATGTTACACTTTAATTTTCAAAATGCTTCAAAACTGTTGATTCCTTGTTTTTCTTGCCTGTTAAAATGAGGGCCAAATTTTGTTTCCTAAACTGTTTTATACCTTACAAAGAGGCTGTAAGATGTTCTTGGTTTAAGGCTGCCACTGGGGGAAGGATTTGCAAACCAACTAGAAACTGTCTGGAGTCTCCCTGGGAGCAGAGGGGAGTGAAGTGGGGCTTTTTCACACTGGCTCAGCTGAGGAAGAAGTGCTGTGGATGCCAGAGTTACACGACTGACTGGCAAAGGCAAAATGATCTCTGTCCCTTACCACAGCTGTTGGAGCACCTTTATTATCCAAGACTACACTGTTCTCTCCACAAAAAGGGATGGCTTGGATGCTGTTGGAACAGCTGTGAGACTTAGAATGGACTATCCCATCGAAGTCCTTTCTCTTAGTCTTGTAACTTCATGTTCACTGTGCAGTTGTCTACAGCAGTTTCCTCCCACTGTCATCACTGAAAGGAATTAAACTTCTGGACTGATACTATTTAACCACATGCTTGTTAAATGTGAATATTAACTTCCATCTGAGTGTCAGTGCACTGACCAGGTTCAGGGAGTTTTTTGTTTTTGTAGTTCCAAGCACTGGGCAGTGGCCTTGATTTGTTTTGCATGTCTGAGGTTTTCCCTGGTAACTGTTGAGCAGCAGCAGCAGCTCAGTTTGTAAAGCAAGAAGTTGTGTGGATGGAAGTGGATTTCAGAGTTTATACCAGAGTCAAAATAGCACACATGGAAAAATATGGATTAGTGCTGATTTTCCTAACCAAGTTGTTGTGAAGCTTGTTCCTGTTCTTTGTGAGATTTAAATAAACTTGTTGTTGTAATTCCTTGCTTGTTTGATTCTGTTTTATGTATTTGCTTATGTACTTCAGCAGTGGGCTTTGGGCATAGATGGGACAATTGCCACATAGCTTTGCAAGCACTTTTTGTCTCTGGAAAGCTCTTGCAGTCTTGCATGTAGATGAGCCTTTCTTTATTCTACAGTAAACTAACTGTTGACAATTCTGAAAAATGAGAATTCTATGACTTGTATTCAGTTGAGGTTTTTTCCTTTCCTAGGCTGAGAGAACTCTGCCAACTCCTTCCACATGAAATTTGTAGTGAAGAGATGCAGAGGGTTTTTTGGGCAAATAGTTTTGTGTTTCTGATGTCATACAGTGGTAGCCTACTCTATCCACTACTTAGTATTTTGTATTTCTTGCTGGTTACATACCACTTACTTACTCCTGTCACAGATATTCCTTCTGATCCATTTTTTTTTTTTTTTTCATTTGAGGTCACTTGAGAAGGACCTTGTGCAGCTGCAGAAAGGTAGGAGATGGTCACTGGGGGCTGCTCTTTTTCTTTGGTGCAGTGTTTGAAGGGGTGACTTGCACCATGGCCATGTGTTTGTCCTTGGCTCCCTGGGCACCTGGGATCTGACCAGGGGTGCCAGGGCCAGGAGGGAGGGAGAGAAGGCTGGCACAGCAACCAAGCAGCTGCTACAGCAGATTTATGAAACGTACTGCACTCTACAAAATATCAAATTATTTATTTATATAAAATATAATACACAACAATTGTACACATGCACACACCCACACAGTACTTTACCACAACTTTAGGCCAGTTATTTTCTTTAATTAAATGTTATAATCTAGCACACGGTATCTTACAGTAATTTACATTATTATCTGAAGACACAATGGGGAAGCTTTGATCATTCATTTATAAACCTTCCATAAATTACAAAAAGAAAGGCAGTCTGAAAAGTATGTATAAACAGTAAAAACAATTTACAAATGGACAAGAATTACAAAATAGTAACAGCCAATGACTGCCATCAGTGTGTAAGATTGTTTGTCTTGATATGCCAATATCACAATTAAGATTTGATTAGAGCCTCTTGCAGCCTCATTACTGGCTGTGGCCTGTGACTGCAACACAGTTTGTCCTTTTTACTTTAAACATGTACTTTATCCTGAATCTGACATCAGCAATATGAAAATGCCTTTTAACTTAGAACTGTACCTCCACAGAAAAAAAATTAATGGGGGAGTAAAGGGGTTTTGGTGTGGAGTTGTTTTGTTGTTTTGTTTGTTTGTTAGTTTGTTTTTTAATTTTCCCAGTAGTTTAGAACAGTAAACCAGGAACCCCAAAACTGGAGGTTGAATGGTTGAAATTCTGGCTGAGGTTCTGAATAACTTACACTGTATCTGATTTCAGTGGAGTGAAAATAAGTTGACAGAATAAGCCAATACAAGGTTTTGGTTTTTGGAGGTGGGGGGAAATAAAGAAGCAAAAACTAAAAAAAAAAAACTAAAAAAAAGAAAAAAGCGTTTAGCACAGCACTTTCAAACTCCCAGGAGTTACATCAGACAGTGAATGGAGTCAGTAACATAGTACTTGATCTTAAATTACCATGTTTTAGGGAAGATGAAGACAGTTGAATACACAGTACATACAAAGTATACGCTGTATATTTATTAGACAGTACAAATCATTGTGCATTAATAAGGCAAAACATCAAGGCTGATTAAACTAGGAGTTTCAAGACCATTTTTGTTAATGATTAGTTGCAGTGGGGTGAGTTTTCTTCCCACCACTTGTGGGTAGAGGAGGCTAAAAAGGCTGAGATTTTTTCCAGTGGAGTTGCAGGTGTTGAGTTGACTTCAAATAAAACCACGTTCTTCTGCTCTTAAGCCCACGAAATTTTTTATTTTTTTTAAAAAAAAGTTTTTGCAACAACACATCCACTTCCTTTTTTTTTTTTTCTTGCTGTTTTGATTAAGCAATTCACATGATTCTATTGATGTCAGAGTTAAAAATGCAGAGAGGTTTGGTAAAGTTGTACTGCATAGTCATGAAAGCCCTAGTTTTGACTTTAGAAAAAAAAAAAAAAATTAAAGAAAAAAAAATTAAAATACACAGACTGGAAGCTTTTACAAGTTGTCCAGGAGCAGCACATGAATCATTTCACTGCACCAAGCTTTTTCAGCAGTTTCTTGCCTTTGGAAAGCAGCCCCTTTTTCTTTTTCGAGGACATATCCCTGCCTCTCCCGGGACTACCAGAACCCATAGGTGACGTAGGTGACCCGGAATGGAGATGGACTGTGGGGGATGGTGCTCTCCGGGATGTACCTGTATTCTCAGGAGGAACCTATTAGGTACATTGTTATAATTTATTGAATGTTTGAAAGCTTCAAAGCTGTCAGCATCAAGAAAGTTTGGTAACATCACTTTTTGTCCCATTACCCCACTTTTTAAGCAAAAGGGCTGGTTCCTTTCTTCTCTCTGGCTTAAAATACTGCTCGGGCTTATGGCAAATGCATAAATTTAGAGGGGGGGGGAAAATTGTAGAACAATAAGAAACCCACCAATAGAGCCCTGGTTTGGTTATACTTTTATAAAGGAAAAGTTGGATACACTTGTTTTGCCAGAATTCTGGCCACAAAAGCCACAAAACTGGCTTGGGTTTTGCATTTCAGTACTCTGATAGTACTAAAATGGAGAGGGATACTTTTAGCTATAGATTTAAGAAAAATAAATGTGTTAATTACTACAGATTAGCAATCTATAGAAGCCAAACTCTTTTCAGAAGAAATTACTTAAAATGCTACGTGTTCACTTACTTTTTAATGTCCTTTAAATGCCTTTTCTTTAAAATTGGCTAGCAAACTTTATGTACAGATTAGAGAAGATGGCACACTGGCTTAAAAAAAAAAAAAAAAAGAAAAAAAAAGGAAAAAGAAAAAGCTAAAATGAACCTTAATTGCAATCAAAGAAAGCTTAAAGACCCTGACTGCTTGATGTATATGCTGCAGCCATGAGGTTGTTAGATGACAGCATTCCTAAATATTTTGAACAGCTAATTTTTTTTTTTTTCAATCATCAAAAGCACTTGGATGAAAATGCTAAAATTGCTTATACTCAGCCTATCCTAACTACGGTGCCCAGCTGGCGAGATGGGTTACTATCAATTAAGATGATATTTTCATAGTAGTATCCATGCTGGAGGGAGTCCTGTTAGCTTGGAGTTAAAACATCAGCAATTTACTGGCTTGTTGTGCAACAGTGAGTTAAGCAAAGGGGCTTCAAGCCGACTTTGATTTTAAATCAAGGTCTAATTCTAATGAAAAAAAAAAAAAAAGAAAAACCAAAACAACTTGGTAAAGCACCCCAACGTACACCTGAAGATACCATATATTGAGTCTAATGCATTCATTCAGTGAGCTGCATGTTTCAGGTCGAGACTTTTATTGCATTGGTAAACCAAACAGTTGCTAACATTTCAAATGTCCACTTTCTAGGACAAAAATCCCAGTCAATTGTAGCGTGGGAAGGGATTGTTTTCAGGAGCGTTGAACGGTTGGTCTTAGGCAGGCTGGGGTATAATCGATTATGGAAAACACATCTTAAGGCAGACAATTTAAGTAGCTCAGTTTGAGTGTAATGAGTTTCAAAACCAACTATACCCTTGTAAACTACCGTGTGCATCAGCTTAGGCTGCACCTGGATGTTCTGTAAGGGTTGGAGCTGTTGTGCTTTTCTCTTGTCACAGGAGCTTGGAATTTTTCCCTCCCAGGTTGGCTAACAATGCAATATGCAGCTTTGTTTGTAGGGTAGTTAGACATCAAACTCTCCTTTCTATGTAAACATAAACATTGAGCTCGTGAAGAAATATGTTCCAAACGCTGACCTTCATAAAGTGAGGTCTAATTGACTTCCAAGGATTCCTTTTTAAAGGATTTGTCTCCTAAAAAAACCTCAATTGACTCGACTAGATTCAGCAGAAGCATACAAGCCTGCTCTTCTGTGGCCAAGGCTTTTGGAGACATATTTCTTTCCTTTTCCCCCACAATTAAGTTTCAAGACTTGCATTAGATAGCCAGGTAGCTTTAATTGAAATCTCTATTGGTATCTTCAGTTGCTCACTTACGTGAAGGCTACATTGCCTTATTAAGGTGTGAAATGAACACTCTTCTTCTGTTTCCAAGCAGATGAGCAAAGAAATAAAAATATATATAAAATATATAATATATAAAAGTATTGCAGTGATGAAACAAAACCAAAAATGAGATACTCTAAACATGGTTAATCTTTCATAAAAGAGAAGTCTCTGAGCAATTAACTAATGCCAGTTGGAACAGGAAGTCATAAGGATTAAAAGACGAGCACTGTCAGTCAATCAGCTGCAGTTACAGTTTGTATTTAGAGGAACACTGGTACCAATCTTTTGTCCATGAGAGCTTTTTGTAGCAAGAGCAGTTTGGAAGCTTTAGGAAGTAACTATCACCAGAGAAGAACTGCTTAAATTCGAATTAGAATGGAAGGTACTGTAATGACTGCAATCAAACAGTCAATTTAGTTTCTCCATTTACAAATGTAACGAGCCAGCGAAGGCTAAAGTCGCTTTTCCTTACGTTTTATTCTTTATATTTGAGAGAGTTAATTTTAAATGGGCAGATGAATTTAAGGTGTTAAAAGTGACGTCTAAATTACGTATGAGACAGGATGGAATGGGAAATAAAAGAATTTAAGTTTGTCTTATTCGGTTGCTTACCCTTTTTGCTTTCGAACGCGTCGGTGTGTCGTGAACGTAGCGCGAGGGTGCATCGGATAGAAAGACTTCAACATCATCAGGCACTTCTTCAAGAAAGTTGGAAGGAACCAGCCCCTTTTGTCCGTTAAGTTCACCCTGCAACACCATGAAATGTTTTAATTAAAGCAAATGTAGGTTCCCAAGAAGGGAAGGAAATACTTTTGCCTGACGCAAAGCTGGTGAGGAAGAGGAAATGCCCATCTAAGGTCAGTGGGACGTGACCTGAACCCCCCTCCCCTGGGCTGTCATTTAGTGCTTGGTGCTGGTGAAGGTGCTCTAGCAGGCTGGAGCAGTCTGAAGTGAGCAAGCAGGAGCCAACTTACATAGTAAAATCCATCTTCATCAATCTCACCAAAGACAGTGATAATGTCCCCAGTGCAGAATGTCAGCTCGGCCTGCAGGAAAGGGACAGGGGGTTAGGCAAAGATTATCTTTTCTTTTATCAACAGTAAATCCACTAATATTCCCCCCTCCTTCCTGTTGACACATTTGGTGAAACCAAATTGAGAGCAAAGCCTTTTTTCTATTTTTTTTCTTTTTTTTTTTTTAAATGTATTGGATTTTTTCCCTTAGCTTGCTAAGCCTGGCATCTCTCCCACTGGGCTCTGAACACCCCCAGGACTCCCTGTGGCCAACAAGCCAAGACACTTGGGCCTTGAACAACCTGAGCAAACTGTGAAGCTTTGAACTACATGACTTCAAAGGTCCCTTCCATCAATCCTTGTGGGAGGAGGGAACAAGACACCGGGGTGGGACGTGGCTCAGGTCCCTGCTCTGTGCTGAGCTGAGCACCAGGACTAAGGGGCACAGGAACAGCTGAGGGAGCTGCTTTTCACAGAATCACAGGATCAGGGTTGGAAGGGAGCTCTGGAGACCATCCAGTCCAACCCCCTGAAGCACAACAGTCCTGCAGTGGAGCTGAACTGGGTTCTCTTCAATAAAGGCTTTGTAATGGGCAGCTCCACTCTCTGATCAGTAAACAAAGAGTGCACTGGGCTCTTTTTAATTGCCTGTGGCTTAAATGCAATGTTACAAGGGGGTGGGGAGGTTAATTAATTTCCTGTGGTCATGGGAGACAGAACAAACAAAATGTTTGCAATATACTGGCACAATTTCTTTGATTTGTTGGCCAAATTACTTTGAAACACCCTAATTTAGAAACAGATTTGGTTCAGCAGGAAACAGAAAACAACCCTGGCTGTGTTTTAAAGCACCAAGACCCACATATTTCAAAATTCACCTTCTGCCTAAAAAAATTCCAAACAATTCACCAATTAAAAAAAAAATCCAAACAACATTTTAAAGGATAACTGAGGAAGCTCCCAGATATGCAGTGGTTTTTAGAGCTTTCAGTGTACCCTGACATTCTTACCACAGTGCAGACAGAAATGGAACCTGCACCAAACCTGGACTAAGGGGCTTGCCATGTAACACCAAAGACATGTAAAAAGTGACTCTTGTTGCTGGTCACAGTTATGGAGAAATGGGAGACTGCAAGTGGGTACATGGAAGATAAACCTATAATGAAGATGTAATTGATGCTCAGCTGGTTTTAAATGAAGATGTGGCTAGTGCTCAGTTTAAGATATCCTTAAATTATTATAACAAAAAAAGAGATAGTCAAGACATACATTCATGAAAGCTCAGATGCATCAATTAAGAGAAAAATGCAATATACTATGAATGCTGTTCCCATGGGCTGTATCCTTCTGGCTCAGGTTGTGAGGGAGGGTGGATTTTTGGAGGTTACAGAGATTTGAAAGCACTCAGGACTATCAGCTTGTTAGAGTGAGTTAGGGTACTTCTCAAAAATAATCATGGTCTTGGGTGCAAAGGAAATCGGAAAATAAAAATTCCCTACAATTTATAACTGCTTTTTTCCTAATAGACTTCTGTTATATTTGCAGGTACACACACATATGGCATAACATCCATATCCGTAGCCAGCTTTAGAATGTACTGAGCTGTATTAAATAAAACCTACAGAGGATATTCCTTGATTTTTTTTGGACAAGAACCATAAATCTACTTGTACAGAAGCCATAAGCTTTGTCATACACATCTGCTCCAAACCATTTGACTTGTATTTGTAATCCTGAACTATTCCTTTGCACACCCACCCCAAATGGGGAGCAGTGCCCACCAGTCCTGACCACGCTGGGTACCCACAGCCCCCGGTTCCGGCCGTACCTCTACATCCACATTAGGAGAACTTTCTCTTGGATCATAATCATACAGTGCCACCATCCTTCTTGTCGTCACTGGCTGTTGTCTGCCACTCCTTCTGCTTCTCTCTGCTCCAGTCACAGGGGGAGGAACGTGAGGAAAAGCTATCAAAGTTATTTTGAAAATAAAACCACGATGCACCTTTCCCTCCCGGCCTTTTCCCAGCAGTGTGGCAGCAATGTGGGTGTTTCTCCAGCACAGTGATAAAAAGTCACAGATTACCAAACCTATTAGCACAGATAAAGGATGTGAAACCACGTGGGCTTCATAAATAATATTTATTTATGAATAAATATTATTCATTGTTGTTCATTAAATATTATTAGTGGCCATTCAACGTTGAACCAAGTGATTTGTAGCACAGAAGTGTTTGGCCAAATTCTGCTCTTTAAAGGGTTTGTCACTGCAATATCCATAAAAATCTCTTGATATGTAATGCTATCCCAAATGGGACCACACATAACCCTTTGCCACCATCCCTTTAAATTATTGCTAAAATAGGAATGTGCAGAAGAGTAAAAATAATAAATAAGTGATTCTTTTTATACTTTGCAGGAGTGAGTGTATCATGGAGCACCTCAGCACAGCACACTCCAAAGCTCAGGGATTGTGTTCTGAGTCCAGAAATCTTTCAGGTGACAAAACCCATTTTTTTTTTTTTTTTAAGAGTAAGAAAAGAAAGTAACGGGTCGAGTGGTGAAGTTACAAATCCCTATCTGCAGCAAAAGATATCAGCAAGATTAAGTATCAGTTGTATAAAGTCATCCAGATACCAACACAGAATATATTCCATGGGGTAGCAAATGGCTGGAAAACTTAGATGCATCTGCATACAGTGAAAACAAGAGGTACAGCAGATCCAGCCAAGTTAAGAGCACCTAAAAGTCAGGAAAAGTGAAATGCTTATATTTTCCCTTACCAATTTTCTCAATTGGTGTGTTCAAAGGAAGAAAACCTTGTTTAAGAAGCTGATCCATCATCTCTTCATCGTCTGCTTGGATCTCAGAGACCATGTTACATGGGATAAGGCCAATTCTTGCACAGGTTTCTCCACGATAAAATCCATCAGCATCTTTGTCCCCATAAACCTGTTATTCAGAGAGTGACAACATTGGTCAGCAAAGGTTTTAACATTTAGGAATTTTAATGCAGGCTAAGTGGTTACTAAAGCAGAGATGATGACTGCAGTTTGCATGTGGAATTATATTAGTTTTTGACTGCTCTGACTTAGGTTATAAAATTGGAATTGTGAATTCTGACATTTATTTGAATTGTTACTCCAGACACATAATTTGCAGAATTTGGACTTTTTTTTTTGTCAGCAGTGAAATGCACAAAAAATGCCTTAAAAGTCATCAGACTCTCCCTGTGCTGAGCCAGAAGTTTACTTGGTGGTTTACACTGATATTTATGGAATTATTCTGGGATTATATTCAAAATGAAACATTTGCAAAAATTGTGCCAAAATGTTGTTGTTTTGATTCAAACAACTTTTATATGATCAAAAATGCCTATCTGATATAAGGTATAAAAATAGCATGGGTGTCCTCAGTGAGAACATATAAATCCAAAATTTCTCTGCAGTGCTAAAAATGCAGTCAAGTCATAAAGGCTACTAATGATACAAAGGCCTAGATCTAGGACTGTGCTAAACAAAAATTATGCTCCTAAAGTCAAACTGATGACTGAGTTCCACTCAAATTTGAGCTCATTAAAACTGACTGATTGCCACAACTTTCTAGCACAGGAATATTTTTCAGCTTTAATCCCTACCTGTCCCTGAGTCACCTGGCCCCACTCCTGCACACAGGACAGAAGATGAGACTGTAACATGTGTACAGGTTTCCTACAGCTCGTGGAACTGACCCTCCACCACCCCACTGCTCAGGGAATGTACCAGAAACATTTTGGAAGTGGAAACTAATCCATCCTCACAACAGTTTGATAAGAAATTCAAAGCAGCAGTTCACAGAGCAGTCACCATGGTCACCAAATATAAAATAAACGTCACTGACAGTAAATATCTGATGTGGGGTCTCACTAGACTTTCCAGTGCCAAACAGGTAAATATTTGTGAAGAAATAATTACAATATCTCAGTGAAATGCACAGCCCTGCAAAGGAAAATAAGCTCTTAACAAGATCAATTTTTTTGGCACAAACCTTATATCATGGGGAGAGGTAAACAAAATACAGAACAGAGTATTCAATGCTACAAAAATTGTGATTTAGAGTACAAACATTTTTGTTAAGACTCAACACAGTGGAAGGCAGTCAGGATTTTAATAGCTTAAGATAGAATTTAATCTCTGAAATGGGTAATATTCAAATGAGCCTATTTTTTTCAGGTTCTCTTTCAGATCACACTTAAACCTCAATCACCCTTGGACTACCAGCAGCTGCTCCTTCTGCTCTCTCATTTCTGCCTGTTTTGCTGCAGATCAAATGGATGCAAGGCTGCAGGAGGAAACACTTACTTCTGCTGATTCCACAGAAATATCTGCTGGCTTTTTCAAACCAGATCAGCAAGCTGAACAAATCTGCCTTGCAGCTGCACTGTCAGAAGATGAGACGAGCTGGGATGGAGGGCTGGGAAAAAACACTTCCAGAGCCCAACCCCTGACAGAGCCAATTTATCCTCTGTGCCCTGTTTAAAGGCAGTGTGTGTATTTTACACCAAACTGACAGAAAAGGGAACAGAAATACATGACTTCTGGACTTGGAATCAGTCTAAATTGTTTATTATCTGGGAGTGCCCAGCATTTAAAAAATACAGCAGCTCTGCTTTGTATGAAGGCACAACACTCAGTGCTCCTGGGGGACCTTTGCAGCTCCTCTCTGGAGCAGTTTCTCCTGCAGGGTTTGTGGCAATGGACACAGGGAGCTTCAGTCACAATTATAGTCTTCACACTAAATCTCTAATTTAGTCTGGCCCTAGCTATCTACAGAAACTTTGAGATTTTTGTCCACCTTGTAATTATTTTTAAGCCATTAGTACTAGATTCCAGATCCAGCGAGATTTACAGCCTGAACCTCTGGAGGAAAAAAACCCCTTGGATTCCAGTCACCCAAGGGACAAAGGAGACCCTGTTTGCAAAACTGGGTCCTTCATTTCCCTTGTTTTCAGATCTCACCTTTATGATCTGTCCTTCTTTAAAGGGCAGCTCCTCCTCTGCGGCGTCAGGATTTGGGGACATCGTCAGCGGGTCGTAGTCAAAGAGTGCAACAAATATTCGAGTAGAAATATCTTCTGTGCCAGGATCTGTTTCAGATTCCTCATAAAGATCTGGAGAAAGATGGTCGTGACCACCGTAGCCATCTGGGAAATTAAAGTCAGAAAAGAACAATTCAGTAATGCAAGTTGGCCCCATCTTTCGACTATTCCAGATAATATTTGAAACACGTTTGGCATTTCAGGGAAAAAAAATCCCCAAACCTCAATGCATGTCCTTTAAAGCTTGGTGGGTTGGTCTTTTTTTTTTTTTTAATTAGCAAGCTGGTACTTTTTAAAAAGCATATAAAATCTGCATGCACTGAAAGTGGTGTTATCTCCTACCCCACACTGACATTTACACTTGTGGATACAGCTCAGGTAGGAAAGCCATTTTTGTCAGATTTACTAGAGTTTGCTATAAATTAATGGAGCATGTTAGGAGTGACATAACGATGAGTCTGACAGGCTTTTTCATTCCTGAAAAAATAACCATGCTTTGGATCCACTTGTTTTCCAGCACAGCTGTCTCTGCTCTTCATGGACACAAGAAAGCACATCCCAGCTGTGTTGACAAACCATGTTTTAGATACCAGGTTAAAAATAAAACATGGTTATAACCTCTCCAGACAGGGAAGAAAGGAAGGTATTTCAGCAGTGTTAGTCCTGCCAGGGTTGGAACTACACTCTCTGTTATTTTGTCGTAACACTGTCAATAGTTAACATAGTGCCCAAACCAACCCAAACCACTAACAAATGTGTTAAAATCCAGGAGAAATGATGATTGCATGTAACTATAATCTCATTAGGAAAGACTATCCTTGAACATCCCAACACTTGACACTGCACTGAACTCTGTCCACTGTAGGGTAACAGGTCAATTAGGACATTAAAAATGAGAATGAACATTTTGTCTCATGTACCTTTCAAACTTTTCAAATGACCTGGAGAATGTGTTTAGTCCATGATTTGCCAACATACTTAAGGATGGACTTCAGAAAACCAGATTGGAAGATTAGGTCAAAGTGGCTAACACTGACTGTTCTGACTGATGGGTTTAAAAGGCTTTTAATTTTGGGTTGAAAGAGGATGTGGCAGCACTTTCCCAAATAGTCTCTTTCAAGACACATGAACTTGAAGTCCCAAAAATTAAAGCCCTCAAAATCACAAGCCACTTGTGAATATCTTGGCTTATTGAAAAGTCCCTCTGGCTTCACTGGGAGTCACATACTTTTGTTCTTTGCTGAATCAGCATTCATCATCAAGCTTGCAAGATCCTTCACAATGAATAAATTGAGAAAGTGATGTTATGAATTATGATGAAAATGTAGTTCAACTGTATCAATTTTTTCCAATTTTCATGGTAATAAAATTTTTACTGTAATCACCTCTTGCAAATTAAAGACTCACAGTTTTTTTAACAGTTTGAGCATTCAATACGAAACATTTCAGATAAATGCTTTTTACCTTTTTCCCCTCTTTTGCCTCTACATCATGCATTTTATTCAACATTTGATAATTGTAAACTACCAGAAAAAAATGTTCAGAGGGTCACAGCTTTCAGGGAACATCTCCTAACTCGTGGGTCCAGAGCTCAAGAAAGAATGTAAGGATAAAATGCAGGAAAGCAAAAGGGCAGGGAAAAATTCCAGCCAAGAAGCTTTAGGCAGGCACAAAGCACAGAGAGGAAGTGTGGGAAAAGGGCACATGTGGGACAGAAAGCAATGAGACACAAAGGATGGGATCCTTCTCTGTTCTGTTTTCCTCACCCTCAGGTTGCAGCCATTCTGAGGCTGATACCCAGGCCCACCAGGCAGTGTGAACCAGGTGGGCTAAAGGGTGTTTTGTTTTGTTTTTTAAATTAAAAAAATATCAATTTTTTGCCTCCAACTCCAACTGCACTTAATGAAGGTAAGGTGGAAACATGAATCACAGCCAAATGTATCTCTGTTAAAAGCACTGGCCTGTGCCAGAACATCAGAATACTCACGTTTGCTTCAGTGAACCAGAAAGCAAATAATCTCTTGATTAGCTCATTAGCCACTTATCAAGAGGTACAAATACATGTCACACACACACATCACTGTGCATGTACAATCCTGTCTCTGGATGCACCCAGCCAAATTCCTGACTGGTGCACAGTGGCAACCAGAGCTGCTCCAAATTCACTCGATTTACTCTGATACACCCAGGCTGCTGTTCTGGCTGTGTCAGTCAGACAGGTCTGCTTGGAAACTCAGCATTTAATTACAATTTACCTAAACTTTCAGAGCCTCTTCTGTTTCATTTCAGATATCAGCAAAACCTGAGTGTGTTTCTTAGCTCTCTATATGGTTTGGGCTGCTCTTGTGGGTTCAGTGTCACACACTTCAATTCCCTGTCTAATGAACTGTGAGAACTGAGTTGGTGATCAGATAATGATTTCTATGTTGATGAAGCAACAAATACTATCAGTAGTGGGTAAAACTGCCTTACTTATGCAGTGCAGTAGAACACAAAGAATAATTTTTGTCCTCATCAAGTGACACAGCCAAAGTCCTGTGTGGCCACTGAAAAGACCCCCAGTCTTCGTTCGGCCTACCAATAATGTCTGGTGATTGCAGAACACCGGGTTGTGACACACCAGTGCTGTTTGTCCCTGTCCATCTGCCTGGCTCCAGTGGGGATGTTTGGATGGATGGTGGTTCAGCTGTGTACAGTAACTGGCTGGCATTGGGAGCAGCAGAGCTTCACAGAGTTCATGCAATGCTTGGACTCGGTCGAGTATGGAGAGGGGGCTGTGCAGCGGGACAGAGCCCTCAGGGCCGTTTGCCCCTGGCAGCTGAGCTGGAGGAACTTACCTGAGGGCACCCAGGACTCAGAGCCAGTCCCCCTGGCATCCTGCATGGCATGCAAGGGTGTCACACATGGTTAACACGCAGCTCTAACCCGTGCCTGGCACAAAGGAGGAAGAATGGTGGGCGTACCGTGTCCATAGTGAGGGGCCATGGGGCGCCGCGGGGGCCACTGCTTGTGTCCAATGCTGCCATAATAAGCTTCTTCTTTTACAGGTGAAATATTTCCCTCACTACCTGACCGAGACCGAGCGCCTTCACTGTTACTGTCCATTGTAATTTCTATGGAGAAAAAGGGAATGATCTATTAAAACAGATTGTAGAGTTGCCTCAGCGGAGGCTCCTGCTGCCAGGCTGGGCCTGCCTGGTTTTCTCGCTTCCTAAACACTGCACAAGCTTTGCCAGATGTCTCAGCCTCTAGAAATCCTCTTCAATGTGTGTGTGGGGGAGTGTCACAGAAATTTGAATCTGGATTTTGTGCTTTTTAAAATTCATACAGTGTAAATATTGTTTGTTAGGTCTTTGGAGAGGAATTGTCTTTCATTATGAGGTTTAAACAACAATCCTAAATACAATGCTACCTGCCAGATCTGCAAGGTCAAGAGAACTGTAAACTCTGTTTCACCTTCTAAAGTATCAACCTAAACCCAAAAATTAATTAATTCACTTAAATCCTACCTGCAAGAAGATAATAGTCTAAAGAATTTGTAGATCTATGGAGAAAACACCTCACAGAACTTAAATTTTGGAGAGAGATTTTGCTATGGGAATCCTAAGAACTCTACAGTCTTGAAAGTCTTTCCTGTTTCTCCCAGAACTGCTTTAAGAACTCTCCATCACGTAAGTGACCCTTTAGCTAAATAACTCAACAAAAACCCCAGACAAATTTGGACTCCATATTTTTCAGCTATACCTGAGGCCAACAAGTTTCAGGTATTTAAGAAGCCTAAACTTTGGCTCAGTCATATTTACTCTCTTCTTTTATTTTACTCTGCTTTTCATTTTATGGAACTCCATATTATAATGACACAGCCTCAGCAACTTCCTTCTTCAAAACCATCCTTGCAGCCCTTACTCTTGGGAAATGTTCTCTGTCACTGGAGATCCAAAGAGTGGGTTCAATTTATACAGTGATTCACTATATGCTTTTGGATGCCCTACTTTTACTACATTTTATTTATCTGAGCTCTCAATATTTTTCATATCTTCTAGATTTTTTTTTTTCCTAGCAGGTTTACAGGAAGGAACTCTCATGCAGTTTTTATGAAGTGTTTAAACTTGCTTCAGTTCTCCTCAAAGTGGTATTTTTCAGTATGGTGCTGAAAGGGAGAAATATTGCATGCTTACCTTTCAGTAACTTTAATCATTAGTCTTCTAGTCAGAAATTAGGACTCTTGAACTCTAAACCACATAAGGCCTTCCAATAGTTTCACAGCAAATAATATTTTTTGTTAAATATTGTGCATGATGCTCAATAGTTTCTTGTTACCAGCAAGAGAAAATATTGTCATTTATTTCTAATGGAATTTTCCCAAATGGCATTTGTGGATTGTAAATAATACAAACCACAATAATTAATGCTTTAAGTTACACTGAATGAAACAAAATCTGAGTTATTATTTTCTATTTAATTATCTCCTTGAGCACAGACTATCAGAAATTAATTTCTTTATCAGATTCCTAAGCTGTTGCTATTAAACTGCTAAACAGCAAAGTCATTGCTTAGTGGTTTCTGTGTCCTAACCTTGTTTACAGAAAGTGAGCTCTGATAAATTTAATCACTTCCCTTATTTTTTAATTAAAATGAAAATTAAAAGGAAACCCAAAGGATTCAGTCACACAAACTTCTCTACTGTCTTGCTATTAAAAATGGGGGGGTTTAGCAGATAATAGAAAAGAAAGAACTTCTATACAAAACTTGCTTTAAGTAGTTTAAAGGTAAACCAGGAATCTTTACTCCTGTGAAATCAAGGCTGCTTTCAGAGGGAAAAAAAGAGGATATGAAAATCTAACATTCATCACAGCATCATCCAAAAGCTGCAATAACCTGTCAGGAGAAGCACAAGAGCCTCCCTGGACCTGATTCTCCTCCAGGCCATTTTTATTCCAGGGTAATTCCATTGACATCTGTGAAGCTAATCCTGGTTTGCACCAGGAATTGGGATGAGAATCAGCCTCTGACAAGCCCCACAACACTGAGGAGACTGAGCAAGTTCTGTGCATTTTGCAGCTGTGTCTGTTTTCTGATCTATGGCTTCAATAACAGTAGTTACTATCCACTAGATATCCAAAGAAATATGCCAACTAGGAGGATTTTGCTTTTAATTTACAGTACAGGAATTTTAGTGTGATTTTATGACAAGGGAAAAAAATTTAATACTTAAAAATAAAAGCATTCCTTAAGGATCAGTCTCTTTCCTTCTGACAATCCCCATTTGTTACATCAATTATTCCCATACAAGTCAGTGAGAATTGCCTGACACTGCTTCCTTCTCCTCATCATGGTGCCTACAATGTTCACAAATTAAAGTCCAGATTAGGGACAGGAAACAGATAAACTTTCCATCTTCATGGAGTAAAGTTCTGTGAATAACTCACAGAACTCCTCCTGCATTTGTTTTGCATGTGTATCCTGATTTTCAGTGTGAATGTTTCTCCTTTTTCAGTTTAGAGTGCAAGTTTTAACAGATACATATTTGTCCACAGTGTCTTCATTCCATTATCTTTTTCCCACTACTTTTTGGATTTTCTGGTGTTCACCAGCATATAGATTAAGTCATAATTAAACCAGAATAGAGATGACTCTGTAAGAAAACCCAAATCTGGTAAATATATGCAAGTTCTACAAACTTATTGCATTTAACAGTTTCCATTTTCCCCGTTAAATTCCAAAAAGTAGTCAAGACAATGGAAAGTGAATGCAAAATGATGGTTGATGAATGGAAGGATGGATGGGTGAATGGATGGCTGAATGGCTGCATTTATTTTACTGATCATATAGTAACCTGCCTGCAAATTTTTTCTTAGGTAAGATCTAACATTATCTAAGCTTAACCAAGCTTAAAAAAGCTCCAATACCCACTAAATTTAATGAAAAGACTCCCAGGGATGTCAATGACTACTAATTCAACCCCCTGTGAGGCCCCAGCACACTCATTTACGTGGAGATGTTTTTAGTCCCACTTCACCCCCTTTAAACTGGGAGTAGCCTGGTTCAAGACAAATATCCACTGTTTCATTGTTTTAAGGGTTGCCTTCCCAACTCTGAGGCTGCAAAGAACAGAAATGCACCAATCTGTCCAACTAACCAATGGAAGGGACCAACATTGGCCGAGACCTTTGTGGCACTGCACTGCCATGAGAGGACCTTCGTCCTGCATGTTCCACCCTTTCAGGCCGTCCTGCAGATGCTGGATTACCTAAAAGCTAAAAAAAAAAACAAACAAAACAAAACAAAAACAAAAAACAACAACAGAAAAAACAGGTTTGTAAGTTCCATGCGTGGTAACATCGTGATCATATGGCTGGACATTAATCAGAGGTCAATCACATTTGGAAGCATAAGCTCTAAAGGCAACTAAACTTAGTTTTTAACTGAAAGGTTAGCTGAAAACTAAATACTGTTGCCTGGCAAACCTGCGAAAGGAAAAAAAATGGTTCCCTGATTTATGGCAGAGTTTTGTAACCAGCAGTCACACATCAGAACAAAAAGAAAAGAAAAGAATAATTTTTGAAATATTCTTTTGCCTTTGTTGTTGCCGCTAAGGTGACGTTTTAACCTCCTGGAGAGTAGTACAAGCAGTTGTGAGCTGTGGAGATTGGACTGCACTGCAAGAGCCTCGCTTGTGTCCAGCTCTAGAGCTTCCTCCAGTCTGCAGCATGGGAAGCAGTGTAGGTCCTTCTGGCTTTGAGCACACTGTGTTTCTAGAGTGGCCTTCGGCTGCCAAAGCCTTTTAAAGCTCAGTGAAACCTGTAGACAGCAATGCAGACACACTTCCTCTCACTTCACAGCTGGCTCTGGTCACTACCCTCGCAGGAAACACTATTTATTTAACCAAATGGTACTATTTTAATGCTCTCCAGAGTTTATCGTGCAGCCATCAAGATTAACACAGCTTGGTCACCAATTTTGATGGGAGGAATTTGTAAGGATGGTTTCAGCATGAACTGCTGAGGCTGGAAGAGCAGGCAGCTGATCTCTACTCTTACGTGAGGTGCATTAGAATGGAGGTTTCCACTCTGGACTGTTGCAGGCTGAGAGAGGGTAAAGAACTTGCTTTGGTCTTTAGGGAGCAGGGAAGACTATGGATGCATCTATCACCCGTGGAGACTCTTCTACAGATTAATGGACAGAAATGCAAATAGGCAAGATCACGCAGAGGCATCCTTGAAAGATATGGGATGGCCCTGGCCTCTCCCTCTGGAAGAAGCTGTCTGCCTGCATCCTCACCAGAGATGCAGTCTGCAACTTCAAAGGCAAGAAGAGATGGTCTAAAAAGGACGGCAAAGTGGTGACAGAGCAGAGATATAAGGCAGCAAATGAAAATATGATGAAGCTGTGACTCCATAAATCTGGGTCACTGTCACACTGGGGGAGAATCTTGGTTCTTGTCCAGAGATGTTCCATGATAAAGAGCATATCCTGAAAATTCTGGGAATGGGATGAATAAAAACAACACAATGAAATGAATTCCTTGACAGTAATATTAACAAAAAAAGTAAAAAAAAAAATAAATTACTGATGAAATATTTTCCAGGTAGAATGCAGCTTTTTTTTTTTTTTTTTTTTTTTTTTTTTTTTTAAGCAACATTCAGATGGGCAAAGTCAAGAAAAACAATCTTTTGGGAAAAATTATAGTTCAGCTAACCCTTAATTAAAATTTAGATTCAGTTGTCCTTTAATAAAAGCAGCCATTATTGTAATTTGGTTCGTGGGAAAATCATTGTAAAGCAAATTAATCTGATTTCAGCATGACACAAAAGAGGACTATAAAGGAAAATGCATAATAATAAAAAAAAATGAATGGGGAGGAAAGAAAAAAAGGGGAAAATGTAGCAGATGGGTCCAAAGGATGGACTCTAAAAATTAATTCAGGGAAAAAAGAGAAAGAACAAAAAAACCCAAAAATTAGTAATCTAAAGAAAACAGACTGATTTGGCAAGCAGATGTTAGAAGGAAGATTTACTTCACACACCAGAGAGTCTTCTGCATCTCTGTGGGATGGCTTTGCAAGTGGCCCAGCTGCCCTAGAGTCAGCCAGCTTAAAGTCGGTCTTCCAGCCTCCCTGAACATCTTCATTAGAGAAATTATCTGTTCTATTACACTTCTGAACTTCATACTTCCTCTCGTAACCGGGCTTGGCCTGCTCGCTCCTGGGCTCTACAAAGGAAGGCCCCAGGTCCCCGAAATCTTCCTCGATGCTGCTTTGCCTGGTCAAGGTTTTCCTGCGCGCCAGCAGCGGCCTCGTGCTCTTCCTGCAGGAGCAGCGAGCGGCCTCTGCACAGCAGCGAGGGGCCACGTGGGCAGAAACGGCATCACAGGTGGATCTGAAGCTGAAACGGGACTCCTCCTCTTCGCTGCCACAGTCCAGGCCACTGTCCGGGCTCCTGGAGAGGGACCGGCTGTGCTTGCATCCTCTGTCGTCCGCGCCAAAATCCTCCCCGCCTGAAATCCTGTGCTTGGCCGGGTACCAGAAGTTGTGCTGCTGGTCTTGATTGTAGGGCCTAGGTGCTCTAGAGTCTCTAGCTATTTTGGGGTTCTTTTTATAGGGCATACCTAAACCCTGCTTGTACAGCAGTTCAGAGTATTCCCCATCCTCTTCGGCTACTTCTGGAATACTGAAAAGCTTTTTACTGTGGTGTATCTGCTGTGAAAAGTCAGGCTGTTCCAAAAAAGTGGCTTCAGTGGTCTTATCGCACTCCTTAAAGAGTATGTAATGTTAAAAAACCAGACAGGGAACAAATAGTGTGTGACAAAAATAAAATGGGAGGGAAAAGGGAGAAGAAAAGAAAAATAAAGACAGAATTAGTTTTAGAGCAATGGCAAACATAAGACATGCAGCTTATTTAGTGAAAAGGATGTCATGCTTTGAATGAGAATCTGTGAAAAATAAAGACATGATTAAGAAGTTGCTGGGTGTCAGGTACAACATGAGAGGTCGGTACAAACAACTGAGTGATGCTCTTAACAAGAATAAACTCATGCATTTAAAACAAAGCAGTAAAAGCCATACAGGTTCCAGCATGGTGAATGAGAATGGCATTAAAACACGTTCCTTGCACCATGCCAAATTGCTATTTAAGTTTTCTTTGGAACCAGAACCCATATCTGAGAAGGACAAGTCTGCTCTAGCAAGCTTTCTTGCTTTGCATCTGTTAAAGCATCCTGTGTAAGCAGCAAGTATCTTAAATCTCCTGACAGAGGAGAGCAATTCTGCAGACATCATTAAAGGAGTTCTAGTTTCCTTTCTAAAATTCTAAAAAACCTGCACCATTTTTAAAGCTTGGCTTGCACAGAAAGACCCCTGAGAAGCAGGAAGCTCTCTGATGTCACTTGGTCTGCACTGTCATCAAATCTCTCATCATAATCTTGCACCTGCTTGATAAAACCAAGATTTGAAAATCAACCAATTAGCAGAAGTAAGTAAGAGTCTCTGTTTACATTAGAAGTAGGTAAAAACTATCCCAGCCTGGGAAAAAGAAGCATTCTGAACACGACAGACATATTTTTGAAATTTTTCCAATTCCATTTACACAAAACACAGGTTGGTCTGACAGATGAGTCCTGTGAGTGTCTTTGCTGGACTCTGAGAAGAGACAAGAGAAGACAATGCAGGAGGTGTTGGTTTTGACAGACAGGGTTTGTTGATTCTACCCCCCAGAGATCATCTTTCCTTGTACTTAATGCCCAGATCAGGGAGATCTCTGGTCACAAGAGCACCCATAAATGACAGGATCATCCTGGAGATTTCAGCAGTTCTCCCTCTCTCTGAGCGTGTTAAACTTAACTGGGTCTTGGATGTTGTCCCCTTTCAGGCATTAGGAACTTTCTTATTTCACCTATTTTCATTCCTTTTTGAAATGTGTATCACACTTGTGAAACAAGACAAACTGACATCAAAGTGGAAAAACAAATCAGAATGAACAGTGATAGTTTTGATAAGCTGCTGCATCAAGAGAAGCACACCTGTAAACCTTAACAGTCTAAAATTATTTACTGCCCCAGTTAATGTTCTGGCCCTTTCTTTCTAAATATCAACACTGGCAATACTAATTTAAAACAAAGAAATAAATATACTTTCTGATGCATAAAGAACAAGAACAGTCTAGGGATTATTCTCTTTTTCCCAGTGGGAAGGGACAGAAGCAGCATGCAGAAGGATTTCACTTTCAACCTTTATGTTAGCAGAACAATAGAAAACTGATTATTTCTTCTTTTGAAAAAGTACCTGTCTCATTGCAGATAGCATCAGAATAAAAAGAATGAATTTACAGCACATGAAAGCAGTTACAAGAATGGTCAAAATGCTTGTATGCATGAAATTGATTTTAGTTAAACAACAGTGTCTTGAAAAAAAGTTGACCTCTGTGTTTGTGCTAAGAAAACAAAATTTGTGTGATTACTACAGACATAAAAAGCCAAATACAATTTACATGTACAAATATAGTATGGGAACTACATATTTGGCATTGGGTAAATTCAATATCCTACTTATGCTTTAATTGTTATCATAAAGTTGTCTTTCATGATGAATAGTCCTGTGTAGTGTTAAGGCAATATTTCTCATGGGTATTTCCTGCTGTCTCTGGTGATTTTTTATATCCCTCTGGTGATTACTTAATAATCACCAGAGCACAAGGATTTCTGATAATGCATTGATCAAACAAAGCTAATCCAACTCCCTTTCTTACAAGAATCCTTTAGAGCCTGGGAAGAAATGGGACTGGCACTGGAAACAGGGACAAATCACTCAGACATGAAAAACATACATTGCCTTCTTGGTATGTACATAATTTTTATACATCTCCTTGCTCAGAAACAACTCATTTTCTGGGTAGCACATGCAGCATTATCTTCATATAGACATGGCAGAGGTCCTCAGATGTAGAACTGAAATTGCAACTGCAACAGTTACAAGTAGGAAAACAGTCAATTAGTTAAAAGATTAGCTATCCAACAATGAAGGAAAAAGAAAGGAATAACTGCATTAAAGCGGCCCAGCTCTAGGTCTATATGACAGTGTGAGTTTTAATGGTCTGCAAAATCCATAACTGACTACAGGAAACGCTTTGAAGGAAGAATCAAACCCCGGGGGTGCTCCTGAGGGCTCCCTGCAGCCACACTTACCTTGAGGGCGTTGTGGGAGCTCCCACTGACTCGCCGTCTCCCTCCATCCTCCAGCTGCATTTCGGAGTAAAGCTCTTCCTCATCTTCCTCCATAATGTCAGACAAGTCCGAGCCTCTGCTGCTCTCTGTGTGATACTCCTCCCCGTGGCAATAGTGAGGCTGATTCACAAGGTGAGAGAGAGAAAGGTCTTTACTGCCTGTAGAGCTGGAAATCCTCAGATAACACACCGAGGACCAGAGCATTTCCTAGATTTGAATGTCACGCTGATCACCACGTATAAGTTACATCCCATGGCTTGCTGCTCTGTTCTACCTGAGAGATCCTGTATGAAGTTTGTTTTGGCCATTTATGGTCCTAATTCAAGAAATCCAGTCTTAATCCCAGGTGATACATAAAAGGATATCTCCATTCCCAGCACCAAATCTAGTCTTAGTCTTGATTAAATTCCCCTGATTTAAAGAGGTCCTTCATGCATCAGTGGACTTGCTGACCAAATTGTAAAAGCCCTAGGATAATTCACATATCATCTGTTCTTCACAGCTGTTTCTTACATCACATTATAATTTAAAAGTGATCAGCATTTAATTCTTGCAGGGTGTTACCACCATTGTATGATATAAGTAGCTGATGACATTTGAAGCTTTAATTTTTTTAAACATTGTAGGAATAGACTGACTAAAACACTGGAAATTTGAGGCATTGTTCATACATTTGTAGCTGCTTGAACATCTATAATAAACAGAACCAAAATTCCAGAACATCTCAGAAGTGGCACAAGAAGGAGTGGTGTTCCTTGGACCCTTCCACATGGGAAGGTATATATTTCTTTTCAGTGGGATCAAATTAAAGCTGTGCAGTCGTGCAAAATTCTTCTGGCAACACCTTTCCATTCCTTACAGCGTGCCAAGCACAGAGGATTTTGGCTTTCTGTAATTAGGTTATGAGCTTACAGGTTGTGGATTTTATGGAACGCAGAAACTCTTCCCACTTCCCCTTTTCCCACAGCATTTTTTCATGTGCAGTAGTGACACCACACTGAAAGGCCCAGAACCCAAACATGACAGTCCAGTCACATTTGCTAGTTCAGCTTTTCCATCTTCATTTTTGCAGTTTCCACTGCTCAAACCTGCTGCTTGGGCTGATGGCCTGGAGGTGCCTGGTGCATTCAGCTCCCATCAGGCAGTGTCATGCTGCAGGAACAGGACACACATCTCCCTCCCCAAGAATTCCTGCTTGCCTGTGCAGTTTACCAACACAGCCACAATAATCAGGAGGTGACCTGGACAGCCTGCTGAGCTTCAGAAAGTGCTTGTTTTATGTCAAACACTTGACACAACGACAAAACCAGGCTACTCACTTGCTTTCCAAGTTCTGACCCTTTTAGGAAATCATCCACTGAAGCTCCCCTTCTTTTGACATTGGGAGAATCATAGCCATCCTCCTCCTCATCAGAGTTGGCATACTGGGCACTGCTCCTGTCGCTGAACACACTCCTCCTCTCCATCTAGCAAGGCAACAAAAAAATAGAAAATTGTGAAGCAGACTCCCTCCTGCCACCAGAAGAAGAAATGGCAAATATAAGAACTCAAGCACACAAATGTGCTCATGGTTAGAGCAGTGCTGGTTTCCCCGACTGGAATCTTTAAGAAATATTCAAGAATTTTTTGCTTATCATATTCCTCTGGCTCATAAACAATTACATGATTCTCTGTGATCATCAACTCGTCTGCTCTCTTCCCTGTACCACTTATGTCAAAATTCTCAGTATTCTACAGTCAGAGGCTGCTAACAAAGACAATAATTTCCCCTTGGCAGAGAGTCAGTGGATGAACTCAGCACAAAAAAAGCTTTAGAATGAGACTCTGGGCTCTTCCTCTGCTCTGAGGTCACTCCTGGCCTCAGTTACTAATTCCTGCTGCTTACTCTCCTGACAATAACCCTCAGCCATCTAACAGGCTGGATGAGGGCAGGGAGAAGGCACACAGCTTCTGCAGCAGCTTACCACAGGAGAAGAATTTCTACTACAGGGGACTAAACATGACAAATATCACTGGTAGGATTTGATTTAATTTAGAATGAATTCATCTGTAAACTTCTGTCCACATTCCTGAATTAAACATTTCAAGCATCACTTAAATTAATGTAATTAAACATGGTTCAGAGTATTTGTTATGTCAGCATTTTCCAAACTAGAAAAAGTATTTCTGTTATCTTTCCCTATATAGTTCTTAAATCAACTTTCACCTCTGAGAGCCCAAGAAACAAATTTTTTCCTTCTACTACATTTACTCCAGTTTTCTTTCTTTATAAACAAAAGGAAGATACATACACATGCACACTTATGTATTTATCAGACATTATTGATCCAGAATTACTCAGGTTCTCAAAAGCTGGCTCAATTCACCCACTGGCTCAAAAGAGGGACAGTCAACAAGCTGGGGCTGTTAAGATACGTGTGAACTGTCAAAATTAATGGAGTTATTTTGGACATATGATGGGAGACCAAAAACTGGACATAAGTGATGACTGCCGGATGAAGGACCACAAGGGTGTATGAAATAAGTGACTCCACAGCTTGTAAAAAGTAACAGACAGTTGTGAGCAGCTTGTGATGAGAAAGTCACTGCCCAGGGCACTGGGAGTGTTTAAATATTGCATACTTGCGTAGAAAAACCAGAGCGTGTTGTCAGGATGCATATACATCAGCTGTACTGACCCTTGAGCCTCAAATATGGGATTTAAATTAACTAGCAAACATCTGAGTCACTGCAGCAGCCATGGGTCCAAACCAGGCAGTGTCCTTTGGCAGTGATGCTGTTAGCAGCTACAGGAGGAGCTGCAGTGAAAAGCAGTTGTGAACATCTGTGAAAATGTGACACTGAGAAGGGCAAATATGTAAAACTGCCTGTGAGATCCACGGCAGACAGACACAACAGTGCTTTACACGCACAGAATTTCAGCACACTGTTTTATCTCCAACTACGGACCCTCAGAGCTTAGGAATGAATTATCTGCTCCCTAAAGCACGTGACGAAAAAAAACCCTTTTGATGGGAAGCACCACAATGAATAAAAACAACCCGAAAAAAGCCCTTGAGAGAAAAAGTTTGCCTTTACCCTGTTGCTCTCTGCAACCCTTTGCGCAGCTTCTCTGGCCATGGCTTTCGCGACGGTGTTTGGGATGGGTGTGCCTTGGGGCTGAGGGAGGATCCTGTTGGGGGATGGAGACCTCCTCCCGTGGCTGTGGAAGCTGGGGGGCTCCAGGGTGTGTCCGTGGACGGGGGACGCCGAACGAGTCTGCTCCCACGACTCATCCCTTTTCAAATGGGGACCTAAATGTTCTTCTTTGGTTTCTGGGGCTCCGGCACTTGCTAATGGCTTAGATTTGGGAGCAGTTCTGGGGTGAGGGGTTGGAGGCACCAGGAGGTCGGGTGGAATGGCAGCAACAGAAGAGTCCACTGATTCCCCTTGTGCAGAGAGCGTTCGAACAGTGACTTCCCTCGCTTCCAAACTCCTCAGCCTCAGCAGCTCCACCAGTGTGTTCTCTGCTGTTGGGAAGATCACCTCTGCCACCTGGGAGCACAAACAAACAACTCATGAGCATGGAAACATCTGCCTCCCTCCCCTCAGCCCCACTAAAGGACAACCTTCAAAGTCTTGACATGGGGTGAACTATTTCCAACCCCAGCACCAGTTGTCTTTAATCCTTTCAACCCCGTTGTCCAAAAGCTGAAGTTTTTGGGTTTTTTTCTCCAAAAGCTGAAGTGTCTGTAGAAAGGAAGCTCATGAGCAAGTTGTGCACAAACAAAAGAACAGGGTCTCCTGAAAACTGAGTGAGAACCCCCTGCAGGCATCCAAGGGCTGTCACATCTTTCTTGCTGCCTTCACCTGTTGGAATTCCCACAGAGCAGATGGTCCCTGTAATGCTGGAAGGAGAACTCACCCGTTGCCCTCTCGCATAAACCCCGTAACCTGTGACGTTGGCGCCGTGGGAGGTCCCCGTGGCCGTCAGAGTCGGGGGCTTCCAGGACACCTGGAGGGTCCCTGGGGTGGACCCAGCCCGGACAGCAACATCTTGAGGTGGAGCTGGAGGACCTGAGGAAGATGGGACAGGTCACTGTGGCTGGAAACTACAGATCTCAAAGCACTTTTTATTTTTTTTATTTTTTTTTTTTTAATTTTTTAGAAGACAAACTATCCTTGTTGTGGTTGTTTTGTAAGAGCAGAAGCACGGGCTCAGCAGGTCATGGAGCAGGAACTGACCCTCACTTTATGACCATTAACTAAACTGTACTCCTTTTCAAGATGGTCTGTACTTGCACCTTGCTGTGAACCTGTTTTTAACCCTCCAGGCTGCATAACTGATATTCTTGAATGCAGGATATGCTAACAGAAAAACAGAGTGAGAAAAAGGCCCAGGATAGGCACTGTTAGTGGAAAACTGCTGCATGTGACAGCAAATTACATTTTGAGATATATGTCTGCACTGAATGCACATTACATACTCTGAAATCACATCCAAATTCTGTCTCTCTGGACCATCAGTGGCTCCAAGTCCCAATTTAAGGGCCAGAAGCACAGTGAACTAAGGTGCAATGTGAACTGCAAGCTGAAAATTCAACATTTTCCACCAGCAGCACGCTGGTTAAAGGACAACTGATCTCACAGTCTTTCCTCTGCACTGAAGAAAAAAAATGCATCCACTAACCTCTTAAGGCATTTCCAGTATGTTAGTGTAATAGCACACCAAATACATCCTTAATTAAAAGACATTACCCTACTATAAATAGTTCTACTGCGGCCAGAAAGCCAAAGTAAAAATACCATAGAGATTATTAGTTCATAAATTTTTCAAGCATCCTGTTGTGCTAATTTAACAGCCAAACCCTGAGAAATGTCTCGTGTTAAAACATCTCAGAAGGAGGGTTCAGCAAGCTCTGCAGAACAGCCAGGAGGATACAAACCTCTAGTTTACTTTTCCCAGCGAACTAAGCACAACCAGTTCCTGCTCATCTACCAAAAAGGCCACAAATATTTCAGCTGTGTGCCTGATACATGTGCAAAATACCACACGAGTCTCAGCCAGTTTGCTGGCAAACTGCCAGTGCATTTCACTGGTTTGCTGTCACTGAATTTTGTTCTCCAGAGGGCATGGAAATAAAATTATGGTCATGTTCAGGACAGCACAGGCACAACAGGAAATTTTTGCTTGTACCATCCCCTGCATCTATAAAGTATTTTTAACTTGCAAGTCCAAAGTATGCAAATTGACCGGGTGTAGACTATTTTTGGCCAAGACAGATTTTGGTCTAGGATTGAATTTCAGCTTTCCTAACCATCCTATTTTATTGACAGCCAGCATTCCCAATCCAGCAGGGCTGCTGAGCTTACAAGAAAGAATGCATCTGATCTAACCCACTATCTTGTCAGTGACAATGACATTAATCTGGTCCTGCAGGAGAAGTCACCTTCCTTCCATTCTCCCACAACTAAACAATCCCCAGGGAGTGTGTCTCGACCTTCAGAGACTCTGGCAGGGACAGGTTTAATAAAGTGTGATGCCCAAGGCTTAGCATGGTTTCTATTTTCCCCCATCATTAAATGGGAAATTATTTTTGATGACTTGTGATGGTCTTGGCCATCAACATGAATGTTTGTTTTGGAATTCTGCCCTACTTTGGTCCTCATGGGGTTTTTCACATAAATTAGTTCAAAACCAATAACAGTCCCACGGGTCCTGATCCTGTACTTATTTCTGTTTTTGGATCTGAGCGTCCAAGAGAGAGAACTACTTCTATTTTAATTTAAGCAATTCCAATGCTTTGATGAATCAAGAAAATCAAATTTCAATGCTTTGATGAATCAATTGGTCAGCTGTCAATCGGCTTTGGTCTCACAGGAAGCAATGTGTTTTCAGTATAAATCATGCTAAACATGATATATTTATGCAAAGAGAAAAAAAGAAAAGTTGACCCTTAATTGTCCTGCACTTTTCATGTAACCGCTCTCTCTAGGTTTGAAATGTGAGCAGTTCCCTCAAGATCATTTTTGCTTATTGTACTCTCAAAAAAACCCTGAGTTTGATACAGTGTGAAAATATTAAAATATTCCCTGATCCCCACTCCTTTTTTGGGATAAGTGGCTGATGACATCCTTTTCTGTAAGGATATCACCCAACCCACTAGTAAAGGCCAGAGCTTCTCAGCTTTGAATAAAATGAGCACTGGAGGTATTTAAGGAGGAAAATTAATCCAGTCTGAGAAAAAGAACCAGCATTAGTCACTTAATTTCTTTCTTTTAACTGTGGTTTGAAAGAAGAAAGATGTGATTACTCGAAGCCAGCAGTATTTGCAAGACAAAACCATGACACACTGTGATGGTTAACTCCCATTTCATGGGCATCCTTTCCCTTTGTTCCAATAACTTCTGAAATACAGGCATAGGCCTCTAATAGCTTCAACTGTTGCTATTTTATTTTGCTATAAAACAGTGAAAAGTTGACATGCTTCTGTAAAAATGCTCCCTGTGCAATGAAGGTGGGGGGGGGGAAGACTCTGGATTTAAAAGATGAGGTTTCACTGCATTTCAGCTCCCCAGCAGAGAACAGCTCAGGCACTGCTTAGCACACTCCAGCAACTAGAGGGAGATACAGCACGTTCAGTGTTTGAAAAATACCTCACTCCAAAGGCCTTTCCCAATCAGTAAAGAAGCTGGCAAATGTAATAAGTTCAAGCCAGCATCCAGGCAGTGCCTCCCAGCTGCCCCAGAACACATTCCAGGTTGGAAATGTCCCCCTCCCACAGGTTCTACAACAGCACCACCACTCACCTCACTGACATGATTCCAGACAAAAGAGTAAATGTGTGAGCTGAGGATGTTTTTACTGAAACTATGAATCAACAGCATCAAAAAGAGGAGACATATGAGCTTAATTCCCTGTCTACTCAGCCAGCACGGCTGTCCTGCCTGTCTCCTCACATAAATAAAAGTCATACAAGCCAAGGAACAGATCAGAATTAATTCCTGCCTCTTTGCTGGAATCAAATCCCAGCAGGGAGTGAAGGAACCACAGCTCAGTACATGCTACTGACATTCCACTCTCCAGGAGCCACTTGTGCTTGTCTGTCCCTGTTCCAGAGGCACTCAGGGATCTGAAAGACTGGATGGATAAGGAGTCTCCTACTTGTCCTTGATCAGATGACCTTGGGTAGGTGAATATATAAGGACACGTTCAATTTTTTTCAGGGATATTGCCATATACCCCCAAAATCATGAGATTATCCTTTAATTCACTACATTCTTTCTGCTCCAGTTTTCAACACCACTTCAGTGTTCTTAAATAGTGGGAAATGACTGACAAGGCTTGCCACCATTCCTAATGTAAAAGCCAGGTGGGGAAAAAAACCTCAGACTATCCAAAACAAAATGGATTTGTTGACTTTACAGGTTCAAATTGTACAATGTGATTACAACTTCCCAACCAAAATACATTTACGTCCCCTAAGTGACTCCGTGGTCCTCTAAGAGGTTTGTGTTGTTTTTCATTAGAGAAAATGTTAAAAGTGCTTTAAGACACACACATAACAAAAAAATGACATGTCAGAAGTAAAAACTGTTTTTTCTCCCAGTGCTGTTCACGCCAATGAGAATAAATTACTACCAGAAATATTATAACTGGACAAACGAAATACAAATGGAGATTAATCTGATAAAACACTTAGCATGTTATCTGAGATGATGATCTGAAGTTTATCTCCCAAAAATGCATCTGTCCTTACCCAGGAGTGAAGAAGACAATAATGCAGGACAGGAATTAATTTTAAATAGCATAAAACAATCTAATAATCCCCAGTCTGCTCACAAAAGTGGCAGGGATTAGAGCAGGAAGCCAAAGGTTATTTTATCTAGTATTTTCAGAGAAACTTAACTGGAGAGTTTTGGGGTAGGGAGAAAAATATCAAACCTGCTGGCAATGTAGAAAATTCCACAAAGGCTTCCTTTTTTTCTCGTTGTTCCAAGGGAAGCTGCCAGGGCATCTGATGGGGCTTTGCCATGACCTTCACCTTGTAGGCCATATTGGGCTTCAAATTAAAAAAATGGTACTTGTAGCTAGCAGCCTTGACAATGTCAAACTCCTCTTCGTTGAGGAAGATGACGTGACTGTAATTACTGTTTGTAGGGAGCCAGGACAGCTCAGCAGAAATCTGGGTTATATTGTCCACTTTCAGATTGGAGGGGGCTACTATGACATCCTTCCCCACCAGCAGAGTGCACTGCAGCTCGTCGGAGTTGCCCTTGTTGGTGATGCTCTGGATGGATATTCTGTATGTGCAGGCAGAAATGTTGAGCTTTTCTATGAGAGCTTTCGTTCTGCTCCCCAAGGCGACGTTCATCCGGATTTCCTTGTCCACCAGGACGTTGTAGCTGCTGATGGTTCCCCAGCCGGGTGGCACCACTGGTGGCTCCCAGCCCACAATGACACTTTTGGCTAGTTGTTTGATAAGGGTGATTTTTCTAGGATAAGGCACAATGTCTTCTCCAATTTCATCAATGTTCACATCCAGAGTCCCTGCGCCGTTGCTGATGACGCCGGAGTCTATGTGACTTGGTGGACTTATCTCCAAGAGATCTCCTTCCAGAGCAGGACCCGAGTGGTTGATAAAATTCTGATCTTGTTCGCTGCTTAATGTGCTTGATAACCGGGTCTCGTTGTCTTGAACAAAATCCACAAAGTTTGAAGGGACTAGTCCTCTTTGTCCATCCAGAAGTTCTCCTGGTGAGGAAGAGCAAAGCCATTAAAATCCTTGGAGGAGAACACCTCCTTCATGCCCGTGCCTTGAGAGCGGACAGGACAAGGAAGAAGGATGGAGTGCAAACCCTACATAAACAACATTCACAGCTTGAGAACGTGAAGGGGAACACCAGAACTGCCAGCAAGCTTTCCTGTCAACTTCAATCTTGCCAGCAGGAAAAGCTGACACTATAAAATATCTTATAATTAGCTTTGCCTGCGAGGAGCGGCTTTGCCGGTGCAGAAACTCTGTTAATTAACAGAGCGATGATAAGGGTAATTTTAGCAACTGATTTAGTGGTAGACTAAGAAGGAAAGAATTTGGAGCGTGTTTGACAGACGGACTGATTTCGATCTGCATGAATTAGCATGAATTCACAGGCTGGAAAAAGCAAAAAAATACCTTCATAGAAGCCATCTTCATCCATGTCTCCGTACACGTAAAGGTACTTTCCTGCCGTAAGAGGGAGCTCTGCCTCTGGATTTTCGTTTGGTCCATCGAAAGGGTTGTAACTGCAGGGAGCACAGGAGCAACACTGATCGGGGGAGGTGGACAGCTCTAAGGCTTATTTTTTTTAAATGAATTAAAAGAAACTCAGTTGTGGGGGGTCTTTTCCAGCCCCCACATTTCATTTGTTTTATATTTTTTATGTGTCTCTTACACAAGTTTGTTAACTTCCACGAGGAAGTATTTAAATCCATATCCATCCTGAAAGAAATTGTTAGTCTCTGAAATTTTTATCATGACAGGACTTTATATCTGAAATTTTAAAGTGCAAAGCAAAGATGCAATGGACTTTTAAATCTTTCCTTGCTTGAGAAGGTAATTTATAAGAACAGATTGAGGCATCCTCTGCGAAGTAGGAGGTACCAATTTCATGTCATTTAGGCACTGAAGGTTGGAAATACAGTCGTGGGTGAGAGAGACATGTCATGTTCAGCTTCCTCTGAGAGTTAAAGCACGTGGACATGGCACTATTTTGCAGTCAGTAAAGGGGTCTGTTATCCATAACCCTGATTCCATGTAATAATTCAGTGTGTGAATAAAGTGAAGGAAAACCTAATGTTGAACATTACAACTGTGTATTATATATGGACTGAGATGGGGGGTTTTACCTATAACGGGCAATGCAAAGATGGACTTTCCCAGAATATCTCTGCTTTGAGGTATTGGAATTCTGATCATTATCCATCTGTAGGGGAGCAAAAAAAAAAAAAAAAGGTAATGCTATTTCAAAAAGCTGCATGAACAGTTTTCCTGACAGGTGATATCAATCAGACAGTGAACATGCAACATTGAGAAAAAACAGAAATTAAATTCCAACATGGAACACAACTGGTTAATTTTACTTAGAAGGGCTGACAGCAGTGACTAAGCACTTAAGACAAATATTGAGTTTAGAGCTGGTGCAAGTGTCAGCTTCCAAACAATTTGAAACAATGAGTATCACACAAAATATATCCCCTTGCCAATCCAATCCAATCCAATCCACAGCATCAGCATCTGTTGAATCCCACCCTTTCCACTAACAGAAAGAAACATATTTCCTTGGAATTTACCATCATATTTAACTCAAATCTGCAAAGCCACACATTTATTCCATTACAAATCTGGTCTACAAAACCCAGAGATTAAATTGTGGTGCTGAATCAACAGAGACTGTGCCTATTTTAGCTCTGCATCAGGTATCTCACTGCTAAAACAGTGATTCTTTCTGTTATGCTTTGAGCCTAGTAGAGTTTTTAAAGTGAGAGTCAAACTTCCTGCCATTTATTTTACAGAATGCTGTGAGCCATTTCAGAAAACATGACCAACTCTTTGCCTGTGTTTGAGAGAACTTTAATCAAAATAGAAATGCCAGGTAAACAGTGGGATCAAATAACATGAATTGTCCAAAAATTGATTGCAATTTTACCGTCTAAACAGAGTGAATATTGAACTGCAACTTTCAGCTCTAAACTGGTCCCTGTCAAAAGTACACCAGAAAAACACTGAGTTAATACACTTTTCCTCTGAATTAACTCTCAAGAGGTGGGTTAGCACAGCACACACTATTCTGCCTACACTTGACCCCAGTGAAGAGGACACTAACAGGTATTTTCCCCTGTGTAGAATTTGGGGATGTATGCACATTTCCAAGGATTATCACCCTGCCACCTTTATATGGTGCATAACTCAACCAAGAATGGTTATTCTAGAAGACTTTGGCACCAGTGACAACCAGGGCAGTTGCAAATATACTTTTTGCAGAGTGTCACTTTTTTTTTTTTCCTTATTTATTTCAGACTTCCCAGCGTTATGCTCCATTTTTAGATTTTATTCATACACTCTCCCTTAGGTCTGGATATCTCTGAAAAGGAATGGAGCTTAATTTCTGTGAGCTTGCATAATGTAAGTATGTATCACATAATTACACTCTAGAAGGCACAAAAAGTACAATTCTCCAAAAGAGGGCTTGACATTCTCAGTGAGAGATAACTCAAAAAATAATAGAAAAAGGGAATTAAATTTGACGTGTGCTTTTTCTGTTCCTTGCTGTTAGTTCTGCTTCCCTAAGTCTCCTTGCTAAGCTGCTTTTTCTGCTTTGACTACTTTTTCTGTGGCCTCTTCTAAAAGCAGTGAATGTTTCCACTTTTCAGTAATGCTGCTACACAAATATACACAAATATTTCTTGTGGATAATCCTTAGATATGCCCATGGAATTCCTCCTATACAAGAATCTAATATTTTGTTGAGTGTCCTACACAATACTCAGGCTTGTGATCCATTTAGAAACATTTGTTTCTATCAATTTTCACAGGTTCAATAGCAATGAACTTATATAATATAGAAAGAAAATATGCACAGTTGCAATTTATTTACTCCTGTAAAGATTAAGAAAGGGATTCCAGACTACAAAGTGAGGGGTAAAATCTAAAGATCATTTCCTCATGGGTATTTGCCCATACGAACCAGACCTTTTAGTATTTAATAGAAAATTATGCCCTTCTAAAAAGTTTTCCAAAATTTGTCCCATGCCTATTTTTATTTATAACATTTCTCCTAAATATTAACAAACAACTTTTTATGGCAGCTTTGAAAAGCTCTTCTGAGCCTCCCACTGGATTTCTACCAGAATCCTACCAAAAAGCAGAAAACCTTTCTAAGAAAGGAGGAACAGAACCTTTCAAAAGTACAATTAAACACCAGATGCAACAGCTGGATGGTGGAAGACTTTGGTGACAACAGCCTGCAACTTCCATTTTACAGGCTCAGTATCAGTTTAAGAGGGTGCTGGAAAGGCTGGAAAGGCTGGAAAGGCTGGAAAGGCTGTTAGCAGGTGGTGTCTGCCTTGAAAATATCAGTTATGTTCCCACTGATCGTGTTCTCGAGCTACCTCAGAAAATGAGAACATTCATGTCTTGACTTTTTAAAAGCCAATGGATCAACCTGCATCAGCCCCCTGGGGCAGAGGAGTCTTGGCCCCTGTAACACACATTTTCAGTAAGAAATTTAAAAAGACTCACGTCTGAATCAAATCTGCATCTTGGGGTACCAGATCTTGACTTGGACAGGAATGTAGGTTTGACAGACAGTTGTTCTGGTTTGTCTCCAGATATTTGAAGGGGTCTTATAAACTCTGAGATCACACAGCGACTTCCAGAAGGACTTTCATGAACTGGCAGTGAACAAAACACACACGAGAATAAGGAATTGCTCTCAAGCAGAAATACTGCCAACTAATAAGCAGCAGTGAGTTATTTTCTCCTCCTGTTAAAAATCCTTCTAGAAAAAGACTACAGTAGGTAGAACACAAAAGGCTCTGCCTACTCGTTCCCAGTCTCTTGGTAAATCACATAAATCAACCATATGTAACAAAACATAATGTAGAAAGTGAAGGTATTTTAACTCAAAAAATTCAAAGTTCAATTTTTCCT
The DNA here is from genome assembly GCF_001715985.3 of Manacus vitellinus. Taxonomy (NCBI): domain Eukaryota; kingdom Metazoa; phylum Chordata; class Aves; order Passeriformes; family Pipridae; genus Manacus; species Manacus vitellinus. The sequence continues at coordinate 5,874,937 of NW_021940379.1, forward strand.
TATTGAGAAAAAGTCCACCTTCATTCTGAGCACCTTAATATGTACAGAGAAGTTACCTGACCTGCTGTTTAACATACCCAGCACTAACGAGCTGCTGTTAGAACCTTTATTTCTTTTGGGGACTCTGTCATATACTGGAAAGTAGAACCAAGTCATACATTTGTCTTCTGAGAAAGTGACTGAAATGCTAATGATTTAGCTGGCAGGATGTTCATTTTCAAATGAAGTGGTTTGACTTTTGTCAGGCAGCAAGTGCCAAGAGCACCTGCTTCATACTTCGTGAGAGTTCCTCTTTAACACCAGCACTAAAACACGTAATTTGGTCACAGTTCCATCTCTCCAGTTTCTAAAAAAATGGAAGATTTGGGCTATGAGAAAGGAAAAATCTTCAGAAATCCTTTTTGAATATTTTTGTTGCGCTTTTAAAAACAGTTTTAAGAAAATGAAAAGGCAGCGTATACTGCACATTGAATAACCTAAGGAGGCTGATCCCTCTTATCTCCCACTGACTCCAGTGAAAATCAGGCCTAGAGGTGAGGGGAGACAATTAAAAAGAACATCATCAAGGTTGCAAGACAGACTAACAAATGTTATATAAAATACTTCTACATTTTTTCCCCTTTACTGTTAGTTTTATTCCTCAAACCACAGGACAGCAGGAGATTGTAAACTGAGCTTAGTTACACCTGCAGCGTGAGCAGAAGCTACAGCAAAGCACAGTCCTTGCTGACACATCCAGATATGCAGAGTGCATTCTCCTTTTCATTAACATAATGAGCCTATGCTCTAATTTTTCTGAATATGTGTAGGTTCAGCATTTCCTCTCCTGTTCTGCCAGAAGTCTGGACAGCAATGTTTTGCTACTGAACTGCAGCTTCCCAGACCACGTCACCAGGAATTATCAGTGGAACCTCTTTATTCATACTGCAGAGGAGAATAAGCTCCAAGAATATCATCAGAGGGTTTTTCTGGTGTTCTCATTAGTCCATTATGATTAATTTTCTCTGCATCACTGTAATTTACAGCAGGACAGCTTAAGCCCATTGACAGCAGGGTAATATACAACTCACCACACAAAAGATTAATTACAGCCAGCCCCGCTTACAGCAATCCCCAGGCTGGAAAAGGGCACATTTTTTATTCTTGGAACCTTTCTCACATATATAACAAAAAAGTCATCCCTGTTCAGAAACCTTCAGCCAATTTAGCTCCTTCTGTTTGCTGTTAATGTGCTTGCCATATCAGCCTGTCAGCGCCAAGCCTATAAATAATTGGGCCAACTGTGATTATTCATTCAAAGGAAACTGCTGTTTGGTCTCATACCTCCTGGATTCTTCAGGCTTTGTTTTTAAATTAGTTGCACAACATGGCAAATGTGGAGAAAGATTCTGGGACAATCTAGCCCTTGCTTTGCATACATATAGGATAACTAGGATAGGGACATGCATTATCAGGAACTCCAGGAGCATCAGGACGCTGGAAGATATTGATCTGTCTTATTATTATTGCTTGTGAGACAGAATACATAGAATTTGCCCTGAATCTTTAACATGTAGAAGAGAAAACTATGTTGTTGTGACTGCATTAGTGACTGGACACATGTATGCCCACATAGATACCTCACCTCCCATCAGAGTCACTGGAATATCCATCAAGGTATGTGGAAGTGCAGCTTCTGCCCCAGGTCTAGCTCTGTAAAATGGATCTGTCTTCCTAACTGGACTAATTGCTGCCTTCAGTGTCCTCTGTTTCTCCATTTATTTGGCTACTTGTGCAATGGAGCATCTCCCTTGTCAATAAGATCCACATAGGGTGCCATCAACTCCTGTCTCCTTAGGAAAGTGTGTGTGAAACAAAAGAAGCTGATCCTCTAAGGCTCCTTCCATACTGTGGGACTGCTTTTCTCCAGGGCCACAATGTGAGCTATTTCTTAAAGCAGTTTAAAAATTACTGCATTTTCAAGGTCTTCTAATATCTGCAGTAAACTGGAAAGAACTGATTTTCATGTGGGCCTTATCATGCAGCTTTAGCAGTGAGTTCCTGTGTGTTCTGAAGAGGAGCCTTTTTAAAAGGTCATGAGATACTTAGACAATATATGTAAATTCATGCAGATTCTATGTATGTAGAGCCACAGTTGGATTTTAAACAAAATAAACACAGGCATCATCAAGTAATGCCTTTGCAAAAAAAAAAAAAAAACAAAAAAAACAAACAAAAAAAAACAAAACCAAAAACAAACAAAAAAAAAACCCACCAAAATTGGGACTCACAGTGCATGAAGCACATTCCTCCTAAAAACTCCTGAACCTCTGTCATCTCCTGATCATTTCTACAGAGGAGAGCTACTCCTGCAGGTTGTGAATACAGGATACAGGCAAAAAAGGCTACATGATGTCCCTGGGCTTGAGCTACAGACTGTGGAGGAATGAGACCTACAGACTGTTTTAAAGCTTGTTAACTGCAAACCAAGCAAAAAAAAACCCAAACGAAACACCTTTCCTTTTATATCTGCCCTCTGGAAAAACCACATTTTAAAATGAAGAGTACAAGAGGTCAGTTCTTAAGAAAATGCAGCAGCATCTAGAAATGTCTCTTTTTTTTTCTCTAAATACTAGAAAAGAACCCTATAAAGCCACGGGGGCTTTATCCATAAAGTCTTTGTGAAATCAATATGTGCTCAAAATGACCATTATTTTCCCATGCCTGGCAAATACCTGTTAAAGTCTGAAGAACACCCTTTCAAGAGAAAAGGAAGATCACCAGGTCTAATTGAAATGTTTCAGGAGAATTAAAGCTGCCCATACTTGCATTACAATTAGACTCTCCATTTTATTTATTGCAATTGCTGATTCCATATGGACTACCTAAATTACCCAGAAAGACCATTTAGACGAGCCTCTTATCTGATGAATAATAAATCTTAAGGTTTCTCTATCTGATTGTGACATTATTATATGCTTAAAGTGAACTTTTAATGCTCTAATCCATTCTGGCTGGGTTTATTTCATTTCCTGATACATTCAAACATCACCAATTAAGGCAAAGCAGCTGGTCATAAACTGATCTCATTTCCGTCATTTGCTTTGCTTTGAAAGCTGTCCCTGTGTTCCCTCTTGTGTTCTTTCTTCCTCACACATAATAAAAATAATTACACTTCTGGTTTGAAGAACTTGCTGTACGTTACCATCATTATTGTGGAAGGGCTGATTTCAGTAATTAGAAATCCTGCCCACTTGCTCAAACATCACTTTATTGTTATCAGTGCATTCATACTGAGAATGAATGTTGTCCAAGGATTTCTGATGTTTATTCACTGGTGCTGCAGGGCCTGAATTCTTAGTCACATAAAAAAATCAAAAGGTTATGGGGAAAGATTTACAGCCTTTAAATGCCTTCAGTACAGACCTGGCTGCATTTGCTGTGCCTTTACTCAAGGATTACATGGAATATTTCTGTTTGGTATGTTTTGAAGGTTTTTAAAAAGGTTTTTCCAGTGGTATTTTATTAGTTTGGAGAGTTTGACTGAGTATCTTAAAAAGTTTAGGTGATTTTCATTTGGGGGTGGGAACCTGTTTAAATCAATTGCAGTGATACAGGCTGGACCTTCCCCAGCTGCCTGAAGGACATTTCAATACCTAACTACCTTTTCTTTAAAATTAATTTGAACTAATTTGAAAATCCTGTCCTTAGAAGACATGAAGAGCTAATGCTGCTGGTATTAAGGAAATTTCTACTAAATTCTTATGGCTATCAGGTAATGCCTCCAGAATTCTCCATTTACTGCACTTTGACATCCAGTTAAGTAAAACCTGCAGCTCCAGAAAAGCCTATGAATTAACATGTACCACAGTGGGTAAGACTGCCAACAGCTCCAATTTTGTGCTCAAGAACCCAAGGCACACAAAATACAGAGTCACTGAACTGAAATGAAAGAAGGATGTCACCTTGCTTCCCTTTGACTTGGTTTCACATTGGGTTTAGCACCCTTCACTGAAAATCACTGCTCGTCTGCAGCAGCAGGGAAATGATTTGTGATTCTTAGGACCTGTTGCTCAGGGTTTTTCTAGAAGCTTAGGGAGAAAAGTCGAGACTATTCCATATTTCCAGTTCCTTTTCACACTTATTTTAAAACAACCTTTGGTGAATTTGCAAGTGAAGGGAATTAACTGACAGCTGGTTTTTTGCAGAACGAGTGAAGTGATTCTTCACTGAGCTGGCGAGGACACTCCTCAGCCTCGAGAATAACATCCTGATAATACACAATCCAACGTGATTTACATGGAAGTGATTTCCAAGTGTGCTCAGGTAACCCCTTGCCTTGACCTTTGCAATTTTCATATGAATAATGGATGGTTGACAAGGCTCTGTACTTAGGAGAGCCGTTGCCTCTGGCAACAGGAGATGACCCGGTGAAAGTTCAACACAGATCTTGGATAACCACACACTGTGGACTGTCCTGGGCACTGTGAGTGTAAGAACAACAATACACATGTAAATCAATTTTTCTTGTTTTTCAAACTTTACATTCTCCACTTGTTTTCAAACTCAAATCAATAATATTTTTGTCGAGGCTCTTCTGTTTCTAGAACAACTGGGAGTTACATCTTTAAATACTATTTGAAACATGGTTAAAAATTTAAACGTACCTTTGCACAGTTTAGCAAGCAACTGTAGATATTATCCTCACCCAGTTCTGTTAAAATATATCCCCAGGAAACTCATTTTCAACCAAAATCAGTTTATACAAGAATCTGTGTTTTGTAGACAGTGTTTGCTTCAATTTTAATTTTTTTAATGTTTTACTTTCAATTTTTTTGTGGAGAAGTGCATCATTTCTGCTGAACAAATGAAATTAAGCCAAAACCACTTTGGTGTCTGTCAAAATACTTCGTTCAGTTCCTCTATTTTCTACCCATCTCTATTTACACTTCTCTTCTATGTAACGGCCAGTACAGTGTGTGTGTGTCTCTGTGCTTGCTTTCCCAATGAACTGCTACTTCAACAAGATAGCAGACCTACCCCTGTGTCCCTGAAACAGGGAAGGTTTCACAACAAAGCCTGTATATGCAGACAGTCCTTCTTCTTACAATGGAAGTATATTTTTACATAAGAAACACACAATTTAACACTGAACTGGTCTCTTATCACTACACCCAACAACAGTTAGAGAGAATTGTGCTCCCAGCTGTGCCCAAATAAAACTGGAACGAGCTCAGTGAAGGCTTAAGAGATACTTTGAAATTTAAACAAGTCACAAAACAGGAACAGGAGTGGATTCTACCCTCCATTTGTACAGCAAACTGTGTTTACATCACGGAGTTGCACCGGAAAACCTACAGGGCAGAACCGACACCCACAAACAAAAGGCTGGTCCTTACCTTTGCCTATAGAAGTGGCTATTCCATTCATTAACTGGGATAGAGATTTACCAGGAGAACCAGAGATATCCGAGGGTGCCAACGTGTTGCTGCTCAGGAGGTCAATCTTCCCTGCCTGCTGCCGAAACTTCTCCAGCTCTCTGGACAGGAGGTTAAATTGCTCGCTCTGCGTCCGGCATTTCTCCTCCAGCTCCCGGACCTTGGCCTGCACAACCAGGACACAACGCTGGGATCAGAGCTCTGCCTCCATCAGATTTTTCTGAAGGACCAGGAAGCCAGGAGAGGCAAACTATTTGGGATAAACAGGCCCACGATCTCCCTCTGATTCTCAGCCTGGTGGGAACCCTGGAATACTGAGGTGATTTCTCCTTTCGTCCTCAGTTTCCAAAGGGGAAATTCCTCATCTTATATTTTGGCAGTGCTCAAAAAACCACTGTCAAGAACACCTGCAAAGAGGTCCTACAGCTTTGTGACTTCTACACACATCTGAATGTCAGTTTTGTGGTGTGCTCTTCCAACTTTTTCTAAAACTCAGGTATTTTTCTGAGATTTGCCCATCCTCTGCTATTAAGTATAAACCTCCTGAATGGCTAGATTAACATTTATGTGTTAAAACCCAACAAGAACAAAAAAGCCCACAGTGGCTCATGCAGAATATGGACCCAGGTGCTGGCTGAATTCCCTTCCAAAACCAATGCTCCTCTCTTTAAAGCCACACAAAGTACTCCAGACTCCAGCAAGAGGAGGTTGGTTGAAAGGCTGTGAGAAGCACCAAAATGTCATTGTTGGCAAACATTTTCGTTTGAATTTCGAGGCATCAGGCTTTAACAAAAGAGAACTTAAAAAAGAACTTAAAACAAAAGAGAACTTCTGTGCTGACCTGGGAAATTTGCCTACGTACACCTTATGAATTCCTGATGTGAGAAAATGGATAAGGTGATGTGAAAGAAAGATTCCCTGACTGAAAGAAATGACAAAGGGCCTGGGAATTCAGGATTTTTTTCTACCACTTTTACTCAGAACATATGAAGAGTAGTAAAGACACTAGAGCATGAAAAAGCCTTTTATCCACATTCTGCACATTCATTGTACCAGCTAAATTAAGGATATAATAATGTTTTCAGTACAATGAATTTAAATTTCAATCTGCATTTTATTCAATCTGCACAGAAGACAAAACCCACAAATCTGGAGTACCCAGAGAGTTAGGAAAGAACATATTAACACCTCTTGCAAAGACTGAAGAATCAGAGAAGCTCCTGAGAGTTTTCCTTTGTGAGGTTTGATTTTCACATAAGGGCAACCAGTTGGCCTGTGCTCTGGAAATGTGGCAGAGGGAAGGCCACTGGAGACCCAGGGAGAACCCAGGTCTATGTGCTGTGACCCAAAGCAGCAGAAGTAGCCCAGCAGAGGCACTAATGGGCTCCTTGTATGAAAAGGTGATGTATTGTATCCTGGACTGGTGCTTTGTGATGAACAAATATCACTTTCCTTCATTAAAACTCCCTTTTATAGTATATGCCTCGTTAAACAACTGTTCTAACAAAGGAATCAATTAAATTCACTCAACTGAACTAAGAGTTTGGGTTTTCTCAAAGACAAAACATGTCTTTGTTCATGTAAGAAAAACTGCACATTTTACATATCAAGAAAACATATATTACATACCACCTCTAAAAAGATCCTAGCTCAGCTACAGACAAGGAAAACACTTATAGCACCCAGAAGAACCCAGAAATCCAAATTTTCTACTACAGAAGGTGGTACTGTTTCTTCCTTTTCTCGTAAAAAATACTTTTTTAAAGCCGCCGTGAATTTCAAAGATAAAATTTCTCTGTGTTCATAACACCAATTAATTTATTTCTGCTAAAGATGTCTCAGGGTATCCATCTGATCTGTTATAAAACAAAACCCAGTAAGAATCAGAGACATTGTGGGAGTTTTACACAAACATTAAATGCTTGGGGTTTTTTTTAGTCTTTCATCCCTTTGCTGTGGTTTTGAGGGACCGAAATGTGAGCCTTTGCTGCTTGTTAATTTGCTGCAAGAATATGACATCTATGTACGATTTTAAAAGGACATTAAGCAAACAAAGAAGTAAACTGGTCTGAGTTTTTGGTCCCCCCTTTTAAGGATGAGCTATTTGACCCTCTAAGAATATACACTGACTTTTCTACATGCAGTTTTGGAAACTCTAGCATAAAATGAAAAATAAAAACATCACAATCCAAATCTCGTCAAGATGCTAAGTCCGTCTTAAAAATGTTTTTGAAAAAACAGTAATGTATTATTATCTATTAATTTTAGAAGTATATGCATCTCAATATATGCCGCCTTTGTCTTTTCTTCTGAATATGTGGAAATTTCAAGTTGTTCTGTCATGACAGTGGGAAGCCTGGAAGAGAAATGCTTTTACTGCTTAAGGTTGTGAGTTAGAAGTGAGCACAAAGCTGGTACTATATAAAGAAAAAAGGGCCCTAAGATCCTCAGTGGAGCTACCAGGAAGCATTCCCTGTGCTCATCCTCGTTTCTTGGCTTCAGGCACGTGCTTGGTTTGCTGTCAGCCAGCCAGACTCACCTCGCTGGAGAAAACCTACACGTCCATGGACGTCAGTGCAGAGCGAGGCGTGTGCTCACAGCCATAAAATCTGGGTTTTTATTCTCTGTCGTGGTTCCTCCCATTTAATCTGCCCTGATAACGATGGCACAGAGGTGCCAAGTCTACCAGACCTCCCTAAAAGTGGCTCTGCCTACAGCAGTGGTTGTATGAAGAGACATTCCCTGCTGCAGACAGATTGAATGTCTGTCACTTGGCACCCGCCAAGTTTCTCATACAACCCATGGTGCTGCTTCTAAAGTTCAAATGGCTTCTAAAACAGAAAATGAAGCAGAGACTTCATCCATTACAAGACAGATACTGTTCACACGAGACAGGGAAGATGATGAGCAACTTTCCAAGTGGACAGGTTTGAATTCAGACTGGTAATTAACTCACATGTTCTGCTGGGGAGATATTATTTTATAGTTTAGCTGTTCTTGGCAGCAGTAGCTTTCACTGGGTGGTTCAAATCAACCTCAGGTGAAAATACCACATAAAATAGTCTCTGTATTAACAGCGAAACAATCTGAATTCAGACAAAATCCACACAGTCAGAAAGTTTACAGTGGTGAATAAACTACCAAACCATTCCTAATGGGCATGCTCTTAAGAAATTTGACTTCCAAAATCAGGATCTGAGTTCTCATCAAATCATGCCAAGATTAATTTCTCGTGGAATAAAAGTCTAATTTTGATGATTTGGTGTTTGGCCAAAAAAAAAATAAAAATGCAAAGCATGCTTGCATAACAATGGTTCTGGCACGCATCCCATGCAAGGTTAGGCAGGGCTATCGTACTCATTTTAGAGGGAAAGGTGCAGGACTCAGGACAGGGAAAGGAGAATTTATGCCCTAAAATACCTGCATGCTGTCCAAGGTGTTCTGGATGAAGTGCAAAGCAATAAATCCCAAACAAGACACAGTAAACAAAGAGATGTGAAATAACCAAAGAAATAAAAACAGTTTTGAATACTTTTGTTTTGTTTTGTTTTCTACATTTCAAAGCGAAGTATATTAGAACAGTTCCACGTGTAAAGACATGCATTAACACAAACCACGCTACAGAACGCTTCAGAAATCAATATTGCTGCTGATCTCAAACTGCAAAAGGCACATTAAATAAAATGCTAAAACAATAATGCACTTGTGGCAATAAAAAGCAAAAGCTTTGGCAACCTTGGTGGGGTTGTGCAGATCGCAGGTTGCAGACAAATCAGCTACACAGGAATTGTGCTCAGCTTGAGGGGGGTAAATAATCTCTTGCCTGCCTTGTTTTTAATTATGTTTTCCTGCATTATATACTTTCCACCAGGCATTAAATAATAATTTAATCTTGTGTTCTGAAAGCTAAAACAAACTTAATATATATGGTGAATACGAAAGGCTATGAGCAAAACACGTGCTGTGGGAATATTGATTTTTATGAACGAATTCTTTAATTATTTTTTCTTTACAGTTGATCGATGCACCTGAAAAAACACCTTTCACCAAGGTATGACCAGCAAGTGGACACACAGAAATACTGTGGGAAGCTAAACAGACTAGAAATCAGCTTTTGCTAAAAACAGATTTTTAGATGAAATATTGGCAATGCCCTTGCTACGATCAATCCATGGTATTGCCTGTTCTTTAGGATACATTAACCCTCAAAAAACATTTAATGCCTTTTCTTTTCATCAGGCAGAAAAATGAAGTGTTCTCTCTCTACCACACCCTTTTAAGGTTATTTGAAGCATCTAAATTCTTTCATTAGGTTTAAACTTTTTAGTTTTTTAACATGTTGCCTTATGTTTATTAGCCAGTATTTAATTAGGAACATTAGATAACAGATTGGTATTTGCAGCTATATTTCCAGCCTAATAAATAATATTTCTCGTAATTAATCACTTTCTATTTTAATAGTATTTTACAAAAAAAAAAGGTCCCAAATGAGAAACTGAGGTACACAAATTACTTCCAACAGCTCAGCTTAATGCACTCCTAACTGAATTATAAACCTTAGAGGATGAAATTATAATAGAAGATTAAAAAAGAAAATCTATCTGCCTACACATTCCTTGGAACTTTCAGAAGTGATGATACTGTAAAGTTATCACATTCAGAAGGGAACCTGAATAGGCAAAGGTAACACAGAGTATCTTACCTCTAGCAACTGAACTGCTCCCTCATGTTCCTTCTTAGCTTCAACCTGAGCCTTGTGTTTATGGAAAAGGAAAAAAGAAAAAGGAAAAAAAAAGAGAAAAAAAGGAGGAAAAGGGAAAATCATTAGTCATGCCACATATAATATGCTCTAAGCACATAAAGTAGCATACTGTATACACAAATCCAGAGCCAATTACAGTCTGGAAGGGTGGCTCTGCCAGTATTACTCCAGCACTTGGGCTCCAAGCCTCTGAAATAACTGCTTATTTTTAGGAGATCGAATCTCAGGGAAGCTTAATAGCATTGGTATTTTGCTGGGCCAACACAAGCAGGCTCAACACACTGCAAGATCACATCTCTGAAACCCTCCAAATTAAAGCTGAAGTGGAGTTTGATACTGAGGAGGTTCATAGTGTAGAAACTTCCCATATCAGGTAGGAGAAAGCGACACAAAAATTAAGCTCATTCTTTTAATGAAGCATCAGTATTTATCATTGAAAAAAATAGCTCACAAAACACCTCAAGGCAAGCACAAGTCAGGCTCTCTGAAAACAGCAGTGCAACATTTAGGGTCCAATCAATTGGGTCAAAGACGAAAAGAGAGAATAAATAAGAGCAGAAAAGTGTTTTATATAGCTCAGAAATTCACTTATCAAATCACAGTAGGGAAAAGCCTAAACCTTAAAACCAAAAAACAGCACTAAGTAACTTTGGGTTACCTTCCCTTTATTTCCATTTAAGGTTTCAGTATCTCCTTCATTGAAGCTTGCCCAAGATAAGCACAGATTTTGTTAACCATTGTATCATTCTGCACATTCCTCACCAGAGAAAAGTCTTAAAACCCTCCTGTTTGGCAGAGAACAGCACCCCACAGACTCTCCAATCTAATGGTCCAGAGAGTCCCATGATGGACACAGATAACAGCAATTTTAACTTCATTCCCCTCACCTCTAAGGGCCACTCTACTCCTTTATTGGTTTCAGTGGAAGCTGGGTCAGGCCATAAAGTCACAACCAGAACATTCACCCAAACTATCCTTCACTGTCATGCAGGATAATAAAGCCTCCTTCAATCCTGCCAGCACAGTCATATTTCTTCCTGGACTACAGTAATAAGTCTTAGTGCTAGCACTCGATAAATATTGGCTCCACGAGCATCAGCAAACATGTGATAACAGGTAATAGAAAGCCTTGAGTCATCCATCAGTACAAGTTTAATAAAATCTACCCAGAATACGAGTTCTGGATAAATGATTAGAAAACCTGCATCAATAGCTATCTCTCTTTCACATCCAACTGCCTCGTGTATTAAGGTTTTCTCGAAAGAAAAAGACCATCTGATTCCCCATCAGCACAAAATCGTGGTGAACAATATCGTGCTCTTACTTTTAGGCTGAAAAATCTGAGCTGAAAAGCCTGTATTTATATTAAAAAAGACAATGAATCTTTATTTATATTCAAAATGGGGCTGTACCAGCAACTTGCTTTGCTTTGAAGTGCCCATTTTGGGGGCTCCTCAGAGCCTTTACAACAGTAAGAAGATGTGCTGTGAAATGCCATCCAGTTATTGCCCAGAGTTACTACTATCATTTCACAAGACTTTCTCACATAATTATGTGACTCCAATAAAAAAGAAGGGAAGAAATAATTTAACCCACACACGTACCAGGTACGCTGGGAGATCTTGTTCCTTCAGGTCCACTGAACAAGAGTTTAAGTGCTGGCTGCAGATGCTCAGCCAGTTGCACTGAGCAAAATACCAAATATAATATAACCTCCTTTGTGCTTGACATCTGTCAAGCTGCAGCTTAGCAAAAGTGACTGGAGAAAAGACCAGCACAGAGATTTGCCTCCTGTGGCCAAACCAAACATATTTTTGGTGGATGAATGTAACAAAAATTAGCAAGAAACGCTGTACCTTCCTTTGATTTCTTTGCTTTGCCAGGGCTTAAATTTCAAGTCCAAAATTTATGAGGAAGTTCTAATAATAACAGCTGAATATAACTAGAAATGGCATTTTGAAATGTGCCTAAGTACATTAGTTGAGAAAGACTAAAAGAAAATTAACAGAAAGATTTCATTTGGTCAACTGCAGCTTTCTATTTCAAGCAAACTCCATTAGAAATATCTTTTATTCTACTGAGAATGTCACCCCCTGCCAATTCTCTATCAAATTATCATTAGCACTATTATTTCTGTGTTTTAATCTAGTCCAGCAATTGGAAAAATCAACATTAGCACTGAGACAATTGCAGCTTTAAGTGACTTTGGTATGATTGAAACTCAATATCATGTATTTCGTATTATAATGAATACTGAGAAATTGCAGCGTGGAAAAAAAAAGGTCTTAAAGTGATTTGTGAATTAGAGAATGACCTTGGAAATGAGGTACTTAAAAACTGTTTAGGTTATTGTGGTGGGTTGACCCTGGCTGGACACCAGGTGCCCACTGAAGCTGCTCCATCACTCCCCTCCTCAGCAGGGCAGGGGACAGAAAACACAGCAAAAGTGTCATGGGAGGACAGGGAGAGATCCCTCAGGAATCACTGTCACGGGCAAAAGAGGCTCAGGGAAATTAGTTTAGTTTATTAGCAATCAAATCAGAGTAGGATAATGAGAAATGAAACCAGATCTTAAAAACACCTTCCTTCACCCCTCCCTTTTTCCCTGGTACTCCTGAACTCTCTCCCAGACAGAGAATGGAGACAGAGAATGGGGGCTGTGTTCAGTCCACCACACGTTGTGTCTGCTGCTCTTTCCTCCTGACAGGGAGGACTCCTCTCACTCTGCCCCTGCTCCAGCGTGGGTCCTTTCTGTGGGATGCAGTTCTTCACAAACTTCTCCAACGTGAGTCTTTCCCACGGGCTGTGGTTCCTCACTAACTGCTCCAGCCTGGGGCCCTCCCATGGGGTGCAGCTCTTCAGGAACAGGCTGCTCCAGTGGGAATCTCCCACAGGGTCACAAGTGCCCCCAGCAAACCTGCTCCAGTGTGGGCTCTTCTCTCCACAGGTCCACAGCTCTGCCAGGATCCTGCTCCAGTGCAGGTTTCCCATGGTGTCCCAGCCTGCTTTGGTGTGGGGTCCTCCATGGGCAGCCTCACCATGGTCCTCATCAGGGGCTGCAGGGGAACCTCTGCTCTGGCTGCAGTTGCCCTTGTGCAGTTTTTCCCCCCACTTTTTAAATATATTACCCCAGAAGTGCTGCCACTGGTGGGCTTGGCCTTGGCCAGTGGTGGGTCCCTCCTGGAGCTGGAATTGGACCTGCTGGACATGGGGGAAGTTTCTGGCATCTTCTCATATATATCTTCTCTCTTGGCTCATAGAAGCATCTCCTGTAGCCACCCCACTAACCAAGGCCTTGTCACATAAACCCAATACATTTATGAAAAAGAAGATGAACTATGATTGAGATGACTCATTAATCTAATTTAATGGAGAAAGATAGCAAGAATTCCATATCTGGAAGAGAAAGCCAAAGAAATCCTGACAAAACATTGATATGTTAACTCTTCCAGCCAACTGGAAATGACAGAGACCTCATATTTTGATTATCATGAAATAAAAGCCAGATTCCTTCCTGAAATTTAAGAAATGCACAAGTATTCCTGAGGCAAGCATAGAAGGAAGCAATTGAAATACAAAGGAAATATATATGATTGTGTCAGTTTTATCCCTATTGAGAAAGAGGACTTAGATATACTGGAGTCAGGTTAACCTTCACTGGCATAAACATTCCTAAACCAACGGGCACAGACAACACCCACTTGTTGCTGCTGCAGCAGTGATCACACAGAACAATCCAGAGCAGGATCCAGTTTGGTAGCTGGGGTTCAAGTTCTTCAGACCAGCAGCTCCACTTCACGCTGTTCACTCTGCCACTGCAGCCTGGGATTTCCCCTGGCTTTCCCTGCTTTCCCTGGCTCCCCTTACCTTCTGCAGGAGCTCGATTTCCTGCTGTTTGGCGTTGAGGACAGCCAAGGCTTGCTCATGCTCCAACTCCAGCTGTTGCCGCCGTTCAGCAGCCTCTCGCATATGCTGTTTCAAGGGAACAGGGAAAACTATCAGGACACTTTAACCCGTTCCACCTGCAGCCAAACATAGAATCATAGAATCATAGAATCACAGAATCAGCTGGGTTGGAAGGGACCTCCGAGATCATCCAGTCCAACCCTTGATCCAACCCCGCCGTGGTTCCCAGCCCATGGCACTGATGCCACATCCAGTCTCTTCTTAAAAACCTCCAGGGATGGAGAATCCACCACTTCCCTGGGCAGCCCATTCCAATGGCTGAGCACCCTCTCTGGAAAGAAATTATTTCTAATATCTAACCTAAACCTCCCCTGGCACAGCTTAAGACCCAGCCCTCTTGTCTTGCTGATCGTTGCCTGGGAAAAGAGACCAACCCCCACCTGGCTCCCCCCTCCTGGCAGGGAGTTGTAGAGAGTGAGGAGGTCTCCCCTGAGCCTCCTCTTCTCCCGGCACTTGGCCTGCTTGAACCTCATCCCACTGGAATCAGCCCAACTCTCCAATCTATCCAGGTCCCTCTGCAGAGCCCTCCTGCCTTCCAGCTGCCATCCCCAGGGATGCAGATGTTCCATCTCAGCATAAAAACTCCCTGGGATAACCGACAGGAGAGCAGGAAACCGGACGGGGTTTTAATTCTGTCGGTACTTAGAGGTGTGTTGCCAAAGCTGAACTCGGGCATGTTGAAAGCAATCTCTTTTAGGATGTGCCACTGTGACATTGCCAGCACACTGTGACATTGCCAGCACAGTGGTCTGGGTGCTGCACAAGTGAACAGGACCCATTTCACCCACCAGGCACATATTTTTATGTGGCATTGTGCTAAAAAGTCAAAGTGTGGAAAAAAAATTATCGTGACAATTCCCTAAATGCCTCTTTATCTAGGATATGCTTTTGTCATTTGTTTTGCAAATGATGACCCAAAAGAAAGACCTTACCTTTGCTGATTTCTGCCTATTATCTATAGCTAATTAGAGGGAACAAAACTAACACTGGTGGATTTGGACAAAAGGGACCATACAGTACTCATAAACAACTTTTAAAGTACATTTGCTGCTAATGATTCAAAGCAATATGAGAAAGGTTCTTGGGAAGAGCACAAGCTGAACAACGTCAAGATACCCTTTGCAGATAGAAATCTTTTTCATTACAGGTTAATATTATTCTCCCAACATCACTGTCACTTTCAAACACGCTCTTAATAAATGGGAGTTAAGAAAGATCTCTTTCTAGATTCTGATCTCTTCTCTGGTGAGACTGGTATTGAAGATTTTTATTTTCCAAATAACATATTATTCCCATATTACTCTCAGAGCAGAGGCACAATGTCTTATCTGTAGCACCATGAGTTATTGCACACCAACCTATTAGAAATCAGCACTTGGAAACACAAATGCACTGCTAAAATTGACAAGAACAGCCCCAAAGATCTCCTATTGTGTACAAAAGAAAATTTTATCCAGCATATTTCGAACCTTTCATGAGCTGTTATCATCTGCTACATGTTACTCACAACAAAGAGGGACAGCCCAGGGGGGCTGATGTCTCTCAGTCTGGATATGTTTGCAAAGGAAGCAGAAATGTCTCCAAAGCTCCATTTGGCCTCTGCTTGGGATTTATTTATTTTTATTTGATTAAAAACAACAACAACTATGACCCTCAACTATAGCTCGTTTTCTAGGAGCTTTGTGAGGATTCAATATTTCAACTGTATACATTTCTGAACTGTGCATACTATGCAAAAGTTAAATGGATCTGTTCCTGGGTAATATCTATTATCAATATTTTGTAATGACCAAAAATAATGACTCTGATTCTCATTTTGTCTGAATGAACATAACCTATTTTGCTAACTGGTCTTACTCATGATTTAAATTAGCATGAAGCTACATTTATTGAGTTCAGCAGCTTCCATCACGTCTTATGCAAAACTTGACACTGATGGAGTATCAGCACATTTCTTAAATTCAAGAAATGGTGAGGCAATCAAGTCATTCTCACACCTCTAATTAAAACCTTTAATTATCATAAAAAAGGTCTCACTTCACTCTCTCAAGATTCAGTACCAGATTTGGTACAGCATATTTTGATACTGTTAAGTTCTTGCTACTTCTACAAAAGCTATTACAGAACATTTCTAGTCCTTTGCAAAGATCAATAAATAATTAATACTGTGACCATACAGTGAATCTATAAAATGCAATAAAGAAACAGATTGTTAGCCATGATCTGTGATTCCCCACAGCTTTTAATTTCTCCATTTCCTAAAATATGCATTTAATGATCTGGAGTTCACAGATTTTAAGGTCAGAAAAGACCATTTGGTCACGTGTGTTAACCTAGAAGTATCTCTCAGTCATTTTAGTATTGTCACTATCTACTTAGTATTTAAAGCAGCAAGGATCTCTTCACCCCAGCATCTGTCCCTCCCCTGGCACAGAAAATAAATCTCCCTCAAACCAGAAGCAACTCCTCTCCTCACACACTGGTGTCAAATTGGTTCTCCCTGCAGATCTGTTTTGTGCTTCCTCCCTGCACATCAGCTGCTGACACTTCTTCTTCCAAGCCCCAGGTTTGGGCAGTGGAGCAGGACTGCAGAGAGCACCAGAAGGGCAGCAGGGAGAAAGCTCTGAGCTGCTGAACTCTTTCTGCATCTTCCTGCAGGCCTGGCTTGCACGATGATCAAACTGCCAAGGTTTGGGTGGGTGGTGGCCATCACCTGTCTGTGCTGTCACTGCCCTTAATGTAAGGCAGGTCAGAACTTTCCAACGTGTAAATTTGCACTTCCCTTTTGCACCTTCTAATAATGCTACTCTAACATCAGAAGGCAAATCCACATTTAAAAGAGCACAGAAAAAATACAGTAGGGACTTCCTATTTCAACACAGTTGTCAAACAAGGCTCTGCCCTCCCAAGGAAGTGTGAAGAAGGAACCTCTCTGGTGTATCTTTCAGATCAAAGGCAAGAACCCTGCAGCACAGGGACACCGTGCATTTATCACTTTTATTTCAAACTACAGAGCCAGACAGCTGTATAGTATAAACTGTTTCTGAAATAGCACTTAAGGGACCTGCTTAAACCCTTCTTGTTTTTCCTGCTTCCTCCAGGGCAGCAGGGGGATTTGACAATGAATAGCCCATCCTGGCTCCAGCTGCTGCAGGGTGTACCTGCAGCTGCAAAGACAACAAAGGACTCCATTCTTTTCCTACAGAAGTGACTTTGCAGTTCTGAAACATGCAACTGGTTGATGCAAGAACAAAACTCCGACGGCTTTCAAGTCTTGTTTACCAAACAGAGCTCACACATGGGGCTGAATGGGGAGCAAATTTAATTCTCACCCAAGGAGTCTTATCAAAAGACTTCTCATCTGCGCTGGCAGATGGGTATGAGCACCATTACAGTGGGATGAATGGGAAAAGCTGGCTGCACACATCAGAAAATCAGACTCCTCCACGTGAGAGGCAATTTTCAGAAGTTGGCTAATTCAGCAGTTCTCCATCTTTTCTGCTTTGTTGATGCATCCTGAGTTTCTCAAAAGAGAAACTGAATTTCTTTTCAGACGGGGAAACTAGGCTAAACATTCCTCAAAACTTTTTTTTTCCAATGGTTGGAAAGCTGCAACCTGTGTTTTCAAACCAGTAATTTCCCAAACATACAAGGACATACATGAAATACACAATTAACTGCGTCTGCTTGGGCAAGGTTTAGTGCTAAAAAGGAGCTGTAGGGTTTCAGATCTGTTCAAGGTAAAGGGAGAAAAGTACTGAACATGGAAACCTGGGATCTCTTATCCAGCAGAAAACTTTTGCTTCAGTGAAGGAAAATTTTTGAAGAAGTTCTTAAGATTTACAGAATGTAAAGGCCACAATAATGTTTTGTAGCCAGACTGGCAGACACAGCTCTCTCTGAAGTAAAATATCTTGGCAGTTGTTCATATTCTCATCCTCTTTTTCACATTTTGACTGAAATCACTGCATAGTGAAAACCTACATCCAGCTACTTGCAAAATATCAGATAAAGGTTTCTAAAGATGTCTCTCCTCTGATAGTTTGAGATCCCTTGTCAGTACTTGGTCTACTGCATTCCATACATGTTATCATAACTAGTAGGGGCATTCAGTCCCTGAGTTATGTGTCTTATGTTTCTGTGGCTTCCTAAAAAAGCATCAGGAATAATAAACAAGAAATAGAAGTACTGGGCTGTTGGACTTGATGTCATCTCACGTACCTTTAGGACCTGCTCTAAGTTCTCCAGCTTGGCTTGGAGCTGGTGTTTTCCCTTTACAGCCAAATCTCGTTCTTTGGTCACTCTGAGAAGGGTTTCTCGAAGATGGTCATAGTCTGATTTTACCTAGGAAAAAAATTAAATGTGATTACTGCCCAAAAACCTAATAAATGAAGGGGAAATCTCTGTCTGACACAAATATTTCTCCATGTTAAAATGAAGAAAGGAAAAAAAAGTTCAAAGAGAATAGGAAAGAAGCACAAAAAACCCAAAAGGGAATGTTCATATACATGTATGCATGGAACATTTTCTTTCAACAGGGACTACAATCTGGCAACCAAAGTGTACTTATGCATAAGTCATGTAAATTTAAATAAATATACTACACAAGGCCCAAAATGAATGACAATCAAAACATTTCTACATTCTCTGGATCTCAAAGGCATCAGAGATGGGTGTGCTATAAAAAGAGACAGAGATCTAACACATATATATAAATATAACTCACATGTACCTTTTTTTTTGGACTCTTTTTTAGTGTGAACTGATTTCAGAATAAACTCAAATATACATGATCAGCCTGTGTTAACACTTGAAACCAATATCTCTACAATTCAAAAACAGGTGTTCTTCTGCAACAAACCCACTGCTCTCCCTTAAAATATTTCCACACCGAAGGTATGGAAAGGATCAGATACTCATAAAGTAGGATTTGTTTTATGATTTAAATTACTTGGTGCTATCCTAACCACTTCAGTGTGATCCAGCCTTTTTATACAGGATTTTGTGAATCATCAGTGATGGTGACCACTTCATAAACACACACAGGAAACAAGAAAATATATTGAATTACTTTATCCTGCCAGGGAAAAGTTCTCTCTTTAAATCAGCTGAAAATTTGATTTCTTATCTCTGATCATTTTATGACTTTGAGACATGCATTGATGTATAACAACAGGATTCTTACAGCCTGTGTTTTATCAGAAATTGCAATTTTTACGTTCAGGCTGAAAACCCAGCAGAAACAAACACCTGGGTAAAAAAAAACACCTTATATTCCTGTATTATTTCCACTTCCCTGCAATGCTGATAGAAGGTAAGAAAGCAAAAGACAGAGCACTAATATTTTCAGTGAGCAGCGTTGCCAGAATCATCTGTTCTCCTTTGTTACTGCAACACTGCACTGAAACAGAAACAAGGCTGGCAGTCACTGGCCAAGGAAAGGCAAACCAGCACAATGGGCTGGCTCAGGCTCTAACCTAAACTCCAGTTTAGGAAGTGACAAGTTCCTCTGAATTTTATTTTTTTTTTTCAGTCTAATCACTGTAATTTTTTAATTATTATTATTTTTAAGGAACGAGTGGCATTAAGCAATCTCTGCCATGGATATCTGCTGGACATTTTCTAAAGCCATGTTTTGGAAGCTGATTCAGCCTTTTTATTTGCCTTCTGGCACTCTCCAGTTTGTTAACTTGCAAATTTTGCCACGGACCAAACAATCTAAATGGTTGCAGCCAGCCCTCGTATTCAGCTTTGCAGCAGGGCTCTTTGGAGTGCAGTGGACTAGAAAAAAAGAGAGGAAAATGGAACAAATCATGTTTTCCACAAGAACTGATGCAATTATTGTCAACCTCAGGATTTTTTTTTTCTGTGCACAGATTTTTCTTTTCCTCTCCCCCTTGCTTCTTTCTAACTAAGGAAACTATTAAACAATGGATTTTCAGGATCTTATTAACTTCCTGCATCCTTTTTATTGTATTCCTTTGCTCAGATCAGTGTGTATTGTTGAAGAATAATGGAGTGAAAAAAGAAACAATGAGGTATCAGTATTAATGATGCAATTTTTTTACTGCCTGTGATTCTCGGTTAATTTACTGAGGATTAAATGAAGTGCAATATTTTGAACAAGTTTCAAGAAAAGGTTGTTTTCCTCAGGCTTTAGTTTTCCCTGTCTCCAAAACAATTCATACAACTGACCACCTTTGAAAAGAATTTTATAAAACTTATTAGCCATCATATTGTGAATAATTTTGGGGAGCTGGTGAGCAGGGTACCTTTCTACTCTGTGCTTTTCCCTGCTGGCAGGGAAGGGGCCATCAGAACAAACAGTACTTATCAGGTTGCTGATGGAATTTGGGAAAGAGATGGATTAGAGACAGGAAGAACTGCAGATATTTTACACATCCCAGGATCTTTCATTTAGGATCCCAAAGTGCCTACCTGGATTATTTAATGTTTAGGAACACACAAATGGTTCTGACACCTTCTTTCTTTTTTGGCAGCTCAGCTTTTGAACAAGGTTCTGTGTCTGTTTTAATTTTGTGGATTGGAAAGAACAAAGAATCAAATCTACCAAACACCTTCTGATAATTACTCTTGTTACTCCCAGAAACTCTGATATCTTTTCATGTTCCTACAGGACAGTCTTGCCACGACTTTCTCATCTGAAGATCGTGTGTCACGTAGAATGCTGTGATATGTACATTTATATAACCCATAAGGCATCACAAAACTTGACAAGACTATAATTTTTTCCTTTTTTTTTTTTAGACAACATTTGTTCTTGAATGTGAATTTAATGCTCTCTCCATGCAGGCTGTTTAAGAACATATGGGATATACATGAACTTGAATTACTCACAGAGCGTATCAAAACATCAATGTTCCCAGTGGCAAAAACAGTTGACCTAAATAGAGTGCCATCAGAAACAGCTCTAATTTCATGACAGAAACAGGGAACATTTTGATCTGTGATGTTTCTCTGTTCAATGCATCAACCAATTTAATTTGCATCCCGGCTCTTCACACTTACTAAATGTGCCCTCGTTGGAGTCAGTCATGAAGGCCAGGACATTGCTAAAGTGCCTTCCACTTCCTGAACACTCAAACAGACACTGGTTATTGAAAACCAGCAGTTTATTTTGTTGGTGGAAAGCTCCCTCAGCCTTCTAACCCACCATGTGCCTTTATTCTGGGCATTAGAGACCTGCCAGTTTCTCAACCCACTGGCACCGTTCAGAAAACATTCCTGAGAAATGAACACGAGAAAGGGATGATTTCAGGTATGGTGGAAATAAATTCTGAATGTATGATGCCTATTCTATTTTTACATCAAAACACTAACCCATCTATATTCTGATGAACAGGAGAACAAGTCAGAGCCCAGTGCCACAGCACTCCTAAGGACACAAAACCTTTTCAGAAGGCCTCCACCATGGAGTGGAGGAATACCACAGTGGAACACCATTTTGTTTCACTTAGCAGAGTACCAAAACCAAACCACGTAAATTAGGTACAATTTTAGCTTTATTTGGTGGGTTTATAGGTAGCCAGCCTAATACTTACTCCTTTCTACAGTCAAATTTCAGCAAGTACATTGTGCAAAAATGAGCAGTAGCTTTATCTGTGCTGCATAACAGAATGTATAAACACTCCTCCAGCCCCATTTGCTTGGATAAAGTTGGCCTGTTTTTCAGGCCAGCTCTCAAGGGTGAAAAAGAATAAATTAATTTAGGCAGGTTTTCCCCTTCAGGGCTAAGCCCTAACTCTGTTAGAATTCTGCTCCAACCTCCACATCCAGAGCTGTATAGTTTCACACATTCTGAGTGGTAAAATGTAATCTAAACTGCACAGTCTATCCTCAACCTCATTGTTTGTGGTAAAAATACCCCCAGAAAAGCTGTTATGCAAGAAGGCAAACAAAAGGTTTGTTAATGCTCAGGGTACACTACAAAGATTACATATTGTAAAAATTGTTAAAAGTGAGATTGTCCTCTTAAAACAAGTTTTTGATTGCGTTGAGGTGATATCAGATTAGCAGTGCAGGTATCCAGAATTGTTGCACTGTGCCTTTCACAGTGTTTAACACGTGAAGAAACCAACACCCATAGTATGATAAATCCTGACATGATAAAAGATAATTTTATTACTTAGTGGCTAATGTGTCAAAGGCTGACATTTTACCTTTATATTTTAAATGGTTTTCATTTGATTTTTTCCATGTACCTCAAGTTTTTCGCTATAGTTAAAGACTACAGTGAAAATGCATAATAAAGTATTATCAACTATGTAGTTCTGCACTTGCTGATAATAAGAGGACTAACATTTTGAGTGTCATCAAGGCACTGAGCCTTCATTGCATTAATGCTGTGCGTTATTCTGTCTCAGTTAGGTTATAAAATTGCCCAAATGAGACTTTATCTTCTGTGCCTCGTGAAGTAAAGAGCAAAGGTAATGTGTAAACAACAATAAAGAGAAGAGAAACACATCAGGAGAGGGGGAAATTGTAGACAGATGGATGAATAAAATTAAGTGATGCTATGATACACATGGCTTCCTCCTACCATAAAGTGTTATAACTCTGCCTTTTTATATAAAACCAATTCAAATTCGTCAGCAACAGGAAACGTCAGGTCGTGTTCCAGACCAGGCACTACACGTAAAACTAAAACGTGGCCTAAATGCACATTTTAAACGGGCTAAATGCACAGCCATCCCTAAATTTGGGTGGTTTGCATGGCCTCAGGGACCTCATCAGCCCTCCTCTGGCTTGGAAATCCAGCAGTGGGCTGCTCAGAAACCAAAGAGTGCAGCGACCACTGGTTTGCCAGCTCCGAGGATGGGCTGTCATCAGAGCCCCTGTGAGTAACAGCTCTGGTGATATGAATGAGGTTGCCCAGCAACTCACTTAAGCCCTGTAGAAATCCCAGATTGGAGTTTTATTTTTAGCTAAATGTGGCCCTGTAAAGTGGCTGGTTCCTGGTGTTTCTTCCCCTGAATGTGTGTGTGGGGAGCTGAGGCATGTCGGCCTCCCCTCCCTCCCGTGCTGAATTGGCCACAAATATAACCACACTGCAGTCAGAAAGAGGTTTTTTAGTCCACAATAGGCACAAATATTAAAATAGTTTTTCTATCAGGACCTGGAATAGCTGAGGCTGTGCCATGTCCACGCCACAGAGGAAATGCTGCCAAGCAGAGTTTTGGGGCGTTTGCTGCCGGACAAGAGCTTTTCAACGTTTTACTGAGAAATTATAAACTGCAAATTGAAAATGCAGAAGGGTAGGTGTAAAAAAACAGCTAACAGATAGAAATTTTTTAGGAAAAGCAGAGAATTTTTCACCAAGTCTCACTGGAATCCCTGGAAAAGTCTTTTATCAAAGCCTAATCCCAATTTACAATAAGAAAACATGACTCAGAGGAATGATGTACCTCTCTAAAACCTATGAGTGTCTTGAATGTTCACTTTAAAATCGCATTTGTTCGTAAAGTAATTTTCTTGTAATATATTTTTAATCAGATTTTTTTCACAGTGTCGTGCAGAAGCAAGGAAATCAGGAAAAAAATGATCTGTATCCTCTCTGCAGCCTGATTTCTGTGACAAATGACTGTCTGAGCCCTGTGCTCGTGGGGTTACCTGGTCATATTGCAGTGCTTTGTGGGACACACTTGCATACTGAAGGCTCAGGCGATTCTTTTCTTGCACAGCATCTTTCAGTTTATTTTCCTAAAACAGAAGCAAAGAGTGTTACAGACCATTTGTCTCCATTACAGTACATCCTATTAAGTGCTTAAGGAAGCAGTGTTTTTGCATTATTTGGTATTAACAAACTATTAGGAGCAATGTGAGGCACAGAGCCAAAGGCACTGAAGGTGCAGAAGCAGCAGATTAACTTGCAATTCCAGTCAGCTCTACCATAAACCCACATGTTTTTAGGAGATGATCTGATTAAAGATGTGCAAGCAAAGAGAGATGACCTGGCTTCACAGGCCTGGTGCCTACCAAAATAACAACAACAAAAAAAAATCTCCCTGTGGATGTAACAGAGACCTCAGACCTGGCTGCCTCACCTCACTCACAGCTGGGAAGGGAAAGGGCCTTGACCCCCAGAAAGAAAGAAATGAAGTCAAATTTCAGAGCTCAGAAGGCATTTTGAGGGCAAAATCCAACAACTGGAATGTATCCTCATGTACACATTATTATATTCACATATTTCACTTTACTTTTAATACATATCTATTTATAGTACATGTATATACAGATCCTAATAAAAATGCTTAGAATTAGGGTGGAGCATCTCTGTACTACAGTGACAGGCAAACCACAAATGCAGATGGAAGTCAAAAAGTAAGTCACTTATGCTTAAAGAACAAGGTATTAACTACAGCCTCAGGAATGTACTTTTATGTATTTAGACAGCAAATAAGCAGGAAAAGAGGAACAGTAAATAAAACTCAAACATAAAGTTAAAAGGTCAAACTAGAAGGGTGGAAATGCTTACCAGGTCACACAAAGCAAAACAGATGCAGCTCAGGAAAAACCAGCAGCATCCTCTGATATTTGTGACTATTTCATTGCTGCACAAGTTCACAAAGGTGGTTGTCAGAGATTCAATCTTAATTCAATTCCTTATGAAAGTAGCAATGAGTCATGGGCAATCTGTAATCTTCCCATTCTACAGTGGGCATTGTATAGTGTCTTCTGAAAATATTGGTTATATTTCCCAAAAAATTACATTAAGATGGGCAAAAGTTGTCCCATTTCTTAGTGATTTGAAATAACGTATGATTTTGCATCACTCTAATCCACACTGTCAGTAGATTTCTCTACTAATTCTGCTGAGGTCTTAAGAAAAACTGTTCAAGCAATGCTTTATCACAGTTTGTCTTTAAAATCCTCAATATGAAAAAAAATTAAATTGCCAACTAATGTAAGCACTAAAAATAGGCATTTCAAGATTCTGCTATTAAATGTTTTTCATGCTACCTGAAACCAAAAACTTGCTATTTTAAGCATATCTTTCTTAAACCAATTTCAAAACTCTCTGCATGCAAGATACATGTTTGGAACAGAAAATAGCCTTTTCAAAGAAACAAAAGTTGTTAAACTGTTTGTCTGAATTGTTTCCTAAGCATCAGAACTAGTGAAGCTTACAGAGTTCTGCCTAATGGCTACTTGACTAATATCTGAGCAGGTGTGACACTCAAATCTGACTGAAGTTGAGCACTGGGTTCAAAATTTATGGAGTCAGCTAAACAGGGAGTTATGACCATGTGAATAATTTTTTTTTTCTATAGGAAAATGACATCACACATCAGGTTTATAAAACACTCACACCGAAAAGATCATCCTGAGTAACAGCAATTTTAACACATCACTTAATTCCACAGAAGTTGCTGCAGGTCTGCCCACACCTGGAATGCCAGTCTTATCCTTAATTTGAGCACAAAATTAGTGCAGCTCAAGTAATGCCATGGTACAGCAGCATCGTGGTACAGCACCAGAACATCTCAGCAGCTGTGGGAAGCTGTTCTCTTGACTAAATGGTGCTGCTGCACTAAAGCAAGATGACAAACTGCAGAACATTCAACCTCCTGATGCAGATACACCTCTCATCTCGTACAGGAGGAGCTCAGCAATTATCATTTCTCGAGACTGCTTTGTTCAGGGTGCAATTAAAAGTGGCCATCAGGCTCTGTGAGATGCCAGACACTCCTGAGGGCCACAATCAGGAGAATTCCTCAGCTCATGCCTCGGGTTTTCAAAGGTGGGAATCAAATCAGTAAATATTTTTATAATATCAACAAACTGCACAGAACAGTTCCTTGGATATGCAAATAAATCATTGTTCCTGTGGATGGCTAAAAGTCACTTGGATATCTTGTGTGTCTGTTCTGCACTTCACAAGGTGAAAATAAGCTACACCACCTGCTCTGAAACCCTTAAAACTGCAGGCTTTTGTCAAGCCACATTTGAATTTGACTTTAATGGATCAATTTGCAATTGCTGCAAATCAATCCTGCTCAGCTGACTTTAATGGGGGACAAGCAGTAATGAGGTACCAGGTTTTAATAATGTTATTAGAAGGAATTTCAGCCGAAATGGAGGGGTGAGGAGGTGAAAGGAGAGGAGGAGTAATTGATGGCAACCTAGGCCAGCATTTTTCACACCCTACTTAAATTCTCCAGAATGGAAAACAGTTCATGAGAGATAACACAGCAACTGGGCTGGCTGTTAGTCTCACCTAAAGAAAATACATTTTATCGTGTTATTTGCCAGAATGAATACAACTAGGGCAGTAACTATCCCAGTTTCATTGGTCCCTAGTTATAAACCTATTTCTTTTCACTTATATCTCTGTTCATCACAGTGGCCATTTCTCTCAGCATTCTTTTGCATTTACCAGGATAAAGCCCACCCATATTCCCCATTCCAACTAAATCCATAGACATGAAGAATCACCTGAAACAAGAGCAAGAATTACTGGAACACTTCAAACCTAAGAAATACAAGACAGGAAGCCAGTAATTAAAACCTAGGTACAAGATTTCCACCTGCAGTCCTTGCAACAAGGATTTGTAATAAGCATTTGTATTTATCATCAGTGTGTTTGGAAGTGACCAGTATATCTAAAAATATTTAGATTGCTTGCTCTCAGAAAAAAAACCCCTCAAAACATTAAGGAACAAAGAATAAATGACTCAGATTTTGGAACAATAACAGGTGGCAAAAGCCAGAAACTGAGCCAAAGTCTCGCAGATTTTAGCCAAGTTCCTTCACTGGGCCATGTCTTCTGGAAACCATCCAGGTCACAATTATTGGCAGCTCAGAAATTCCAAAAATATTAGTTTCAATTAGCTGACTCGAGTCATCTCTGAGCAGCAGTGAAGCCCTGCAGCTGGGACTGTGAGAGGGCAGTCCTGGGAGGTGCAGCTGTGGCAGTTCAGCTCCTGCACAGAGGAGGTACCAGCAACATGTCCTGGGAAGAACCCGCGGGGTGGGGAACTGGAGCAGCACTGGAGCTGCTGCCTGAGGGGTTTCTGTGCCCTGCACACAAACAGCACTTCAGCAAACACTTGTGTTCTCTCTCTAAACTCCTCATCACCAGTTTCCCCAGGGTTGAATGTTTCCAGGCGCTGTACGAACTTTTCACACAGGTTTTTATTACACATACTTTTATTATACATCTCCTCCCTCACCATCTCCTCTTCCCTTCTTCCTGTGAAACACCACCTGATTTCTGCAGAGGAGGCATCATTGCAGTTTGTGATTTTCTGCCTGATCCACTGACTTCAGTGATTTGGTCCCTTAACAATAACTGCCTCAATATTGTCCAGATTAGTTAAATATAAGACTTCAATAAAAAAAGACCAAAGTTAATCCCAGCTACCCCAGAACTAAACTCCACTCAACCAGCAATTCATATATTAAAGAAAGAGAATCAAAGTCTTGTAGAGGAGTATCCTGGGATAGAGTTTTCTTCTTGGTAGGTGGTACAGTGCTGTGTTGTGGATTAAGATGGAGAATAATGTTGATGACACACTGATGTTTTAGTTATTGATAAGTATTGCTTAATTAAATCAAGGACTTTTCAGTTCCTCATGCTCTGCCAGCGAGGAGGTGCACAAGAAGCTGGGAGGGAACATGGCCAGGACAGCTGACCCAAAATGTCACAAACAGCATATAAACTCAGGGGAGTTGGCCAGGTTGGATCCCAAAGGAGTTTTGAAACTTCAAACAAATTTTAAGGGATACAGAAGCCTATTGAAGATCCCATCTTCCTGCACACGAAGGCTACACTTCCTCAGGATGAAATAAATAAGAGTATTTTTCCGTTCTCTCCCTTTTGCTTGGCAGCAAGCACTGAATGCATTAACAACAGGGCAACACTTCTCACTCGAGCTCTTCCAACTGCCAATTCCAAACAGAACCTCCAAGTCAACAGGGAGAAGAGGTCAGCAAATGCATGGGGCAGCCCTCACCCCCACAGACATGCTGCCAACAGCCTGGGAACGTGCTGCTTCCTCCAGCATGCCCAGGAATGCCAGGGATCCTCTGCTGCAGACGTCCCCACTCTAACAACTCCATCAGATTCCAAAGGGAATATGTAAAGAGGCAGCACTCAAATGTTGCCTGGACCTGAGAGGAAATTTTGTGGGATTTCACAGTTGGTTTCAGAACTTGCCATGATGGAGATTGTCAAACTTCCTGACAATAAACCAGCATCAGTCCAAACAGCAAACCTGTAGAAAGCATTACCATGCACTCTTCCCTCATCCTTTCTATTTTTTATACAAATAGCTTTTGACTTCCTAATGCAAATTTAATGAGAGTTTTGTCCTTTTTTCTCCCTGCTGCCCTCTCTCCCCAGTTCTTCATTTATTCACTGCGTGTAACAATTCTGACAATATAATTGTGCCTAAGAAGCAACATTTCACTGGAGTCAAATGAGGTCTACCATTTAACCTGTGTAAATCAATCCACTGCAGCTGTTAATAAAGACAAGTAGAGTGGAGATTAAGACTCATCCAGCCAGTTAGTCCAAGACACAGTATAAAGGCAAATGCTGACCAAATATTAGCAGACTACAGTGCAAGTGGAAAGGAAACAGCATTTCATCCTTCCAAAAAGGCTTCTTGCCAGTCTCCAGAGGCTTGACATTGGGTTTCAATGACAGTCTGTCACCCCCTTTTTCCATGATGTTGCTACACAATGCCATTAAAAAAAAAAAAAAAAAAAAAAAAGGAAAATCGAGGGCTTGAAGCAATTTAACAACTAGCCTTGAATACATCCCAAAATCTTACAAAGAAATGGATGTGGAAAATTAACTATAAGACAATAAGCAGTAGAAGATGCATGTAGAACACTCTCCCCCAGAGAAAAAATGAAGGTATTGTCACAGATTAGCATCAACAAGCTACAGAACAAACCAACCCCAAACTTTTTCTAATGTACAGAGGCAGAAGTTGCACAGAGCTCGGACTGCTCCTGCTTAAGCTTTTCAGACAAATACAAGAAGCATAAAGGGTACTTACATATATTACATATGTGGTGCCATCAATCACGCTGCATTCATGTCAGGACCACAAGCAGCATAATTTGCAAAAGGAATCTGAAATGTCTTGAACATGTCAGACAAAACTCCACACAGCAAGGATGCTTCCCGCTGGATGTAAGGAATGCTTCAGGCATTCTCAGCTCAGACAGGCATTTTGATTTAAGAAAACAACACTAAGGCTGATCTTTTCAGAATCTGCAAAGTAAACTGAATCAGAAAATTGACAGCCCTCCCAAATGTGTACCAACACCCTGCAGTGGGCTTAAAAAAATGCAAACAACCTGGTTTTTTTAAGGGGTGTCCAAAGCACTGCACGGACTCAAAGGCTCACACACCAGTACATATTTCACAGAACATGAGACTATTAATAAAGAGACAGCCATGAAAAATTAAACAGGAGACGTTAAAAATAAACTGTGTTACCTTATATATAAGTTGCATCTTTTTAAGTGGAGAAATGAAGGCAAAAATGTGTGTTCCTAACAGAGCAAAAGTAAAAAATTCTCCTATGGATATGAGGACTGACTGAAAAAATTCAGGGGAGGAGGATGAGTTTGGTAGATTTAATACAATCTGACACCACTGTCTGGGTAACAAGGTTCTATATTGCCTGGAGAAAGGCATCTGTTGCCCTGTGTGCTAGTTTGCTCATCCATCAATTATTTTTGTTTTAAAAAAAATGTTATACACTATTCATTTATTTGCAGCTCTTTTTCTCTGAGATTTATTTCTACCAGTAACCTGGAATGACTGCACTGGAACACTCTGATTATACCCCCCTGTGATAGTTCTCTGTTTTGATGGCACATGAATAGAATTAATCCAAGAGCAAAGTGAAAACCTGTAGTCTACAGGTACTTAAAAAGAAAAAAGATGAAGAATCTTCTGATCTTTTCTCGTGCATTTTTTTTGCCCCATCAATGACTCACTTCGAAGGTCGGGTTCATCACCACCAATTCACTTTTTCTCTTCTTCTAAGAGTTACATTTTAAAAGGCAAAGCTGACTCATCCTCAGTGGTACACAGCACAACTACTGCAGGACCTCCCCATGGCCAAGCCAACAGAGCTGGGCTGAGGCACAACCTGTGCAACAAAGTGCCAGTAAAACCTGATTTTATCTTTGCAATTAGTGTGTGGATAATGCAAGGGAAACACAGGTTACCCTGCATAATTCCAACCACTACACAATATAGTCCTGGGCAAAGTGGAACCTGAAGCAGACAGAGGAAAATGACTTCCCAAGAGAGATGCTGCTGTTTTACCACTTCTGTCATACCTGACAGCTCTGCATGTGTAGCAATGAGATAAAAGAGGGATCAAAGTAAGCTCTGAAAGATGCTGAATGTCCCTCCCTGGCCCATGAAGGGGACAGTTCTACCCACTACTGCCTGCCACAGTTACCAGCCTTGACAATTAGAAAGTTGCACTTTTAATAAATTACATTTTATAAGTCAGTGGAAAAATATTAAATGCAATGGAAAATAAACAAACTAGATACTCTCATTTTTTAAAGTGTTTTACTATTTCTATTTGATTTTTTCTCTCTATTGTCATGATGAAGTACACGTTAGCAAGCAGTACAGGAAAGTAGTTGGACATTTTCTGATGCTAACATTTCAAAACTGAGGAATTCCTACAGAGAATACTAACGGGCATGCATATGTGATTTCCACTACCACTTTAAAGATAAAGGAAGAACTACTCCAAAACGCTTGCATTTTAAATAAAAGCACTTCACAATTGGATTTCCTTCATTTTAAAAATAGGAACTTTTCCGTGCAAATTATACTTTGTTCTAACAAAGGAAAACAAATGCAGCTTTACCCCTCTAATCAGTAGGCTGAATTTAGCATAAGAAACACTACATAAAAATAGCACTTCTTAAAAAGCACTGCTAAGTAAGGAACACAGGAACTGTAGCAGTTTATTGGACTTGGAAATCACCAGTGTCTTGGCACTATAGCAACCAGGACCAGATGTTATGGAGGAAGCACAAACAATTAATCCATGCTATCATTTTTCACTTCAATAAAACCCTGAAGACAGCAAGTGTTGCACCACCAAGTCACTTCATTCACACTCTTCTTGTCTGTTCCTCTGTTCCTCTAGACATTATCTCCATCACAGGACAGATGGAACATCAGAACTTCTGGAAGATTTCCCTGGTTTAGAATTGAAGATTTTCCCTGTTTTAGTCTCTGATTTGCTGCTGCTCAGACCATGCCCATCACTCAAAGCTGTTTGCCACAATCTCCATCTTATTTTCTTCACCTGTGGCACACAATGTAAGCATGACAGGACCCCCTCAACTCTTTTAATAGCAAAACTGGAAAAGGATAACTTTAGATCTAAGTGCAGTAGTTTTAGGATGGCATCCATACCTGAGAATAAGTAACACAGCAGACATTCTACCTGCAGCTCTTTATAAGGAATGACCAGATAATGCAAGTTCTCCTGAAGACATTCCTTTTGGACTTCATGCCTACCACTGCTGAAGGAGGTAATCATGAAGAGAATAAAAAGGCAGATATTACCCATTATAACATTATCAAATACTTATTATTATGCTCATCTGTTATGATGCCTTGCTTCTGCCTTGAGGTATGTGGAATTCATCAGCTAAGCCCTAAATTCAAAAGCAAAACCCAAATGTCTTTGCACACTCCCAGCTCACAACACAGGCAGTAACTGGCAGTGGTGCCATTGCTTTTGTTCTTGTTAACTCCTGCAGAAAGTATCAAACACCACCCCAAAGAGCCAAGACAGCAATTGTGTAACTTACATTTTCAGTATCACCTTTTAAAACCTTCTCAGAATTTGCAATAAAAGGTTATTAGTGGACAGCTGCTTAGTTCCCTAGCGAAAAAAAGTCATATATAATCTTGTTGTGGAAAAGTAGAGCTGATAACTGAAGAATCAATTCAAGGTAATTTTAGGCCTATCGACTTCAGAGAAAACTGAGGGGTAAGGGAGAGGTCAAGCCTCATCAATAATGAGTTATTTATGTATGTTAACAACACTTTCACTCTAGGCTGTTCCAACAACTCAAATGATGCAATATTGAGAATGCTTTCATCAGTGACCATATAGAAGTTATTTTGATAGGCATGAGTTTTAATACAAGCTTGACACCAAAGTAATTCTGTCCTGGACAATGCCCTGCTCCTAATTTAGCCACCCAGAGCATCTCTGCAACGTGCTTTTGATCTGTTCAGGTTACCCTCCTGAAGATACCCCTCGCCTCAAGTCAGCCAAACTACTGCTTAGTATTTCTTTTAAAAACAAGCCCATTTGTGTTCCACCTTTCAAATAACATTAGGGTGCTTGGAACATAAACAAAGCCAAAGATACCATAGAAACAGATTTCTGCAGCATTTAATAGTGAATTAATCTTAAATGTAATATTACAGCAGTGTTCCCCCTCAGTCAGAATTAGAAAGTTAATCAATTTGATTTGTGGGCTGAAGCAAAATCAATATTTCTTCAGGGGCTTTTCTTTCAATTCTTTTTACACTCACTTCTAAACACATTAAAGTAACCTGTGTTATCTGAAAGACAGAGGGTCTAATTCTCATTTACCATAGCACAGTTCTAGTTCCTTCAGGGACGACTTATATCCAAGGGAAAGAAAAATTATCCACTGCTAAGGGAGAAAGGAATGAACAATGTCCCTGTTCTTGCATAAAGGCACAAAGGAAACACAGTGTGGCTTAAACATTAACCTCATCTGAAAGCTGGTATCAAGCTGGCACTGTCTGAAGGGTATATTCTCTACTGACCCCTGAAAAAGTTTTTTCTTTTTATCTTACCATCATATTAATGTGTTTTGTTTCACAGCTCCAATTGGTAGCAACTTGTTCTTTTGCCTTCAGACCAGTGGATGTGCCAAAGATCTAACTTAGCTTCGCAGGTCAACCCAAATATCACCAAATATTTAAAAATACTTAAAAACCACAGCCTGGTTTTGGTGGTTCCTGCACGTGCATGAATTTCCACTCACTTCACGAGGAACTCCTTGCCCACATTTTCCACTCACTCCAATTACACCAGTGGCAGAACAAACAAAACTCATCAGCTAAAACAGACCAACAAAGTTGTGATCACCTCTGGAGCTCCCAAGGGATGAGGCTGCAACAGAAGCACCAAATCAATTATCTGCTAAAAGCATTAAGGTTTCCATCTGCTGATCAACTGAACACAAGATAGATGAACAGCAGTGGGAACTGGGAGATCTCTCTGTAGAACACCTTATGGGAGCCTCTAAACACCGTATACATTCTGCTAACACACCACTTGCAGACACTTTTCTGGAGGAACAGTTAATGGGGAGATCCTGTCAGCTTTGATTAAATTATCAAGTTCATCGTGCTGCTTCTTACAATAGAAATTTATTGTTCTTACTGAAATAGAGCAAGCCAGTTCTTTATCTATTTTACTGATAACTAAAATGCAATTAGTTAGACCAGCTTTTGTAAATATTTCTCAAAAATCTTTCCTTTTTGTCATGCACAAAGAGCAGAGAACAGCAAACAAGATCAACTGTTGTCATGGTAACATCATGCCCCAGCAGGTGAAAGATTCAGTCCTGTGGCACTAAAAAAGGATGCAATGTACTGAACCTAAGCACAACAGCAACTACAGCTCAAAAAGCTCAGTGTTTTTTCGTAGACTGGCATATTTTTAAGCAACAAATTTAGAGATGCAAGCGTTAAAAAAACCCCCGTGTGTCTGGTGACACCAGTAATGATTCAACTGTCTCAGAGTAATTTTATTAGGCAGAAATTTACATTGATGCTTTGCATAATTTTGGAAATCTCTACGAAAAGTTAAAGCACTTTTTCAAAAACATTGTGACTCGAAAATAGAAGATAAATTTTCATTTCAAGACCGACACGAGAAAAATGTGCTGAATAATTTTAAGGGTAAGGTGCCAGAAGCATCATTCAAAAACAGCTCTTCATGCTCCAAAAATTCTGTTTTCAGAACAGATAATATTACAGCCTTCAAGTAAGAACGTACAATCAATTTTTCATCTTCTTTTAAGCTGAGATGGTTTATAGAAACACTAAAAAAAATTTATGGCTTAAGCAAAATATTATGGGCCACTGCTTTCCCTGCATGATTTTTTAATAAAAGCTGTACAGAACTGTATGTTGGTCCTTCTGTGGTCCAACCAAAACTTCCTTAACTAAAAGTATCTATAAATAAGAGCCCATCTCAAAACACTTCATTGCCATTTAAAAGGGGGGTTGCTGATTTTGGATTCTGGTTGCAGACATCCCTGAAAAGCTGGGACAGTCACCAGCAAAATACCCTCTGGAAATGTGGTCTTAGAAAATGTGACTGGCCCTGAACAACAACATGAAAGCAGAGTCAGAGAAAGACACTTACACCAAAATCCTTCTGTTATCACACTTCACACACACACACAAGTCTTTCAGAACCACCACAACCTCTTATTTTGCTGTCACAGACCTGCTCTGCACCTCTGTAGCCTGTAAGGACAATTTTCCAGGCATTTCTGAGGAGAGCAGAACACAGACAGAAAATTTCGCGTTAAAGTATCAGAAGAAACAACACAACACGAAATTTAAACAATATATTTAAACAATATAAATAACAATAATGTTATTTAATTTTTATCTTCTCTTTCATAAATCTCAATAATGCTGCCAGGTAGATATTTATGTACTACTCTGCTTAGTACAAAAAAAAAACCAAAAGTAAATTAAGGCCCCACTTCGGGGAAGGAACTAACTGCTTAAGATCAGTGGAATAGTGAAGCAATTTATCCAAACCCTTTAGTATTTTCCTCTTCATTAAACTCTGACACAAATCCAAACAGAGTCCTGACTGCTTTCAACAGGGTAGAAAATCATCAGCCAGACATCTGCATTAAAGTCACAACCAGACTTATTTCTTTACTATTCCCGAGCCTTAGCAAACACGTTATTTGGCAACACAAATTAATCTTAAATTCGCTTCAACATGACTAATTAGGTGCATATTACCCTCGGTCTCAAAGCATTAATTGTTTCCTTAGTCGGAGTCACACGTGGCAGCCACGAGCTGCGTCTCAGCCCCTCTTACTCCCGCATCAGTCCCGCGTCCATCGTCCCTCCTCAGTGACACGGGCAGCCAGAGCCAGCCAGAGCTTCCCTCTGCTCCAGCTGTGCCACATCACACCCCTAAATTCAGATTAATCCTCCTCGGTGGCTGGGGCTGACCTTTTGGCCGCTGCCTGGGAAGGGAGCAGCGCTCCCGGGGGCTGGTCCAGGGGAGGCTCCGGTGCCCGGCACCTGCAGCCCCCACGCTGGCCGAGGCAAAGGGATGGATTTGGCAGGGGATGATTAATGTTATTTACACAGGGGAGGCTGGTTGGACACGCTCAGCTTCCTGCTGCCTCCAGCACCTGAGGCAGGGAAGCTTTTTGCGATCTGTGGCATCGGTAAATATTTGCGTTTTGGTTTATTCTCCCCAAGCCGATAATGAACTGCTGGAGGCTGGGCTGAAAGATTCCCTGGGCTCTCCCCCATCACCTGTACCCAGCCTGCTGTTACTGCATCCCTGAGCTCCACCAGCACACTCTGGCTATTTGTGGGCATTTAAATAACTGAAGTTTAGCCACAGTTGTCTCCGAACTTGTCACAGAGTTCACGTTTTTGCTACTTGCTCATTTATTAAATGAGATTAAATGGAAAATTTATTAAATGAGATTAAATGGGAAATTTATTAAATGGAAAATAGGCAGAGAGTCTGCAAAACGATTTTGCCTTCTATCACTCAAAAACAACCTGAGCACTGGGAAATTCAATTTCTTTCTGCCCATAAATATAAGCGTGTGTCGCACATATCCTGGATACAGCTCTCAAAATCTTTCTCTCGCTCTCACATTGTATAAAATGCACATTATTTTATGTCCTCCTTAAAAACATACACAGTCTTTGTCGCTATTTTAACATTTCCTAATATTTCATCGGAGTTTTATGGTTAAAATCTAAACAAACTGAGAACAACTCATAAGTCTGAAGGCCATTAGGGCAACCAAGCAGAGAGAGTCTAATCAGAGCACAGAATCCATCTTCTATATAAAATACCAGTTGATTAGCAAATGATTTTACTTAAGGAGAGAAATGGAAAGGGGAGGAATAATGATGCAAAACATTCCTGATTTGTGAGCTGACTGAAAAATAAATCTTGATTCAAGTGATGTATAAAGGGGAAATAAAAACCAAAACCAACCAATAACTTTGGACAGTGAAAATAATATTTCAAGTTCTAAGCAAGTACAAGACCAGTCTGAGAAATAGATTAATGAAATCATTATGCTGTTTAATAAGAGATGAGATTTGGTACAAATATTTAGCATTGCAATCAATTCCAGGAATTGTAAGACAAACGCATTGTATTGTTTATTTCACCAGTTTTCTTCTTTTTCCATTCACGGATATACATGTATTATACCCCATCCCAAAACCTGAAAGAGGAGGAATTAAATTTAAATTCTGAGAGGATGTAGATCCAATTTAATTTCACCTGAACTTATTTTCATCTCAGAGTGTCTCATCCTCACATGCTGTGCATTATCAGTGAGGAAAACAGTGAACTAATTTATCTTTATGTATTCCAGATAAAATTTGTTTGCTGTGTGTTTCTTAAAACCACCTAAATTATGTTTTCTCATGAATGATCAACTGAAAAAGAAAAGATTATATTTGATTAAAATAAGCCTCATGTGTCATCTTTCTATAGCAACCTCCTGAACCATGCATGGACAACATCAGCATAATTTCTGAGCTCCCCCAACTCATCAATTAAAACCAAACCTAGAGTGGAAAATCTATTCATGAAAGAAGAAATGGATCTCTCATCAGGTAATTATAATTCTCTATGCAAAACAAGACCTTGGAGAACACTGAAAAGCTACAGAAAAATTTTCAGCACTTTAGACACTTGAGACCAGATACTGTCAACTGTATTTCTACCTGTCTATTATGAATTTCATTAACATATACTTTTTATTCATATTGAAGTAATTTTCAATTATTGCTTATTTCTCTCCTGATGTATTTATTTGTAAAAGGAATGCTGGGAGATCTTCTGTCCTCAAGCAAACTAATTAGTTCTAATAAAGCCAGAAGATATTAGTTTGAGTTAAAAATTAACACAAAACAAATTTAAGTGATGCTTCTGAATTGCAGTGGGCTGAAGGTTAATCAAAGGGGAGGATCAATTTATCTCCCATTACAAATAAAGATTTTGAAATTAGGCAGCATTTCTAAGCACACAAAGAACAGAAAACGCCAGGGAGAACATATGTGTGAGGAAAAACAAAAGCAGACCCTAAGATAGCAGGGAATATTCCAAAGAACACAGCTGAGCTTCCCTGTTGAACTTATTAACTAAAAAATATCAATAATATCAGCTGAAGGTCAGCTCTGCCCCCGTGTCTCTGAGTGGGGTCTCATCTGTCACTTCAACAGAGCAGCCAGGTCCCCTCTGCACCCTTCCAACAGACTGTGAGAGCAGCTCTGGGTGCACTGGGAATGTTGGAGAGCAGGGATGTCAAACAAAATGATGCCAAGTTTTGCCTCTCTCCAGATCCAGATGAAATCTCCTCGGACCGACACTGGGTTTAAATGAAGCTGAGCGTCACTGGATCTCTCTGGCACAGCTATCTCAGCAAAGTGAAGAATGGAACTGGAAATTAAAGATAGCCTCAGATGGCTGCACGTTTATGGAGTTTTCTGAGACGTAAATTTCGTATCGTTGGTTCTTTTTTTTTTCCCAGCTGTCTGCTGAAAAATGACACCTGCCTGCAAAAAAAAGTGATTGCCAGGCATCACTGAGGTACCAGAGATCAGATGCCTTGACAGATCCCCTGTTCCAGTGACAAAATGTCTGTCATTCCAGTAGGCTAAATAGCACATAAAAGATTAATATTTCTCCTAAATATTCCAAATGCCGAATATTTAGTTCCAGAAGTGCTATTTAAAGCCTTTCCATTGCCTGTAGCAGTAAGTTAACTTCTATTTTCACAAAAACATTCTGACAGGATGAGAACCATTTCTTAGCACCTCGGAGCAAATGATATCTCTGGTTGGGAGGAGGCTCCTCTTGGTGAACTGTCATTTCTGCATTAATGTGCATTTAGAAATGGACGGACCATGACTGTGGAAAATCTGCTGTAAATATGTGAAAACCACGGGCTTATGGTCATAATCTTTTGAAGGAAAAGCAGTGGCTAAACATGCTGCTTTTGATTAAATGTTTTGCATCTCATCATATATATTCGGTTTTGATTTCACACTCCAACCCTTCACAGGTAAACTACTGATTTCAGCTCCACTCTCTTGAACAGAGGCTCTCACAAACATGTTATTTATTTCCCTCAAGGCATGGGCCTTGAGAATTTCTGAACTTAAATTCCCATACATGCAAGCAAACCAGAAGGGAGTTTCCTCTGTTTGGTTGACATCTATGTAAGAAAAATTAGTAACATTCTTGGTTGCTAAAAAGAAAAGTTCTTCCACAACACTGATGTGATTTTTTTATCTATACACAACAGAAAGAACCCAGGACAGAAGGCAGTTTCAGCGCACGAACCCCACATCTGCACTACTTTACTCTTCTGTATAATCTACACTTATTTCAGACCCCAATCCAAGCACAGTTTGTCCCCCCACAGCACAGCTCAGCTGTGGTAACAGAAAGATTCATTTACAACCTGAACACATCACTTTGTTATGTTCTGCTTACCAATCCCTTCTCCCAAAAAAGGGAGTTATGGAGAGAAAGGAGTATATACATTGCATATGTGTGCCAAACAGTATCCACACACATAAGTGTTCCACTCAGAAAACCAAAAATCAGACACCTGTAATTCCAGAGATTTATAGATTAGACTGAAGGATTGCTGCTGGGCCAATCAAAAAGAAAAGCAGACAGAGAATTGTTATGTGTGTTGCATTTTGGCTGCTAAAACATAGCCCAGACAGCTGATGAGCTCTGAAATCACCTATCCTTCTTTTCCAAAGGAAAACAGAGTTTTGCTGTTTCTTTAGAAGTCTGGTACTCTGACAGCCAGCCTACCTTTCATCTCATTAAAGGGGAACTAGGGACATCCTGGCCATCTCCTTCCCTCCTCTATTGCTGGTGTGGGGTGAAGTCTATCGGGGATAAAATCTGCTTTAGGGCTGCAAACTCAATATTCATAATAAATGACTGTTTTCCTGCTCGCAAAGACTAGTGCCATTAAGGTGAGTGTAAAAATCCTGTGTAAGCATTTCGTGAGTCAGTCATGCAATTCATTTTTGCAGACACTAGAAATAGATAAATTGCCTTTTTGTGAAGTTTCTCCTGACTTTCCTTAAATGAATTAAGGAAGACAAGAAGAACATGACTAGAGAAGGCAGATCTCTCAGGGTTATACCAAACCAAGGTTTTTATCAGTTTGAAGCTCTACTCTTGAATATATGATCACAAGACAGTGAACCTCAGCCAAATAAACCTATGGGTCTTTAAAAGACCCAACACATCCAGTGGCAAAGTATCTCTGTTCAAAGGATCCCCTCATGGCAGAAGGAGAGAAACAGCAAGGGGTAAACAAAGGGGAAAAAAGGAGATGTTGTGTATCCTAGCAGGTTAAAGCACACTGTGTAATTCGCAATTAAAGCAATTTTGTGGAAAACCAACAACAATTATGTTGTAAAATACGTCACAGGCAAAGTGCAAACACCTGTCCCTACCTGCAAGATGAAGCACATACATTGTCTCCCTCCCTCAATGAGAGACTCTGTGACACCTTCTAGAGTGCAGGACGTGAATACCTTTAATTTATCATTTACCCCAGCAGCAAAAACAGTGTTTTGATTTTCTCCTAAATCTGCATATCCCCTCATTAGCAACCCTCTCCCTCCATTAGTGGTTTACTGTTGTTCTATTTGGTGAGCTTCCAGCAAATTAACACTAAATTGAATTCCATAGAAAAAGTTGTTAACAGGTTTTTTCCCCACCACCCCCCCGGGCCTGATTTAATCGCATTTTCTTCTTCAATTTACGCTACATTTAATGGTGGAAATTATTTTTAAGATTGATTTCTGATGATGATACTTATCACAGCTCAGAGGATTATTCTTCCTCTCTATCTCAGGGTAATTCTCAAAGAAAATATTTGATCTGGAACATCTTGTGAAGGGCAAAAGTGATATTTACATAAAAGATGATTTCTTTACCCTTCTACTCCCCCTTTACAGCACTACACCCTGTGTAGTGCCTGTGGCAGAAGGCACAAAGTCCCCACATATTTCTTCCTTTCACAAATAGAACTAGCAAATGGTGGAGAACAGACAGAAGAACTAGAAATAAATCAGTATTATTCATTTGAATTAGATGTAGGATAAATTCTTCTCATTATGGCCAAGCAACCTACTTATGGCCAAGCCTTCACGTAAAGACATTCCTCTACAGTTTTAAAGTGCTCTGAAATTGTTTTAAGAAAAGAGAATTGTTATTTATCATTGGTATGTCATTAATATAACCATCCATTTTTTAAAAAAAAACCATTCTCCCTGTAAAATTATTGCTTTTTAAACCCCTATGCTTCAAATTGTTTGAAGTATGATAGGAGATTATCTGCTTAATCCATTTCTTTCACTTGGGCATTTCAGATTTCACGCAGCTACGCCGAGTTTAGTTCTGCTTAACAGTCCTGGGAAGCTCTTCACCAAGTAGAAAATGAGTCAGGAGAAAAAAAAATATACAGCCTTAAGGTGGTTTAAAAACAGACAAAGTGTAGCAGAATGGAAGTACAAGGGAGAAATTTGGAGTTACATCTCTTCCTGACACTGTAACCAGCCGGAGAATCCGTGTTACCTTTCTCCTTTTATTTTCTGCTGAGGAGGCAGCAGCTGAAGGGAGCTTGTTAACTCCATTTCTTCAGACTTAGGATTCTGTTTCAATCCTTGGACACTGCCACTTGAGGAGGAGCCTCACCAAATGCAAACTCCTGCGGCCCTCCAGCACTCAGATGGTGCTTTATTTACCCAGAGGAAAAGAAACTCTCACTGCCAGTGTGTTTTGTATTCAGTTTTCATGCCTCATTCAGAGGATCAGAATCTGGGCCTTTCCTTTACTGTTCTCAGCACAATTCCAGGATGATTCAGTCTTGGTGCTGCCAAGGCTCTATCACCTTAAATGGGCTTCAGCTACATAATTAACCAAACGAGTTAACATCACTTTAGTCTTTCTTTGAGAATGGTTGGATTTGAGTTAATGCCTTCTCCTTGACTCACACTTTTAACTCGACCATTGCTGGCTGAACCACATGAAGAAAATTAAAGAGCAGCTCTCCCTGAGGGTCCCAAATTGGCCACAGTGAAGTGATATCCCTCTGCAGAGCGAGGATGGGAAACTCAATGTTATGGCAATCTACATCTCTGCCACTGGGAAGCTGAAAATCCCTGTCCTGTTCCCTGGACAGGTTGGAAAGCAATCCAAATTCTGAACCCTTTTCCTCTGCCAGACTGTCAAACAGCATTATTTCTTCTTATGTGCAAAGTGTGTGTTGAAAGTTGCTCAAATGCCAAAACGTGTCTAATCCTGCTGTAACGTGGCAGAGAATAATTTCTAAATTTAGGAAGTAATTGCTTAGCTGTCCAGTGAAATGTACACTAAAAAAGTAATCTCCTCTAGGCAAGTCCTCATTTTAAACACCAACTCAGACTCCTGTGAACACGAGCACTAAACCTCTGGGAAAAAACGAGGCTGTGCAATTCCATTGTTGCAGTTTAGTGTTTCCATTGGTGCTTGCTCTGTTTCACAACACAATCAAAATAACAACAGTCGGTGCTTAGATGTCATCCAATACATACAAACGTGCTTGGCAAAGAAAACCACACAGTTCTCTGGGGTAATGCTCCTTTTTGTGCAGGATTTTGACTTTCCCAGTTGTGGTTTTATTAGAACTCTGAACAAAAACCTGACATTTCAAACATCTTTTGTGCAAATGAAAGGAAGGGAAGATTCTTGTTTCAAATACAGTCTGCCTGACACTGCTGCCCTAGAGCAGTTCCTTGCCAGCCTGAATCTTGGGAGCACTAAGTCTTTGATTCCAGGAATTTCAGAGGACTGAATTCCCAGCTTCTAAAATCTGAACGAGAGCAAGGTGAACAACCAAGCAGACAAGCTGGCAACAGAATAGTTTGCTGCCAATTTAAATTACTCTTTCAGTCGACCTACAACTTGGGTTTCAAATACACTGCCAAATCCCCAGCCAGCTAATTAGCATCATTCCTGATTTTAGGGAAATACCAGCAGTAGTCTACATGCATTCATCACATACAGGTTTTATCTTCACATAGGTTTGATATTCTGTGAATTAATATAGAAAAAAAGAGCCAGCACAAGACATGTCCCCCATTTAAACTATGATTTCACAGCTCTTCAAACCAGGCACCAATCCTGCTGGGGGAAAAAGGGGCAAACCTGAAATCTCCAAG
Organism: Manacus vitellinus; assembly: GCF_001715985.3. NCBI lineage: Eukaryota > Metazoa > Chordata > Aves > Passeriformes > Pipridae > Manacus > Manacus vitellinus. The sequence continues at coordinate 5,917,634 of NW_021940379.1, forward strand.
ACCAAATCTCCAATAAATCTTTGTAAGTATTCAAAAAGAACCAAGGTTAAAACTGGAATGAAACCACATAGACCAGCCTGTGAATGGAAATCATACATAAATTAAAGGGAGAAAGGAGGCTGGTTGGTTGGTTTTGTTTCGAGCTTCTGAGTTTCTTTTAACTATATTAAAAAGTTCTTATATTAGGATCTACCTAAGGACCATTTGAGCGTCATTCATCTGGATTAACTCCAGTCCACTGCAAATAGTAAATCCTGAAAAGTTAAGATCTTTAATTGGGTCATTAGTACGTGCCTAAAACTTCCTACCAGGTTAATGCAATCACTTCTTTTCTCCCTTACTTTTGGGGGATGACTCTAATCTCATGTGCCTGAAATTCATCCTAAAACAGAGAAAAAGAGAGAAGGGGAAAGACTAATAGAGTAACAATAATCAGGATAAATAATCACACAAGCAGGAGGGTCAGAAAGCTCTTACTCCACACAAGGTGTTTGAGGGGCAACACACAAAGGATTAAGATGCCAAAAGCATTTGCAGATTTGGTCATTCTGGGAGCAGGGGGAGCTACCCAGAGGTCAGTCTGTCACACAGGGAACCCACTGCACATTTGTCAGCCAGGAGACAACCTTTCTCTGAAAGCAGATTCCTCCTGTGGGCTGGCTGTGGCACTGAGACAGATTCTCAGCCAAATTTAGTACAACTTCCTGGCTTGCCAGCAAGACAAGGTGCATCACAACATTCCCAAGAGGCTTAATCTGAAGCCTGAAGTCTCACTCTTGCTCTCAGTGATCTGTGGCGGCCTGGGAGCCAATAACTAATTTCTGTGGCATTAGAACTCTGTCTTTGTGCTGTACTGCAGTGTTGTGACACTGCAGAGCAGTCCACAAGGAAACTGCACAGGACTTCAGGACTGAAAGAAAAAGTGAAACATCCACCTTTTTTCTCGGAATTTTTCAATGGAACTTCATCTGCACCCTCAGAAATGAGAATCCTTATAATTTTTAAAAACTCCTGTGTTCTAAAAGTCTAAAGAGGATGGTGATGGATTTTTGAAGACTATGCAAAAGGGAGGTTACATTTTAAATATGGCCCAAACTTCCAAATTAAGTGATAGAAAATCTCTCACTTTTTCAGAAACATGAACAAAGAAACAGATGCTGCTGTAGCACAGAACTGACCATTTCTAAACCTGTGAAGAAAGGTAAGTTAATGTGACCCATATTTCACTGCTCTTTAATCAGTGACTCTTCAGAAGAACAGACAGTTAAAGAGTAATAGAGGGATTTTCCTCCTCCTCTGAAAAAGCTTCATTACACAAACTCACACTACACAGTGACAGGCAGATGCACAGACACAGAACAGCTCCTCTTTTCAACTGGGTGACCTAAGAGAACAGGCTTCTAAAAATAATTTGTTTTGTTCAGCAATAGCTTTTGCCATTATTCTTCTTTTTGCTATTCTTGCAGTCTCTGAGGAAGGCTAATTTTCCTTCCCAGATCTCTGCATGTCTTCTAAGAGCTCAACCCAGACTCTGATTTTTCAGCCTGCTTAGGAATCAGAAGGGGCATTCACAGGGTGGAAGACATTAATGTCACTTGAATCAAACCTACTCGAGACACTTATTGCCACGTTCCGAAGAAAAGATTCAAAACAGGAATTGTGGGGGAAGAAAAAGGGGAAAGAAAAATATTAAAGCTGTTGTTCACTAGCAGAAATAATCATCTCACTTTTGTTCTGTAACTTAATATTTACAACTGGAAAAAAAACAAAACAACAAAACAAACCCAAACCAAAAGGAATGAACACCCTCTGTTTCTTCCAAGGCACCACTCAGATTGCAATCCAGTCACACACAGGAGTAATTCCTGTTTGTCTCATTCCATCAGTAGGATGAGACCATGGGCAAGCATCACTTGCAAACATCCCACTCCTCCCCCCTGGCTCCATGAGCACCCAATTCCCAGTTGGATCAGAACCCTGCAACTGCTGAGTGGGACACAAACTCCCTTCTCCTTCCTTGACAGATGCTCTCAGAACTCTGAAGTTTGGAGAAGGACACGACTGATGGAAACCAGATGGAAAAATCAGCAACAAGCCCAGAGGACTCCTAATGAGTCACAGATCACAGTTGGCAACTTGGCCTTGGAAAATGATCATAAACACATTATTACAGGGCTTCTGTAGCTTCTTATTTCGTCAGTGTTTTGGAACTGTGGAGCTTTTTTTTTAATATGTAAATTTACTTTTTGTGCCATATATCTATTTACACAGGGCTCCCAAAACATCACGTTTACTATTTGCAGTATACAAGCAAAATTAAGCATGTTAGATACATTTTCTGATAACTCAGAATATTTTTTAAATTATTACTCGAGTTGACACAGTTATTTCGAATTTGCCCAAAATAAAAACTTGAAAAAATTCTGATTTCCTTCGCAGTCCTCGTCACACTTTTCTTCAGTACTGACCATTGTACATCTCCTACTTTAAATAAGTCAGAAGTGTATAAATCTGAACCTGCAGATGAAATCTGGCACTGAACTCAAGCATCATCAAATTTCACTAAATAATTTGAGTGACTAAGCACTTTTTTGGACTTTTATTTTTTTAATTGTTAGCTCTAACTCCTCCTTCTGACAAGAATTCACAGAAAATTCTGACACTACCAAATCTGTGCTTTCTGTGAGAAGAACTTCAGTCCAAAAATACTAAAGCACGTAAAACTTCCTTTTGCACCACTTAAGACAGGCAAAATGAAAATCCTGAGTGGCTTCAGAGGGTTAATACTGACCCAGAAGGAAAAAGGGCTTCCCTTTCTATAATATTAGGTAAAATATCACACCCATCCAACCCCCCATGGGATTAATCTACTCAAATATGGTTTAACAGAAATTTTACACTGCCTTCCTGACTATTCTTTTCAGCTCACTAAATACAGTGTTACCTTTTCCCAAAGGTAGAGATTTCCCACTCACACTCGAGGGGTTGTCTTGGTTTTAAAATTAATTATATGGTAATGTGCTAAAAATGCTGTTACATGGGAGGACTGCAGACTTATTCATTTTATAGATAAGGACACAGTCCTATTTCAGGCAAATGATTTTCCAGAATCTGAATAGTTGAGATCTTGTAAAGGGTATGTCTCAGCTCATCTGTCAATCTAAATTGGTTCATGTGACAAGAAAATGCACTCACAAGGCTAGAATCCAAGAAATAGAACTGAAAATTAAAACACCAAATAGAAGTTAAAAAGATGTGAGAAATCCCTGCTGATACAGCAGCAAAGTGGGGAAAACTCACAGCAATTTTCTGTACTGGGGACGTTTTGCAAAAGGAGGTTTTCCCCCTCTCTGTTACCTGCCAAGGAGAAACACACACACTGCAGTTCACAGCAAATAACTGGCAAAGTCAAGCATTTGATTCCCCAAATTTCCTGCATCATCATCTACAAGCCTCCAGCTCTGGGGCCAGCAGTGGTTTCACTGCAGACACAAAAGCAGACAGAATTTCCGTGGCATGCAGACATTGCAAGGACATGAGGGAAGCCAGGCAGATGGCTCAGCTCATTCCCAGCATCCCTCCTTGGGAAGTGAAGAGCTGAAAGACTCTTCCTTTCCTTCAAGGTAATGCTCAGCTGCATCCCAAATTATAAACTCTCCTCCTGATGAATGAGATGAGGCTGCTGAGCTCAGTGTGGGCAGCATTTTGCTGCCTGCTGTCCTGTGCACTTCTTTGGAACAAACAGCTGTGCTAAATATGCAGCTCTGTGAGACACAAAGGTTTTAGGGAATAACCTGTTGTGAGGTCCAGGAGCTTCTCTTTGGAACAATGCCCAGTGTTCCTTGGTCACAGACCCCTTGTGAGGGACAGCAGTGCCAGCCAGTGATGGAACAGACAAGCAGCCAACAACAGAAGCATTTGTATCTTATATTTTACCCTTCCCACAGTGAATTCAAGCAAGTGAAAAGATTACATACCTAAGGCTATGCTTAAACTGCACACCAAAAGGCTTAGCTATATAAAACCCTCTTCTAGTCAAGAAATACTGACTTTAAACTTCTGCTTGCCCTGCTGACCGCTACAACTAGCTTGACCCCTGCAATAATTCTGTTATTTGTGTGTCAAATTCTCTTGCCCCAAACATGCAACTATGGCTTTTTTATTTGCTTATTCATTTTTAGAAAAAGAGAAAGGAGGAGGCATTTTTTTTTTTTCTTAGCTCCTTCATCATTCTTTCAGAAAAAAGAGATGAGAATTTCCCCTTTGCTATAAATGCAGTATTTACTTCTGACCACTGAGCCCTGTAAAGTATGGCTACACTGTAAGCTTTAGGGTCACTACAGAACACAATCAACTTAACATATTCAGGAGGGTTTTCTAAATGTATTCCTTTCATTTGACTTGATGCTTGGAATCCTATCCATCTGGATTCATGGAAAGAAAATGCTCTGCTTCAGAGTAGTCCACAGTATAGTGATTATGGGACTCATCAGGGATCATGACTGAAAATTTCACTGGACTCCCAGATTATCAAAATAGATTATTTAATTTCTAGGGGACTTCTAGGATGTAAGGCTTTGCTTAATAATAACTTGGCACTATAGAAAATCCAGGAGCCATCCATTATTCAGTCAGTCAGCCTATAAAAATTACATGACTTTTAACACACTTTTTAATTGCTTTTAATTATTAACATTTACGTTGCTCTCAAAATGATGAAGTGTCTCAGCTGGAGATGTGGTTAAATTTTCAACAGCATTGGAAAGCAAAGCAACAAATCTCAGACTGTGGATTTTAAACGTACACAATATTACCTGGATCTGCATTTAGAAATATTATCTATACAAATATGCACAAAATTCTATCTATCCATAAATTAGATGAGCATAAAAACATAGATGTGTGTTTTCATTCATGTATCCTTAATGAAGTTTCGTGATGAGGCAGTTCAGAAGGTAAAAAAGAGGTGAATCTCAGAATGCTTTTGGGTTCCACAAGCTTGAACAGAAATGATTGCACAGACCCCTAAGAATCCTCTCTTACCATATCTTTAATTTGTGGGATTTTGTCAGTTAGAGGAATGGTGAGGCTACCAGGGATCATGATGCAACAGGCTTGCTCACTGCATATTTCATCTTTCTGAAGGAAAACACTCATTACAGAAAAAAAAACTTAAATTAAGTGAATCCTTTCATTCATCTGCAAAGCCATGTCAAACACTTTGAAATTCCACCATTTTAGGATTGCCACTGGAGATCATTAAACACAACATTTATTGCCCCAAAGAGATAAGCTGCACCTGTGTTCCCTCCTTGTCTCTCTGTGGCTCTCTCTTAAGAACTTTTCCCCAACTTTATATGCTAGATCTTCACATTAATTCTACTCTTGTCCTGGGTTTATGAACAAGAGAAAGCAGAGGTAGGTTTTATTGAACTTTTTTTTTAATTGAACTATGGTTCTTTCTCTTATGATTTTTGACACAAAGCTGAAATTCTCCTGCTGCTGTCACTCTTGGGTATCTTACATTTTACATGACCTGCATTTTAGGTAAAGTTCCTAGACATCTTTGCCAGCAAGCAAACCTTTTTACCATCTGAAGCTTCCAAACATCTGTTTTCCAAAACCTCAGCTCTGCCTTCAGTGTTAACCACACAAGAGTAAATGAGTCACTAATGTCATTAGGGTGCCAAGAGATACCTTGAATATAATTCAGGTTGACTCACAGCCAAAGGCAGCCAGCCTGTAATGCTGTTATAACATCCCCACAGGCTTCCTGTTCCTTCTTCTCCAGAAAATCACTCACACAACTAAAATAGAGTTGAAACAATTTCCATTTGAGCCCTGGATGGGTCTCAATCCTCTGATAGGAATCTTGGGAGTAGGTAAGTGAAACTCAGACTCCCTGTGAAAGGCTTGAACCAGTCTGGAGAGCTGGAAGTCCCTCTGAATAATTGAGACATTAGAAACTATTTATTAGAGGGAAATAAAGAGAGAAACTTGCTTCTCTCTTTAAGGAGAATTAGGAGGTATCTATATTTAACAAAGGTGTGAGACTCATAATCATCAAACTTTCTGGCTTTTAAGGAAATGCAAAAAACACGAAGGAAAAGTGGGAAAGCTGAATTTGATTCAGAGGAATGTCAGAAAACAGCATTAAAACAGCAATCAAGGTTCTGGTTTCCTTCTGACCCTTCTGAAGCAAACATGCAAACAACACTTCTTGTGTCAAACCCAAGCAATGAGAAACCCTGTGTGACAACCAATGTACAGCTCCATGTACACAGGACATGATCAATCTATTAAAATTAACTCCTGAAGCTGTAAAGTTTTGTCCTAAGATATTCATTACATAAATGAGAAGTGCCCAGAATCTTGCCACTATTGGTACTTTTCTTATATTTAGGGATTTTTTTTTAACTTTTCTACACTGAGTTCAGAGCAAACTGTCACCAAATTTGCAAACCACCCAACATTTTTTACAGAGAAAAATAAGAAGAGATTCTCTTCTGAATAGGTTTTTGTCAGTTTTCTGCATCTTTTACTTACTCCCCACTTCATAACCTTGGTTTACATTTCAGGATCTGACAGGAGCAGGGCTTATTCCACTAAACCAAATTACAGGTATTAATTAATGGCTCTTGCTTGTTTGCCAGCTCCTGCAAGCAGAAGGGTAGATAAAAATGTATTTACAGCAGAATTCAATTACCCATTTTCAAGCCACTGGCCTCCTGGCAAAAGTCTCCCAGTCTAGTGCAGAATAGGACTTGGTTTAAGAATTAATTTACTGTCAGCAATGATCTGCAATTTAATGGCTTAATCAAGTTTGCCATGAAATTGGTAGGGAGCTCTGGAGCCTAATATTGCCCCAGAGCCTGCTGCATCTAAAGACAGGTTTCAGAGATCCATAACAAAATCATCATCATCCAGCAAACCCAAGAGCTGTCTCACATAATCAGGAACTGCCTCCAGCAAGTTTTCTACTCCCATTACACAGTTATAGCCCACGGGTTTGGAGTTCAGCACATCCATTGGACTCCTTCCTCCTCTTCCAGCTAAACCTCCCAGAGAATCTTTACTTGCATGAATACCAAGATTAGCATGTAAGTACAGGCCAGCCTGTGTCAAACACATCCTCTCATGTCTTTTCAAACTATAATGTAAATATAGAAAGCTGTTAATAAAAAGAGACAAAGGGTTTTAACACATAAATGCTTCTTTTAGCTGCATTCAGAATTGCCCCTACAGTGGGCAGTGTGATTATAGAGTTCCTTCTACAGGAGCACAGCTGAAGATGGAAATAGAGATTAAGGCTTTGAAATCACAGTTGAGGTAAAATCAGGTACAAACTGAGCCTTTTTGCTTGTTAAAATTTTTAAGTTTAAAAGACCTTGATTGCTTTTAAAAATAAAATCGACCCACATTTTTCTACTCTAAGCCAACTGATAGAATAATAAAAGCCTTTCTGCTGAAATAGAAAATGTCATGCTAGAAATAGGGGTATAAAAACTGTTCTCTTGAGCTTCCAAAGCCAGATTTTTAATGAGCTCAGAGGCTCCAGCCTTTCAAAAAATATGAATAAGCTTCTCATATGGGGTGTTTAGTTGGGCTGAAATACTCCAAACTCTCTGCAAGTTATCACTGGTTGTCAAAATATCCTGGGGGGAACTCCTGGGAGTGCTTTGAACACCACACCATCTCAGCAGCTTACCTATTCTACCACTTTTTTCCCTGCTAAGATTATGAATCATCCTCATGTCTCCCATTCTGTCACCCATCAATATTTACATCACATCTGGCACAATGTTACCAGCACATCCAAAGGTTTCTTTGTGGAGCACTGAGGACAGGTTTGTTTTTTTTTCTTCTCCTTTTGTAATTTTCTTTTTTTCCCCTTTTTTATTCCTCCTCCCCTTTAAAAAAAAAAAAAACACCTCCAAGCTTTCCCCCTCATTTATTCTCAAAACAGAGCAATAAGTCTGAAGCAACACTACATCACTACATGTAAAGGTACTTTATATACTGAGTTTAGGAAACATGGATAGACAATTTTGGGTTCTGAATGCCTAAGAAGGAAAATGCATCATAGATAGACTCAGAATTGTACAGGCAGGACCATTTTGCATTCCTACACCCTCACCAAAAGCTGACATGGTGGTGGAAGAGTCCACTCCTCATTTATGGTTAAATGAAATGGGTTAAAAAGGATGAAGTTTATGTACAAGTGAAGATCTAGTACAAGTGTAAAACTTACCAAGCTTAAGTTCACTCAATCACTTGTATCAGGAGAAATATTAGCTAATAGCAAAGTCTTGCAGTAGTATTTAGGTTAATGAATATGCTGCTGTCAGGACTGAAGTATGCACCACAGGTAAAACAATCCCAGCTCTGAAACACCAAACAAACCATCCCTCTCAATAAAAAAAAAACAAATTGCACAGATAATTTAAATGTAACACCGTGGATGGATGTTTGAGTAGTGATCACTTGTATAATGTAATTGTTTAAATACAGGAGCTAAATTGAAGAGATGAAGAATGCAACTCCACAAAGAAAAAAAAGCCAGTTTTAAATCAGGCTGCCATTCCTAATAAGTCCCTCCTGTAGCATTTCTCAGCTGAGTTTACACACAAAATACAAATTGACAGCAAGTCCTTTAATGAACCTGTTGAGAGCACAGCAAAGTGGAGTCAGACATCCAGAAAAGTCTCATTAAACATCTGACCACATCCATTCTAAAAGGGGAAAGTTATGAGAAAATTGCTGTAGGTGCCTGCACCTTAATTCAAAAGGCTAATTGGGTTTTATTTGTAAGATGATCTTCAGTCCTCTAATCTCACATCCACTCAGCCACCATCTAATAATCATTTCCTCAACATCTGTATAGATCTCTGATTCTTCTGATGCATCATTTTCAAAACAATGCATTGTTTCCATGTATTCTACAACACTGCTTTGTTTGGTTATCTGCAGTGTCATGTTTCTCGTGTCATGAAAACATCTTCAGAAGTAAGAAAACTCTGCTGTTTTATTCTAGTTTTAGAGTGTTGCTGCATATTCTGTGTTAAATTCCTTAGGTCGTGTATTACAAGGATATGTTTTGATACATTATGGTATTTATTCTTGTGAAACATTATGGCATTAATTCTCTGACATTTCAGCATGGGCTTGCCTCCAAAAATGGCTGAGAATACAGTTTTTAAACTCTTCAGCATCCTAAAAAAAAAAATCAGTGCACGCCTCATAAGAAAAGCAGAATGATCATTCAAAAATATACTAAAAAAGTCTGTTTTACAGCATTACCCCTTCCATCTGTTGACACAATGCACGTGCTGGGATGGTGATGCTCATCCAGGAGCTGCCAATGAGCAGAGCAGGTCTGAGGCACCCAGCAATGATGGCAGTGACAAACCAGGGGGTTCCAGTTGCTGCAGCTGTTCTGAATAACCATCTCGCTGCCCATCCCAATTCCATTTACAATTACAGCAACACATTGAAAACAGCACTTCCTACTTTTTAAGCTCCTCTCTCTCATCCCAGACATCACTAAATGGAACTAGGAAGCCCAAAAACTCACTCCACACATGACAACTGCAGTGTGTGTTAACTCTGTTTTCCCACTCCCACAGCCTGCTTTGTTTCTCCTCTCTCCCCCAGGGTGTGCCCAGCACTCCACATGTGCTGCATTGCCACGGGGGATTTTTTGGCTCCCAGCACAACAGGAAAAGTAGATGCTTCCAAACCTAAAATTTTTCTGGACCTTGATCTAAATTTTTAAGCTGTCAAGTATTTAAACACGAGTGACTCTCTCTCAAGTAGATGCATCAGACAGCGGTTGGCTTAATGCTTCGCTTTGTAAATTCAGAACAGAATTCTCTTCCCCTGTTTAAATTTTCACCCTGGATTCCTTCCTTACCAGCTGCAGAGGGAGCAGGCACCAGCAAAGCCCGCCCCCATCTCAAGTGGGAAGCCAGGCTGCAAACGTCAAAAATGCCAAGGCACAAAATAGCATACTTGTCCCAATTTCTTCATGTTATTTTGGTATACTTTATAAAAAAAAACCCCAACAACACATAACTCATTAATTATAACCTTTCAAAAGTGTTTTCCTTTCCCCCAAACTGTTAAAATTTAGCAGAGCTGCAGCCAAAGTTCTAATAAAATTATTTTTAGCTTTTGTCATGCAGAGAACATCATGAAGAGTCTCATCCTTCTATTAATGCAAATGTCTTTAAGCAGTCAGGGCAGGGAACTTTAAAATATGCTAATCACTGTTTCTTTGGACTCCAGTCTCTAATGTCTTTGCTGATGTGTACATATCACAGACAGAATAAGTAAAGGCAACACCATCATTTAAAGTGTCAATTTATAGACAACCCCATAAAGTGACAGCCATATGCATATTTTATTGCCACGTTTATATATTTCATTAATTTCCACGTTTGACATCCTTTTAATACACACTGTTCTTATTTTCTGGTGTCTGAGCTGAATTGCCCCAGTGTGTTATAAATGGAAATGCTTTTGATAATCACATGCACTGGTTTTCTTTTTAAAGTGGTTCAGTGCTGATGAGAGGGGCCAGATTGACGGCCCTGCAGATTGGAGTTCCCTGTTAATCCACAAGGAAAACAAGGCACAGTCAGGGCAGTAGCTCAGCCAGTTTCCCTCCAGTGCATCTCCACTTAAATCCTTAGGAGAAAAACTAAAAAAAACCAACACACACATCACATCTCTAAGTCACAGCCTGACTCTGCCTGCTCATATCCTCGGCCTTGCTTCTTATTTTTAGCAGCAGGGAAAGTAATCAGAGAAAGCAATGCCTTTCTGGGATTGGGCTGCTGCCCACGAGCTGCTTTCCAGCACATACATCACTCTCAGGCCAGCACACACGTGTGGAGCTAAAAGACCACAAGAATTTAATCTAATAAAGCCTTGAGGTGGAGTTGCTGGGTCTCACTTAGATGCTTGTCATCTACTGGGAGTTCCATCAGGAATGACAGATGCTTTCTTCAGCACCCAAGGCAGATGTGCACCACTCCCAGTTTTGTCACTACCACCCATGAAAAATCAATATTTTTAATTAGAAATGTGATCCAAGCATTAGAAAATGTTAATTTTAGTTTTACTCATCTGCCACACAGTGTAGAGCAGACAGTGTCACATCTGAAAGGCAAGGCCTGCACAGTTGTTCAACCCCCTGTTAGCACCCAATCTACAAAACTAAAGTGGAAATGTAAAGAACAAAGACCATTTTGTAATGACACACAAATAGGTCAGCAATTGGAGGAGAATATGCTATCATAGACATAAATAAACAAATAAAACCACAGGAGTTTAAAATAACAAAAGTAGCTCAGCCAGAATACTTTAAAGGACATATGGCTCAGTCATATGGCCCCGTGAACACAACAGGGTGATGTGGCCAAAACCAGGAAGGTTTTTATTGTGCAGTGATAGCTGTGAGTCTATAACTTCCTCAGACACCTCCCTGAAATATTCAAGAAAAATTCTGCCTGCCCTAGGGAACTAGGAATGTGTTAATAAAGAGATAATGGCTCATTCCCACCTTACTAGATATCCAGTTACACAGCTGTTTTCTTATCTCAATAGAGTTTCAGAAAGAATATTAGCCTGGGATTTCTGCAGAAGATCAAATCCCATTGAAATGAGTCTGCCAGGCTTCTCTGGAAATATTGGTTATGAATAGAATTGCTTTTTATATTCTATTAACTGAAACAATACAACTGTTGGAGTATATTTCAGGTGTTTGCATTCATTTGTTCTCCATTTCCTTTCTGGAATTCCAACTGTTAGAAATAGTCTGCAAATCTTCATGGCAACTACACAGAACATGTCATCTACTGCTAAAGAAGGAACCAGGGGGTTTCTAAATATGTTCATGAGTGGCCTTAATGTGTGTCACCTTCTGTTCCCTTATGACTACATTTCACATTTCCTGAATTCTAAAAGCCCACGCAGAGAAGAAAGGGTTAAATTATATTTGCCTGCTGAAATGAATAGTCTCAACCACACCTTTGAGACCATGAACTCAAGCCAAGATACTTTTGTCACTGGATAAGCATATTTTTAAAGTGCGTTGCTAATTATTTTTATAGCTCATTATCTCCTTGCTATGGTGAGCAAGACTCATTTCCCTCCTCCACCCACTGCCTCTCAGGTAACGATGAGCTAATGGTTTGAATGTGTCTGAAGCTAATAATTTTCTTTTTTGTTTTTTTTTCTTTAAGGAAGGAAAAATTAACCAGTGCAGAAAGTTTGGAGGAAATTTCAGTGAAATCAGGAAACGAGAAGTTTGGAGGAAATTTCAGTGAAATCAGGAAACGAGATCTCACCATCATTATTATGTTTGGGAAGCGAGGTGTTTATGGTACAACTTTCCTGCAAATGCAGAGAGTGACCTATCAAGGTTTCTTCAAGAGCAATAAAATCCTTCATGGATAGCCCTGTGCATCAGGAAAGAGGAAGAGACAACATCCCAAGTGATGGTGGCTTCCAGAACTGTTTTAACCAATGTAGGTCATTTCTGGCCCTCCAAAAGAAAATAAGCCATACCAAGGCCCCAGATGATGTACCAATACTGGCACATGTTCCCCAAGGAGACAAAAAGTGGCAATTTATATAAAACATGCTGTCAAGCATCACTGAGCCCTCAGCCCACAATCCAGGGGGTGGTTGCCTCTCTCCCAACGTGGCAGAGGATGGTGGGCCTGATGGGCACCTTCCACACTCAATAGCACATCTTTACAGAGAACAGGGACTGTTAGAATGAATTTACACAGGTTAGTGACAACTACACACACCACAGAACCACGGAATATCCGGCCCTGGAAGGGATCCACGGGGATCATCACAGCCCAGCTCCCTGCCCTGCACAGGACAGCCCCCAGAATCCCTCTGTTCAAGAGCCCTGTTCTGCTCAATCTTATGCTTCTCAAAGCACTTGCAACACAGCATCAGTGGAATCACCTGTACCAGCTATTCACAGGGCTAAATAACTGAAGTATTGCACATATTTTCCCTACCTCCCCATTTGAAAGCACTCCTGAACGCTGCCAGCGCTCACTGAGTATTTCCAAGAGTCTGAAGGCACTCAGAGCTCCATCCACCCAATTTTAATCAATTAACAGCAGAACTGGCATGCTTTTTTGGAGGGCAGAATCACAACTGCTGCTCCAAATAAGAGATGCAGTCTCCAAACTATTTAAACAGAGAAGCACGAGTTTCATTGCCTGTTGTCCAGCTCCCAGACTCATTCTATCCTCATCACAGTGCAACTTCCTCAGTGTCAAGCACCATTTCCTGATAAAAAGCAAATGCTCCAAGTTGCAAGAATGTTGCTGAAGGACAATGTTACAGTAATTTTAATTTCAATATCAGCCTAATTTCCCATAAAAACTAAAAATTCTGGGAGAGTAGTTACTCTGTAGTTACTTCTGATCTAACCACAACTATTCTGTGTGGTTTACCTTGTCAGTTTTAAACTCTTGACAGGACTTCTTTTTTTTTTTTTTTAAAAAAAGTACTTGTCAGTAAAGCACCTTTAGCATTTGGAATCCATACTAAGATCCCCAGACATAGCTGCAAATACAGAATCTGTGCATATAAACCATGCATGAGTGCTAAGCACAGGTTGAGACAGGAATTTGTGAACTTCAACACACACTAATACATTCCTGTTCACACATCTCAGGTTTTCTGGTTACGTTTGATGAAAGGGGACAGCTCAGAAATACAGTTTTATACATCTTTTTGACACTCAATATGCTTTTCCCCAGCACACTGTTTATCTCTGATGTTCACCACCAAGCCACAGGCTCATCATGGGCTCTAATATCCATATTCAGGAAGGGATTTCATTCAAAATATTTTTCTCCCAGCTGTGTTGACTTTGCAAAGTGCTGCACACTTTGTACAGCATTTCTGTAAGCTGCATTTTTGATCCAACACTTCTGGGTGTTTTTTAGCCAGTGAAAAGCAAGCCTGGGAGCTTTGAGCAGCCTTATTGCTGCAGATCTAATCATTAGGATTTCTCCAGGAAACAGAGGGAAATGTTTGTCCAAATAATGACTGTCTACATTTGTGTGCTGTTAGAGAACAATTAGATTATTCATACAGATAAGGCTGTTTCTTGCCTGCACTACTCATATTACCAGCCTTGCTGACTTCAGTGGTGCTACTGGTAATCAGAATTTGGCCCACGTGGAAAAAAAAATGAACACCAACACCAGGAAAAAGCCTTGCAGATGTTTAGAAAAATTAAATCTCAAGCCAAAATCAGAGACCCATCACATAATACACCTCTGAATTCAGCAGCAACACCACTGAGCTTAAAGATTTTTGTATGGGGTTTAGGTTTAAGGCTTATATTTTGCAGTAAGGTCTGAGTACTTTGCCTCCCACCAATTTACTGGACAAGAAGCCTTGCAAACGAGGCTACTACAAGATTCTGCAGTCAGCTTCATTAGGACTAAAGTTAATTAAATTATGTTCCCTCCTCAGACATACTATTTTGTCTTAAAGATGATTAAACAAGAGGCAAATGTAATTAGGACAGGAAAAAGTATAAGTCAAAAAATTAATCTTATAATGTGTTTCAGAAAAATAAAGCAATAAATCACCTTGCCTTTTGTTTTGCTGCAGCTGAGATTCTTCAGCTTTCTTGACTGATATGATACTTACACTTGATGAGGCAATTTAGAGGGAAACTGGGACTGTGACAATAGACATTCCATTTAGGAGAAGGATCATATATACACAGCCAGGCTTATGCAGATGGTGCCTTTTCAGAGAGCAATCAACACAACACCGGGTGGTGAGGTTTATGAAAATATAGACTGGATCCATAAACACACAAGCCAGATTTGAAAATAGATATCTAAACTGTCTCTTAAACAGAATCCCAAGTCATATCCCACGTGGAGAAAATAATTGGTTGAAGGGAAGTGGAAGCCCTGAAGGTTTGTGTCACTGGAAGCTTGTTGGCTGGAGGGTTCTAAATGAGAGGGTACAAAACACAAAAAGGAAAACCATGTGCTGCCAGCACTGCCCAGGCATGAGAAAATCTGCGTTTGGTTCCTGAGCCTATCTTTGACTTTCTTGAGATATTAATTGGCTCATTTGTTCTGTTCCTTACGGAGGAATAGAGATAAAAATGTGTCATTGCTCTTGTCTGTTTAGATCAGATTCTCTGCTCAGTTATACTGAAGTCATTTGGGGATGTCTCATAAATCTGCAGCCACAAAAGCCAAAAGCCCAAGTTTTAATATGAGAATCTGCAGAGTTTGAATGTATCATATACCATAAAGGTTACCAGAAGGCCTTACATCTGAATTTCATAAGCAGGATTAGGAAGAGAAATCACAACTACAGACCAGTAACACTTGAAAAACACGTATTTTTTCCAGAAACATAAGAAGGCAGCAGTGCATCCAGCACAGGCAAAAGGCCCTGACTCTGCTCAAGGCCTGACTCACCTGTGCTCTTTTGAACACCTGAGCACTCACTATGGCTCTAACTAGTCCTCCAAAAAGAAAAACAATGGAATATACACGACAAGAGTGTCTTTATTAAAAGGTCATATTCGAGTCAACAACCTCTTTAAACTGTGGGAGTAAAAATATTGTGTTCCAGGGTGGAAAGGAAAAAGGTCAGCCTGCTTTCGTGGCTGCTAATTTAATCCAGCCTTATACTGGGCACATCTCATTGTTTGAGGCTTCAAATATCTTTCACTGCTTCTACTCATTCAGAAATGTAACGACCTGCTTGAACTCCGAGTAGAAAAAATGCTTTTTAAACCACATTAAGATCTATTTTTGATGGAAGTTTATTTCTCAGCCTGCAGCTAAAAAAGGCTTTTATGATGCTGGCACTGTATCAATAAATTCAAACCAGAATTCTACATTTTTCACAGGCAACAGCTAA
Source organism: Manacus vitellinus (assembly GCF_001715985.3). Lineage (NCBI taxonomy): Eukaryota > Metazoa > Chordata > Aves > Passeriformes > Pipridae > Manacus > Manacus vitellinus. The sequence continues at coordinate 5,933,576 of NW_021940379.1, forward strand.
TCTAGAAACTACCATTAGAAATGGACAGCTATATAAGTCATTGCATCTGTATAGAGAGAAAATTGATGACGGAATGGTAAAGCTCATTGGGACTCAATGCCATATATTTAAAAATGCTTAAAAAAAAGGACACAAAATGGTAAAAATTCAAATACATTATAATCAACTGCAGCATTTTTCAAAATTCAGATACTGGGTTGGCCATGGACATTGTTGGTTTCACTGCTAAAAGCCTCAAACGTGTACAGGACACTGGAAAAACAGGTAACCATGAAAGGCTCCTTCTGCAGAGCCAGCTGCCTGGGCTAAACACTGATTATGATAATCAGAAGCATTCATATTTTTTATTATCACACTAATACCCAGCCTCATCATTCTGCTATCATTAAGAGATTGCAAACCACCTCTGAACAGCAAGCAATTAAAAAATATTTCTTTCTTACAGTTTTTACCCGTTCTTATAAACACCCAGCGCTCTGACCTCAGCAAACGACGAATCCAAGGGAACATTTGGGAAGCACGACACATTCCTGCTTTGCACAGAGGCAAAAAGGCTTAAATGGAGGACAGGGTGTATTTTAGAGAAACCTGCTTATCACAGGAGACTGAAGCAACTCCAATTTCTCCACCGTGCCCGTGTGATAAGGGGCTGTCGTTATAGAAACTCTGCTGACACGTTGCTCCTACGGTGCAAGTGGCATTATAGGAGCACTAATGCCCTTTTTATCAGCCTCAGTTCCAAATTCAGAGCACTCCAATTCACAATCAGGGAGCTGCACGTCATCCCCCACAGCTGCAGGCACTGTCAGATGCTGCTGTTGCGTGGTAACCACCAGGTAACTGGTGGGAGCCTCTTATATTTGTGTGCATGGAAAGGCAAGGACAGGAGGCAAAGGGAACACTGGGTAAAAAACTTGGTCCCTATTTACTAAAACACAGCCCTTTCCTCTTGCAGTGAAAGCACTGCTGAAACATTACAGTGCCAGAAAGAAAAAATTGCACCTATTTCTTCCGATCTTCAGTGGAAACGAGTGAAAGTTGCTGTTATTGCTATAGCTGTGGCAATTCATTAAAAATTAAACAGGAGAGAACTGCAGGTTAAAATTGAGCCCCGAAGTACTGTGAGTACAGTACCAAAGAAACATGATTCACTGTTTTGTTAGGAAATTTCAGTCCTGGCTTCAGAGGATGAAGCTCTCTCCCTGCCCATACTACACCACTATATAAACAACAGTATTTTAAATAGAGTCTAATTTGGGTGTCCAAAGTTCACCCTTTATCCATCAGGTTGCTACTGCCCAACAACCATTTAGATTTCTTGTGTTCCCCTTAAATACTGGCAAATGGAGCAGAGAGACTCTGCATGGGCTCAAAGGTACAGCTGGACAGGAATGAGCTACTGCAAATAATCTGCTCTCCAGACCCAAATCCAAACCACTGCTGTTTGTTTTACAACACTTTATGCTTCTCCAAAGCACGAATTATTTGTATAAAGGAAATTAACAGCAAAACTCCCACTAATTCCAATGGCACCCCAGTTTTGCCTCAGGTTGGTCTTTTGTAAGTGTGCTGGGTTTGGGTCTACAAACAGCAGCCTCACCTCTCAAATGCCTCCTGCTAAGGGAACTTTGACACAACATTAGAAGGTTGACTTCACTTTTTTTTGCAAGAAACGTCTTTCACCAGACCTTAACATTCAGTTCACATCACAGCTATGTAATTATTCTTTTCAGAAGCAGAGATGCAAAGAAGGCATTAACAGCTGTTCAAAATATCACATTTATGCACTTTTCTCTTGTCATATTAAAGATAATTACTTCTGATGCAATCAAACTCATATCCTCCAAATGGATAAATCCAGCACCAAATTTAGAACCTCAAGCTTCAACTCTCAAGCTCTCAAAGCAAAGCATTAAGCCTTTACTTTCAGTTCAGTGAGGTACAAAGAAGAATTGGGAGAACATAAGGTTTAAAAGTGGTATGGTTTTATGAATTTTCTCCACATTATTCTGTTGGTTACTTTAGTTAGTGCTTTGAAGCACTAGTTAGTTAGTGCTTTGAAGATCAAAGGTGATATATGAACTACATCTTATAACTCAGTCACCCAGAGATGGGGATCAACTAACTGGCCAACCCTTCTAAAAGTTTCTTCTCTGAACTAAAAAGGTGCCTGAAAGCCAGAATTTGTGCAAACACATGGAAATCCAACTGGAAAAAAAAATCTACTGATGCTTCGAACTAAGTGTCAGGATGTACACACCAAAACAGGTTGGAATGTGCTGATCATGACCATCAAGCACAGGATCCTGCACTTTTATTTAAACATCCAGAACGAAGCATTGGAATTTCTGTTTATGCCATATTTTTGTTTACTAAATTCTCATTTCATGCTTAAGCTATGTCACAAGTACATATGTATTTTATATAAGTATTACTGATATTCTACAAGGTTTTAAGACATCAATACAAAATGTATTGCTCTGAAGGTGGTGGAGGTAAATCCTCCTTCTCTCAAACACTCCCCCTCAGAAATCCCCAACCCTCTGATATTACTGCACATGCAAACAAAAAAACCCCACCGACCAACCAAAGGCAGAAACATGGATTGCAAAATGAGACCTGCCTTCAAATTCATCAGCTGCCATAAAATTGTAACAACAAGGACAGGACTTACTAGAAACTGCCAGTGATGATGCTTTTGATTTAAGGTGGCGACATGAGACTGGGAAATCTGTGTCTGTTCTATAAACCGGGTCTCATCAAATATTTTCTGTGACGTTGCAGGCTGCAGACATGATGGATCATTTCCAAACTGTGCAGAATAAAAGAAAACAAGTGACTGGTTTGTTCAAACCACATTTGTTCTGGCTGAAGAGTATTTGCTCTTCCTACCACACAGGGGGTTTCATTAATGTTTTGCATTCATGTGCCCCCAAAAGCTGCATGAAAGTGGTGGTTTATTATACATTACATACAACAGAAACCAATCTAAACTAGTAAATTCAGCCTTGCTGAATAAACATTGTTGTCAGGGCAGGCACTGACTGAAGCCCAACACAAAACCCAAAAATATGGGTGTGGTCATTGGTCCCTTGCAGGAAATTAATTTCAGAGGGCAAGTGAAAAAACTCAGTTTCAGTATTTCCTCTAAGAAATGTAGGGACGTAGAACCAAGCAAGTTTGTTAGAATACCACTGTGTTAACAGCAAGTGTCCAGCAAAGATTGTACAAAGCATCAATAGAAATAGAAATCCTGGAGGTTTTTGCTGTCTCACCCACACAACTCACATTAATCCCTGGGTTAAGTGGGATCATTAGATTTGATATTTTAAGTCTTTTTGGATGGAGTCAGCGAAGTCAACATTCCCAAATTCCTTTTCGAAGAAGGTTTGGGAATAGTCACCTCAAATACACTAATTTTCAGGTAAACATGATTTAATGCCAACATATTTCTGAGAAACCTTGAAAAATCCTGAATTTGAGATCATTCAGAACTACTTGATTCTCTGCTAAGCATTTTTTTGTTCTGGTCAGCAATCAATCACCATTTGCAAAATGACTCCACACAGACCATGAATTATCAAGGTAGCACAATACAAAGTCCCTGAAACCACAGGAATATCTCCCACTGATCTTTGGGTAAGACCCTAATTGTTTACAGCTTAGCTCCATAACCCAAGGAAAGATCCAATAAAGCAGTTCTCCCCTCGGGCAAAATTAGCTTCCCTTCCTTACACCACAAGTCAATCCATTTTAATGCCACCTGCAACAAGTAAGAATCATGTGCATTTTTAAGCTGCTTCTTCAAGAAACATAAACATTAAAAAAAAACCCAAAAATTAGAAAAAAAGGATTTAAAAAATATTATAACATAGCATCAGCATCGTGACAGTCTTAAAAGAATCCAAGTTTGATGTAAAGTCCAGCATGGAATGCAATTAACTTGCTCTTCCTAGTCTCAGAAGAAGATTAGCAAATTGCTAAGATGATTACATATGAAGATACTCATGGGACTGTCCACTTCATGGACAGTAGTGAATCCTGATCCACTGTACAAAAATGCAAAAAGTCTGTCCAAAAAAATCTTACCATTTTGAAGACTTAATTTACAGGGCTATCACTCGAGTGATGGGAAGAATTGAGGGGAAGAGCA